>NC_055661.1:22790400-23165400 GCF_017976325.1 Chelmon rostratus
GTCTACTTCTGCCAAGACACTCATCAGCACTCCCACAGAGAGGGATGGGACAGGAAATTGGATGGAGAGAGAGAGAGAGAAAAAAGGAAAGGTGGAAGGAGAGCGAGAGAGAAATGTGGATAAAAGAAACAAGATGAGGAGAAAGAGCAACCAAAACTACTAGAACCACATGAACCAGATATAAACCAGATATGATGGGTTGAGTGTCATTCTTGAAGATGATGTGATTGTTCGTCTGCAGAAATATTTTCACAATAGTACTATTTATGAAAAAAATGTATATAATGTTTATATAAAATTTAGCCTCAGTTTCAAAATGCGTTGTGATATTTTCTGTGCAAATCTAATTTCTGAGCACTGCATAATAAATAGCTGGATTGAAGGAAAAACCTTTGCTAGACAACTGACATCCTTGAGGAATCCTATCTCAACAACTCTCGGATTGCTTACCATGCAGTGTGGTGCAGATATTCATGGTCGCTACAGGATGATGCCCTGACTTTTCCTTAGTGCCACCATGAGGTTCACATTTGTGGTTTTGTCTCCACAACAATTGGATGGGCTGCCATGAATCTTGATGCAGGTGTCCATGTTCCCCACAGGATGAATTGTAAGATCCCTTCACTTTTTGCTCGGCATGATTGTCAAGTCACTTTGTCCAAAAGTGACAACAAACTGATGATCTCCATCCCATCAGCCCGATCCGTACTTTTTCTTTTATGCTAACTAGCAATTAGCACACAAAGACCATTCAAACATTGCTGTGTAAGAACAACCTCACAGAGCTGCTAGCATGGACTCTTAGTCCCGTTTTAACACTTTTCCCCTTGACAGTCATAGTTGCTCAGAATTGACCAAAAATTTACTCAGAAAACATTCCCATTAATGTTTTTTAATGGTCATTATGGAAAGCAGTTACAGAGCGCCAGATTAGAAACACTGCTTCATTTTAGAAGGCAACCAGAGGCAACCTATTTTGTCATTTATGTGTGAAGTTGGAAGAAGATGTTGAGGGATGGACAAGCAGTAAATTCACCCTGAATTAAAAATAAAGGTAGAAAGACTATTACAAAAGAAGAGCCGTTTGAGTATAATGCTAAAGACACAGATAAAGAGAAGGGGAGAGGCTAATTTAAACAGCCCACTAAGTAGGGCGTCATCCAGAGAAAGTGGCTCTCCGTCTATGGCTGCTGTGTACAATTGGGTTTTCTTGTAATAGATGGTCAGAGGAACCTGCCCTGCATCTCTGTCCCATCAGGTTAGCCGGATAAAAAGGAGAAAGATGGTGTTAACTTTACACCCCGCCTCTCCTCCTAAATCATTTCCAACTTTCTCTTCTCCCCCCTTTATCCCACTTACCCATGCCTCCTTCTCCTCCTCCTTCTGCTTTTCTGCCATCCTTCTTCCCTCCTTCCTTCCACACTGCTCCTCGAGCTCCTTCACCTGCTCTCATTGTCTTCAAACCTTCTTTGATCCTTCATAAAGCCTGTGTTTCCCCCTCGTGTTCCAGTGCTGAGTAATTACAGTACAGGCTGGAGGAGGTTACGTTGGCACGCCAGCACTTTTTCTCTCTGATATTCAAATGAGCCGTTGCATACTCGTTTGTCATCAGTTCAATGCTGTGTGTGTGTGTTTGTGTTTGTGTATGTGTTTGTGTGTGCCTGCCCATGTGGCGTCTAATCTCTTATTTAGAGTATCACACGGGAAAGGCATCAACATCGGTCGGGTTAGAAATTAGAAACGGGTCTGATTAATTCCCGGCAAAAAGGAATTAAAGGGCGCTTCCCTGCCATCGTCTCTGTTGTGGGTGCAGGATTTACCTGCAGTGTGATTGAAGGTGGCTGCTCTGCGCCGCCACTGTCATTAATAATCACCAGCCTTCAGGAAGATTCATGCTGCCATGAGCTAGTTGGTTCAAAACACTTAACCATTACACATGACACTGAGGGCTTGATATATGACAGGCTAATAGCTCTGCACTCCAGCACCGGTGCTGTAGAACAACAATAAGGACCATTAAGCTATTATCAAACAAGATTAGGAGAACAAGTTACATTCTAGCATAAATGGCAGCTTGTCATAATGCAGAATTAAAAATGAGCGACTGTAACGCACAATTAACACAGCTGGTTTCTCTTTTTATTTGTTTGGTTTACATTGTCATAAATTAGGAGCTCAACAGCTGTGCACTTCCCTCTTGAACCTGTGCGTGCGTGCATGTGTTCATATGGTGCGAAGTATAATCGGAGAAACACGCCGCCACTGTTGACTCATCAAGAAGAAACAGCATTTCTGAGTGAATTGGTTTAGCGCTGCAGTGCTGAAATCATTCTCATTTGGCCCGCTCACTGAGTGAAAAGCCTCCCTTCTCTTCGAATATATAATAAATGTGATCAAATTTACAGGCTGCTAGCACTGTAAAGCAGGTTAATTTGCTTCCAATAGAGAAGCAGTAGAAACTAAATCACTTTATTACTTTACATTCAGGGTGGAGCGCCTGAATTTTTTCCTGACTTTTCCTCTGAAGGTGGTTTCAGCAGAGATGAATAAGCACTTTATGGCTGGCTCTAATTTTCCCTGGTCAAGTGTTAGGCTGCAGGTACTAATCTGTTTCATTACATTAACTCAGGTGATAAGGCCACTTGGGAGCTTGTAGAGAAAGAGGAGTGTGTGGCGCTGCTCAGCTTTGCCTTCAACTCTTCATGTGTTGCAAAACAGAAAACAGTACATATTCAAATGTTTATAGATTTTTTACTTTAGTAGAACATCTACTACCACTAAATGACAGCCACGTGGTAATGTTGTGACAACTGCCTGTTGCGTACATGCACTACAAATGTCATATGATATCTCGGACGACATCAAGACTTTTCATGTGTGCACATTGCAGAGGAGGAATCTGGGATCTGAGGGCTGTCAATTACTGATAGGAACACGTTAGAGCCGAGCTGATCAAAGGCCTTCCTGATGTAGTCTGGCCTCTTTGTTCCTGTCTCAAGGGATGGGGGAAGGAGGGGTGGGGGTTCGATGCTCTGCTACATCTGGTTCACACTCCAAGGGCTTCTCATCGCTGCCTGCACACACGTACGCACACACACACCTATAGTCTTTGTCCAGTTCAGAGAGCAAACGTAAATTGAATGCACACGGGTGCACACAAAGTCCACGAACACGTATGTACCGACTCACTGATCCTAACGTGAGGATGCCCAGTGATTCACAACGCCACACGTCCATCACAGCCATACACACACACAGGTGCACGGAAAAGCTTCAAACTGTGTAAAAGCGATATCATGCATTTCCCTGTCGCACTCCCAGAGAGACCTGCCAAGGCCAGAAAGATGATCGCCATGCCCGAGATTGATTCCGAGGTTTGTCGCTAATTATTTTATGCCGCCGTTTGAACTGTCTGTTGAAATCCAATTATCAGGCCGTCTGTGTAGCTTACAAGATTGGGGCGGCGACGAGGGGAGGGGAGAATTGGAAGGGCTAAGAGAGAGATAGTTGCGAGGAAACACACTGTCTGGCTGCGAGATATGAGGAATTTCATTCAAAGAAAACCAGATGCTTAGAAACGCTTGTTTACTTTATGGTTTCTTTACCTTTCTAGTCACCAGATAACAGTGTGAGCTTAAAGCAGTAGCTTGACATCTTGGGAAAGACACTTATTAGCTTTCTGGCTCAAAGATTGATACCACTCTGATGTCTGTCCATCAAATATAAGCCTACAGCCAGGAGCTAGTTATCGTAGCATAAGGAAACAAGGGGAACCAGCGAGCCTGTCTCTGATACATCTAACACCTCTAAAGCTCACTAATTAACACGTTATATCTCCTTTGTGTCATCCATACAAAAACCAAAGCGTAAAAACTAGAGTTTCCTTCCTATTCCCAGCTAAGAAATAGTCTGGCTTATACAGTAATCACCAGGAAAATGGTGAATTTTAGTTTTCACACTAACCCTAACCCTAACCCACACAGTGTAGAGACAGTGCCAACGTGTGAAGAACCCTCTGGAAGTCTCCACTGTTGATTAAGAACTGAAATGATGACAGGGTGTAATTTAAAGACTGTAAACTGTGCAGCAGGGAGCGAAGGACATAGCCTGTTTTAAATTGATCCCTCTGGTAGCAGGCTGACTGACTCATAATGACATTGCAAAAAACAGCCTAAAACTAACAATCAAGTGCACCTCAAATGAAACTACGCCCCTCTGTGAAATGTCAATTTGTGTTGGCTGCCCCATCTTGATTTATGGAGGGAGTGCACAGTGTAGGTGGCCTGCTGCATGCTCAGTGTCTCTCTCTTTCTCACACACACAAACACGCACACATATACCCATGCCCTCAAATTAGTTGTCATGCCTGGACATTTGGAGCTGCTGGGCCCCAGTAGGTAGCCCCATATTCTCAGACAGATGGGGCCGCGGCCAGAGCAAGCACCAGATAAATAAGTAAATAAACCTTGGCTTTAGGCAGGTCTCATCAATTCTGATTCTCCCAAATGAGTGTGCCTGGGAATCGATATACCTAGGGGATCCCAGTCTGTCTCCATCTCAGGCCGGGGGATCGTGCTCGGACTGAGACCGGACCGCGGCGCTCTGCAATAAAGCCATAAATAGCCAGTGTGCGCCATCAAACGCCTGCCAGCCTCTCTTGCTGCCTATCGCTCTTTCCCTTCCTCAATCTCTGCCACTATCTTCTTTTTTCACAGAGGTGTCTTCACCCTCCCCGCAGTCGTTCCTCTTCTCCGCATCTCCCATTGCTGCACTCTCACACCTCCCTCACCCTCTTCACACTTCAGCAGCACTCTGGCTGTTTTGCCACTCCTAACAGGATACCAGAAACATCTGCAGACTTTCACGACTTATTAGCCATTCTAAAGCATTGTTATTTAATAAGTACAGAGCACGTCGAAGCTACCGCCACTATCTGCACGCTTGCTTTGCATTCATCCTTCCCTTTTCCCCTCCGTGTTTCTTTTCTTGGCGCTTTGAGCGTTTGATTTCTTCCTCCTTCATTCTCACACTTCGATTCTTCTTCCCTCACGGTCATCACAACGCAGTGTCTTCCTCCTTCACGCTGTTTCTTTTCTCTCTCCGTCTCCCAGGTTTCCTTTTTCTGGGCGTAGTGAGCTCCAATTCCAATTTCTCCTCAATTTATTCAGCATACCTTGACACACTTGTTTCTGTCTCTCATCGGTTTTAAAACCTCCTTTTTCTGGCATATTTCTTTCTCTGAATTCCATTGAGTTTCTTTCCATGCCATGTCCTGACATCCACAATCTGGTACATTTTGTCAGAGCTGATGCATTGTCAGAGTCTACTCACTAATCTCACTCCCGCTTTTCTCTTTCTGTATTTGTCTGTCAGTCTCTCTACCTGTTAAATCAATCTTTTTGCGTCTACTCTCCTCCTTAGCTCCATTTATAGCCTGAGATTACCTCCACTCTACCTTTCCAGCCCTGAAATCCTTCAGTCAAATCTGACTACTCACGATTCGCTCATTTATTCTGTTTATAATAGGATCAAGCCAATATGAATTCTGGCTTTTTTTAAACACAGCTGTAGAATTATGATGTGTTACTGCAGTTTAAGTCATCCTAGATAATTGACTTTATTATCGAAAGTTAGAGTGAATCCTATTTTATACAAAATGTAGCACATCTGTCATGTATTTGCATTGCCAGTTCATTAAATTCATCTCACTTCTCGCTTGCTACAAACTGTCATTGTTAAGAAATTGTGCTTTTCTAAAGCATTTTTCATCCTAAAGAGGGGGGTGTAATCTTAAACACACACTCTCACACGTTTTAGGCTTTTTAGACAGTTCACTGTCTTCACTTTACTGCCTTTGTTTGAATTTAACATCTAATTGTTTTAAACGATCATTATTTTTAGCCACACTAGCAGCACTGCTCTGTGAATGGCAAAGCCAATTGGTCTGTCCACCACTTTATTCCAGACTTAAATATCTCAACAACTTTTTCGACAGATTGCCATTAAATTTGGTACAGACACTCATGGTTGCCAGAGGATGAATCCTTTTGACTTTTGTGATCCCCTGACTCTTCCTCTGGTGCCATCATGAGGTTTGCATTTGTAGAGAAGATTGGAATGTCTTAACATACAGAAATGAACAGAAATTTGATATCCCCCTCAGGATTAATTGTAATAAATTTGGTGATCTTAAGAACGTAAGAGCTTAAGATGGTGAACATGGTGAACGTTATACCTGCTAAATATCAGCATGTTAGCATTGTCGTTGTGTGACATTAGCATTTAGCTCAAAGCACTGCGGTTCTTAAATAGCATCACAGAGGCTAGCATGACTGTCTCGTTTTTAGCCTTTTGCAGTTCACTGTTTTCATTTTTACCTTGAGTTTAACACTCAGTTGTTTTAATCACACATGCTTTTTTTCTGTTTGCGTTTCTTTTTTTCCCACAATCACCACATCTTGTGTTGTGTCGTTTGAGCCAGATTGTTTAGCCGTCATCTGTCAGTCAGCCAGTAGCTGTTACAGTGAAGGTAACAGGACACCGTCCAGTCTGTCTGGGTCCTCGCTGGCTCAGAGGCCTCCTCTCAGGTGGCCGCAGAGTTGGATGAGACTGAGCACACACACATACACTCTGCCCCCATGAACATGATATAAACACACCATCTGTCTGTCTGCATCCTGGTGACTTGATGATTTGTTTTTGTGAGTGTGTGTGTGTCTGTGTGTGTCTGTGTGTGTGTGTGTGTGTGTGTGTGTGTGTGTGTGTGTGTGTGTGTGTGTGTGCGCGCGTGCGCGCACATATGTGTATGTGTGTGTGTGTGTCCTCCAAGGTGCCTCAGATGGATGACTGTATCTGGCAGTCACTGATGCTGTGATTGTGATGAGATACAGACTGATTTAACTGCACATCAAAGCAGCAGATTACCCACCCCCCACCACTGGGCATTTGCGTACATCTCTTTGTGTGAGCGTGTGTGTGTGTCCAGGACACATGGGCCACAGACACATATGCTTCCCAGTGTGTAGTCTGCTTGTGAGATGATTTAATGAGCAATATAAGGGGATTGGAATTTGGAACTTGAAGAGCTGAGATATTGGACAGGAGAGGAAATACACACACACACACACACACATTCCCTGACTGTGTGTCATATACGAGTGTCTCTGAATACATCGCTCTCTAATTTTCCATATGCAAACTCGCTCTTTTTGATCCTCCCTCCTCCCTCATCTCCCAGACTGCCTCTCAACGTACTTGGGAAAATACAAGATAAGATTAGATGAGTTCCCCTAAACGACAGGCAGCTCTCATCCCTCTGTTAATTAGTCTGCCCTCTCAGTCTGGCTGGATAGCATGACGAGTGAGGTGGAGGAACAAGGACAGGGAGGGAATTTGGCAGGAAGGAGTATTTGCTGTTTTTAGCTCATGCATGATAAATTCTCATTAGATGTGTGATTAGATCTGTGATGGATGTTAACCTTTTTGCTCTGGGTTCAGGGGTGCATCATGTATCATCCTGCATGTGATAAAGGATAAAAACACAACTACAGTGGCGTGGCTCTGGGGAGGTCTGCCACTTTAGTCCAGACTGAAATATCTCAACAGCTATTGGATGTATTGGCATTAAAGGTTGTATAGATATTCATGTTCCCCAGAGGATGAAGCTGCTGTCCTGGGTGAGCGTTTGACTTTTGCGCCAACAGCAATTTGACTTTTTAGTTTTTTAGTGAAAGGTCTCATCAATTATTGGATGCACAGACAAGCATTATCCCCTGACTTTTCATCATCTTTTAATCAAGTCAAAATTCAACCTTCAAAACTAACGACATTCCCATCAGCCTTAGCAGTACTTTGTGTTTCGCACTAATTAGCAAAGGTTGCTATGCATGCTAAACTGAGATGGTGACCAAGGCATACTTTATGTTAACATTGTCATTGTGAGCATGTTAGCATGCCGTTAGCACTTAGCATCACTGTGCCTATAAGTACAGCCGCACAGAGCTGCTAGCATGCTTATAGACTCCTGATCGTGTTCCAACATCACAATATGTGAAAATGTTCACAAAATCACATGTAAAATGATGAAATTTATATTCACTTCCACTGTGTCACAAACCTCTTCAGATGTACCAAACAAATCTTCTAATAACACATTTTGTTCGTTTTTTTTATATTACAGTTTAATTTAAATCATTAATTTGGACAATAGAATTTGTAACATGATAATGCAGTATGGCTGATGTGATACCATTAAAAGACAATAAGCTATGGTATTGACTTATCACTCATCCCTTCTCTGCACTTAAAAAAAAACTAAATGAGCATATGCCTGCAGGTCAGAAGCCAAGCTCAAGCCAACCATGACATGACAGGTACAATCCCACTGATCTATACACTGCTGCTATATTTATTCTGATGGGGGGATCTGGTGGAGGGCTGATAATGCTAGTTTACTGACCGGCTCCCAGGCCTTTGACCCAGCATGATTCAGTGTCCCCGCACCGCTGACTTTGATGAACTGAGGAGTCCTTACAGCCTGCAGTCAACAGTGAGGATTTACTGTATCCCATACGTCCCCGGATCCTGCCAACAGACAGAAACAGAGAGAGAGGGAGGCATTAAAGTGAGAGAGAGAGTGGAAACACAGAGACGTGCAGGCTGGAGTGGAGCAACAAAGACAAGAAACAATGTAGAGAGGAGAGAAGAGAGTGAGAGTGAGGTGTAGAGAGGAAAAGCCTGGCAGCCTTCCCAGTGAAATATGTCCTGCTCCCAGACCTTCTGTAATAAACTGATAGCATCCTTTCACCACACTTGTGTACAGCTATATATATATATATATACATTTGAGCTTGTGTGTGTGGTGTTGGGTGGATGTGGTGTTAGCTGGCCTATAAGAGCAGGAGCGGCCACAGAGGGATCATTATGTCATGTCTTCATGCTTCATTGTGTGTCTTATCAACCCAATTAGCAGAATACATGTTGGCATTGTGCGTTTCTGTGGAAACTTAACGTTACTTTACGTTTCAGTTTTATGTTTTATGTTGTGCCAACACAGTGGTTAAGGTGGGGTTGGGTTCAGGCACAAAAAACACCGGAAATGTCTCGACGTCTCCTTAGAAATACCCGTTTCTGTCTCTACAAGGATGTCTCGAATAGTGCTTTGCTGCTTGAGACAAAACTGTGGAACATTCACTGGATCCAGCTTAAAAAATGTGAGGATTTCCTCCTTTTTCTGTTTCATTTCATTGTAAATTTGAGTTTTTGGAGGAAAATAGAGCAAATTTGAAAATTCAATAAACATTTTTCTCCTTTTCTATTATTCTATAGGTTAAAGAATTAACTGACTAATCAAAAAATAATTGATACAATGAATAGATCAGTACAACAATCTTCAGTTGCAGCCTTAAAATGTTGAACCACTCTTTAATGCTGCAGTGAGACTGACCAGAAAAGCACAGAATCCAGATAAACATTTGCATGGTCTTTTGAACACGAGGACCCTGAAGGTATTCGCCACTCTGCCTTTTTAAGCCCTTGTGTACAAGGTGTCGAAACTATTTTTTCCCTGTACCCACGTCTCAAGCCACATTAATATTCCAGGCGAAGACAAGCTATCGGCCAAGGGGACCTTGATGTGCCCAGAACAAGTTTAACATTTGCCACCGTATAAAGTGGCGTTGCAGCCCGGCAAATGAGACGCCTCAGACATTTGAAAATTGCCTGGCCACCCTTCCTGCACGTAAAAAGCTTTATGTCACCTCATTTTTCAGGAGAATCTCTCTCTGCCCCCCCCTCTACTTTGCCCCTTCCTTCTTTTCTCAGTACTGTATCTTTCTATTTCCACCTCTCACTCTTACCCTTTTTTACTCACATGTACTTTATGTTGAGCTCCACAGAGTTAATATGTTGAACAGAAAGGAATGGGTGATACTCTGCTTCCAGTCAAATCCTGAGCCGGCTGTGTTTGCTGCAGGCTGGCGGTTGGATGTGTTGTATGAATAAGGGAGAACCGGGTTGCTTTCAGCTGTAAGTAATAGGTTTCTATATAGTACTGGGCAGTCCTGAAGCTTATTCCCACTCTGCACCATCAGGGTGCTGAGCAATGTCAACCCCACTTTGTACTGTGTGGTGGAGCCTGGTCAGCATTGTGCAGTGCACAGTCTCTCTCTGTCTCTCCAGTTAGACGTCTGGACCATCACGCTTATTTAAAGACTGAAGAATTAAAGCAGAAAAGCATCTGAATACACACACTTAGTCCACCGCAAGCATTTAATAAAAGCACGTAATGCACAGTGTGTGGGTGTGTGTGTGCGCGTGCATGCAGGCTGCGCGGTGAAACCCTTCACTGTAATTGACAGCACTTTTCAGCACCATAGCGATAACGCTGGAACAAGCACAGCCTCGTCCTTACTCTTATTCCCTCTTCCTTCCTTCCTTCCTTTCATCCCTCCGTACCTCTTTGCCCAACTCCTGATTAACCGCACCTTTTCATGTGAGCACGAGTGGCTCCTCAGTCATGCACAACAGAGCTTATCAATGATAATCTGCATTCGTAGAGCACCTTTCAAAGTAACAATTTAAAAAACAAAAACTAAAATGCATCAATTGCAGTAAAACAATGAGAAACTGATAATACAATGACATTAAGAACCATTTCAGGGAGTGTGCATTAAGAACCATTTCAGGGAGTGTGCATTAAGAACCATTTCAGGGAGTGTGCGAGGGTCCTTATGAGGTAAATTTCGTCATGAGAGGGTGGACATGTAGGCTCTGTGTGGACATCTGCATACCCTCGATGCATGGCCACTACGCAACAACAAACTCTGGAATACATCTGTGCTCTAGAAAGTAGAATAACAGAACTACTACACGTCTGTGGTGGCCGCAGCTGTCTATGCACGTGTCCGTTTGGGAGTATATTCAGGCCTTTACTACAGATCTACAGAGAGCATTCAAGTGTGTCTTGAGTTGAGCTGTTTGCACAGATGTATGCACTAATGAGCATGTATCATGTGCATGCATGCATGTGTGTCTGAGTATGCATCTGTCCTCTCATTCACACTCCAAGCGAACACTCGTCATAGGTGTTTTGTGCCATAGGTGCATTGCAAATTCGGTCTTCATAATACAGACTTCATTATAATGCAGAGGTGTTTCAAGTTCTCCTCCCTCATAACCTGTGTCTTCTTCAGCCTCTCAAGCAGTAAGGAAAATGTTATTGGCTGAGCATGCCTTGTGTGTATGTGTGCGTGATGGAATGAAACTGTCTCTGGCTTATGCAATGTGTCGACGCCCATATGGCGGGCTCTGAATCTGATGACAATTTCTTCTTTTTTTGGGAGCCCTGCCATCTTCCCTCACGTTAGTATACCAGCTCCCATCCCCTTCCAAGCGTATACATACAGCGGCAGGCCCAGCAAAGCATCAGGGGAAATTTATGGCTGCTTAAGATTCAAGTTGCCCCCTCATCCACTCAGGCTTGGCATTTGAGTGGGGCTGAAATAAGCTTCGGCTTCTCTCCATACCTCTATCTGTCTCTCCGTCTCTGTCTCCTTTCACACCCTCTTTGCCTTACTTCCTCCTGCTATGACTCCCTCGCTCTCTCTCAACATCCCACCACCTGTTTTCCTTCCTCTTTCTTCCTCTTCCTCTCTGTCTTTACCTTTTCTCCCTCCGTCTGTGATCTCTGGCCCCTCTTTCTTCCTCTCTCTATATTGATTATAACTGAGCAGTTCATTGAGTTAGTGACTCATCTCATTTGCACGGCGTGTTTTGGCCCACAGAACGTTAGCATGTGCGTGGCCTCCTGCTGTTCCACCTCATACAGGTTTATAAGCTGCAATATAGCCGCCCGCTCACTAGCCATAGTTCTCATTTTGGTGCTATTATACTGTAACTCCCAAACAACAGAAGAAACCACCTAAGGAAGATGCATGCTATAAGACAAGTACAAACACAGAACCGGCTCCATCTGTGCTGAAAATGTGAACCGCTAAAGCCATTTACGTATGACACAGTGTGACAGGTTCCTTGCTAAAACCTTGGTAATATCCTCCTGGGAAGAAAACAGTCTTTTGTCACTCCAAGTGTAGCCTCGTTTTTCACTCTAAGGGACTTATACACAGACATTGATGGGGCTAACTCCCCCTGTGAAACCAGGGCTATTGTGCGTATGAATGTGTGTGCATGCGTGCTGCAGAAACAACAGCAGTGTGCGCTGACGGAGTGACAGACAGGCGGCCTGAGTGATTAATGAGCCCTCTTAATAATGCACCATGGTGAGGAAAGAGTGATGGGACAATTTGAGGGAAGCAAAGAAAAGAAAGGAAGGAGGAAAGGAAGAACAAACACATAAGAGCGCGAGAAAGGGATATAGATGGTTGCAGTCGCATGGTCACAGCGGAATCTTTCCAAATACAGATAGACGGAATGAGGTAAAAGGTGAGATGAAGATGAGATGACAGATGGGTTGGACCAAAGGTCTGGGACAGAAGACAAAATGTGACGGCTTGGCTCTCTCCAGTTTTTCAGTGTATGTCCTTTTGTCCACCTGTCTGTCTGTGTCTGTCGAGCTGTCTGTCTCCCAGCCCGTCTGTCACATCTACAGTATCTGTGACAGGCTGGATAGGGAACAGTGCACTCGTCTGACATGTTGAGATCTGGCTGGATCTTTCTGACTGGTATTACACACACAGCATGAGCGCTCATACTGACTTTCAGTCGGAGATCAGACGGCTGTGGTCAGGAGAGCGCGACAGGGGTGACGTCAGTGAAAATTGAAAATGGCCCAACCCATCTCATTTAGCGTTGCTACGCTTGTCAAGCACTCACATTTGAACATTTTACAAGGATAACAGTGTCAGATTTGGGCTCCAAATTCATAGTAATTTAGGGAGTAATTTGTTTTAGATTTTACATGTAAGTAAACACAAGCTGGCTTGTCAGTCTAGCAATTTCAACTGTCGCTATGCTAGCAGGTTTAATCAACTTTTGCTCGCTAGCGTAATCTAATGATAATGCTAACACTCCACAAGTTGGTTGAAAACCCCGTCTCCAGATGACTTTAGAATGTTTCCTGATGATTTTAAATAAGAAGCGCCTGAAAGGATCTTAAATATGCACGTAATGGCTACATGACAAAATGCTAAAAGACTGATGCTAAAGCTAAAGTATCCTCACCAGCTGATAAGGAATAACATTGTTTGTGGATTATTAATAATTTTCAGTGTACTAGCATCTTGGTTTCCACAAACCTGTTCCAGTGCTGAATAGGGATATTTTTTATTGTTTTTTATTGTAAACTGTTCGTTAGCTAACTTTATAGTTAGCTCACTTTGGAAATAATGCTGTAGGCCTACGTTTCTAGGTCGATAGTAGGCTAGCTAGCCTAACATTAGAGCAGACAAACACACAGATTAATCCATAGCTTACACTTTTGCTTTTGTGTTTTTGGTGTTGTAAAGGCAAATAAAGACATCTGCAAGCAGGTCAGGGGCAGGGTTTAGTGAGCATCTGTACTATAAATCCACATCCATATTTTATATATGCAATGGAAAATGCATTCTGCATCCTTCAAGATCCAGCAAATGGCGAATGTGCTACATCCTGTACAGGGTAATGTGTGTGCAGCTGAATTTAGACTCATGTGGGCGTGTAATGTAATGACTGACTCAAGTGAGCTGATGTTTTCAAACGACACTCACAGCATGTTGCCTGTGCCATGTCTCACACACACACACACACACACGCACACCCACACACACACACAAACACACTTATACAGTAAAACTTTTTGGAATATTTTGAAAAAGTGCCACTATTGTAGAAATACAGAAAAAAGACCTAGCATCGAAATAGGAAAATAGGAAGGAAGGGCAGAGAACTGGCAACACAGAGGTCAAAGTCTTCAAATGAACTACCACTGGAAGAGGAAAAATAGCCGAAGGACAAGTAGGGCATGGCAAGAAAAACTGAAGAAAACGTGGCTCTCCTGTTGCACGTTTGATTCACTGTAGCTACATTGCAGTAAATACCTCAATTTGACAAGAGGCACCGAAAGAAAGTGCAAGGAGATATAAGAGAAGGAGCGTAGAGATGCTCACATTTATTAGCCCCCACAAAGCAGCACATAAGAAAGGCTCCAGCTACAAAGTTTTACAAACTTAGTCTTAAAATATGCTAGATATCCTGAATACAGACTTTGGACACACTTCTTACAGAGTCATAATAAAAATAACCAGTTCCAACAGGTTTCTAAAGGACTACATCAGGCTCCAGATTATGAAATGTGTGTTTTTTGAGGAAGCCAATGTTTTCCTTTAGGTTTCATGATGCCATGAAAATCAACTTGAATATGCTTTTTCTAGACTTTTTCTAGATTTTTACGTGGCAGTTGAGAGCCTTGGCTGTCGGTATCTCCTTTCTAGATGCATTCAAGTGCTTGTAAGAAAACAGGAAAACATACAATTAAATAAATAAATACAAACTGAAGAAACTATTATAAGAAAACTTCAGCAACAACAACAACAACATCCTGGCTTGATATAATTTTAACAAGTGAGCTATTTAGAAATTCACCTGCAGTGCAGTTGTCATGAACAATGAAATTAGCTGTAGAGACCATAACTGTTTTTGTATCTCCCTGTAAACATGTTTATTTCTGCTATAAAGTTTTGCCATTTTAATGTGGCAATATTTGACTTGCTTTTAAGGCCAGCCTCAAGTGGCCATTTGAGGAACTGCATTTTTTTGGCACTTCCTCTCTGGCTTCATTTTTCAGCGACAGAACTTGCCGCTTGGAAGAGAGCAGTTACTTACATACAACATTGTCATCCTAAAAGGTCAAAATATCACCTTCAGTGAAACAAACATCCTACCTTCCAATCTCTGTCCAATCTGATGATGCCCTCTAAGGTGGTGACCAGCTTTTCTTTATGAGAAAGGTCCCCAAAGGTGGAGGAAAAGAGGCTAAAAGCAACCTGAAAAGAACTATGCTCCCTAAAAGGTTCATAACAATACCTGTCCTGTTTTCAAGTGCAACACCCCATCAAAAGTCTTATATAAGCTGTTATAATAAGTAACCAGTAACAGATATTTTCATGTCTGAAAAGGACAAAATTTTTTGTGATTTTATCGCAAATACTGTCAAACCAAACCACCAAACACCCAGAGGCCCTTAAATCAGCTTCCATTCAGCTGGGGCACAGCACAGGTATTTGGTATGAGGTCAGTGTTTTTGTCCTTGGCTGTACCTTTGAGAGTGAGTCAGAGCGACCGCCGCTGCTGTAACTGACACTGGCTATCTGTGTCCAGCATCTCCACTACCAGCCGCCAAACCCCCCCCTCCTCTCCTGCCCTCAGGCCCGCTCGCCCCGCCACGTCCCCAGAGATGCCACATTCATTACTTACACTCAGGGTTTCTCAGGCCCCACGGCAGGGGCTGGCCGGCCTCATTTGGTCTCTGCCGCCTGGCTTTTGGACACACACGTATTAGCTGATAAAAATATGCATAAATGCACACACATGCACACACACACACACACTCGCAGGTGCAAGAAAATTACTTCTGCCTTGTTTGTCTCTTATGTGCTCTCTTACTCTTGGCTGCTGTGAGCGCTCAGACAGCTACGCAGATAAAACTGAAGCGTTGTGTTACACTGAGGACATTTTTGCTGAAAAACATTCAGCTCCACGATGTACACTGAGATAGTCACTTCATAATTTAATTTTTACACATCAAAACAAGGCACTTCCCTCGAGGAATTAAAGTGACTAGAACAAAATTCTTTATGCTTTATAAATATATATATATATATATGTTTGTTCATGTAAACTTATGTGGACATGCCATAGACGGCTCCTGTCAACCTGGCTCTCAAATAGATATTTTCTTATGTTTAATGTGACAACATCGACTCTGCTTTGATATGTTTCTGCTCGGCAGAGTTTTCAGCACGCCGTATGCAACAAGGGAACCCAGAGGTCCATCATGTTAGATTTGGCTCTAGTGCTCTTATCTGGCTGTTTCTATTGTTGAATTGCATCAGTATCTTTCCCTGTTGTGCAACAAACAATCTCTTGTTTTTCTGCACACAGCTGAACCTGTATTTTCTGTTAAATCCCACACCACACATCAATAAACAAGCTTTTATTTACAAGGTAAACTGTATATGGAATTTTTCTACAGGAGATTTGGGCTCGTGCAGCAGCTCTCTCTATCCAAAATCTAACCTTTTGCGATGTCGGTACTTTAGTCAAGAACATTGCAACAATTTTTTCACATGGATAACTTTGACGTTGACAGCTGAGTGTTCAGAACTATTGGATCCATGTTCGTGTAGAATATGCAAGCCAGGTGGTTTTGGAGAGCATGGGTATAAAAGTGAGCATCTGCGTCCATGAAACACCCTGGGAAAGTTGCCAGTCTACAACAGTCAGTCTGTTTTTTCTCTACCTTCTCCCCAGTGCATGCTGGGATAGGTTTAACAACCCTGCGACCCTGAATAGAAACAAAAGGGTTCAGACAAAAGAGGAATGAAGCCTTTTAAAATTTCATTAGGCACAATACTTGTCTCTGAAGTGTGAAGATAACACCATATTTCTTTATTATACTTGAAAAAGACTGATCACATTAAGTTCAGTTTATTTGTACAGCCATTAAAAACCCTAAATCACAGTACCAGTCTCAAAGACACTTCAACACATTATAATTCGTACATTAGAAATTAAACGAGTGAATTGATGCCCCTCTGTCCTCAGGCTGAGAATGAGGGAAAAAAAGCCCATGAAAAGAAAGTACAAATGGTGACTCATCCAAGCATGCATGTGTGTTGGGCGAGCCTCATGAGAGCGATGTGTTGATTTCACTTTCCTTTGTGTACTCACGTTCCCTGCCTCTCCCTTCCTCTCTGTCTCCAGGTGCAGCAGGATGCAGGGCGTACTGCCTGTGTGTGGACTGCAGCCCCTGCTGGCCCTCCTTCTGCTTCAAACTGTGGGCTGTGGTGAGTCCTCATTAAACTGTAGGCAGTCACCATCACCTGACCTACAGTCTATACAGTACGTAGCTGCAGATAATCACGTGCACAGACAAACCACAGAGCCGTCTCTCTCAGTTTTTACCAGGCGAAATACAGCCTATTAATACGTCCTGGTCTTATTTGATTTGAGCCAGTTTCCAGTCATTACCTCTGATATATCACATTCCACTGTGTGCAGTCAATCTGCCACATTATTCATGGTTATCATTAATAAAAATTACATTTAACTCAGTGTTTAACTATTAAATTGTACATTTGATAGACTACTCTCACAATACTCCTGCAAATCAGAATGTTGATCTCCCTGGATCAAAATGCCCTCTGTAGGTCAACACAGTGAGTTTGGATCCACCTGCTGTCACGCACCAACTTCAATGCACAGGATGTGATAAATGATGTCCCCAGTGCAATTATACCGGGATGAATATATCTGCTTAAAAACCTGGTTGTAGAGCATGGAGGGAAGCAGGGGGACTGGGTGAGAGGCAGAGTGATGTGTGATAAAGGTAATCAAGCATGTCCTTCCAATCAAAGATAAGCAAAACCTCCAGGAAGCACGCAATCACCCTCTTTTATACTATCAGCCAAGAGCCGTTAAGAATGAATCAAAAAGGAAGGAAAAATAAAGAAGCATTGATAAAAAAAACTTTTGTGGTTTTGTATTTGTGCAGAGTAATTCAAGTCTCGGGTGTTCGTTTGCATGTTCTGTTCCGGATGGTTCTGGATTAGAGGTCGAAACTACTCCAGCAGTAATATAAAGGGCATGATACGGATGTGCTTCAGTACATTCATCCTCCCCATGCAGCTTGGAAGTAGGTGATGTTCATATGCTCCTGTTTTTTATTACAACGTAATAAAACAAAATATTCAGTGGTTGAAAGTACATTTACTCAAGTGCTGTATTTTAGTCGTTGATATAAA
Organism: Chelmon rostratus; assembly: GCF_017976325.1. NCBI lineage: Eukaryota > Metazoa > Chordata > Actinopteri > Chaetodontiformes > Chaetodontidae > Chelmon > Chelmon rostratus. Next base: position 22,808,358 of record NC_055661.1, read on the forward strand.
TCAAACTGAACAGATTTCCACCAAGGACAGACAGATGATAAGATCCTTGACTTGACTGTACTTAAGTACAATTTTGAGGTATTTGTGCTTTATGTGACTCAGTCCAGTTCATGCTCCTTGTTACTTCTACTTCATTATATTTCAGTGGAAAATATTGCCCTTTTTACTCCACTACATTTAACTGACAGATATAGTTTCTAGTTTAAGATTAAGATTTTACATTAAAAAGCACCATATGGTGAGTTCACTGTTAACCAGTAGTTGACAGTGTTTTTGGCTTGTTTGCCGTTCCACCAGAGACATTTCCCCTCCGAACTTCTCAAACAGTTTAATTTCAGTAACTTTTAGAGCCCTGAAGAGGGAAAATTATTTCACAAATAAGGCCTGACCCCTTGTCTGGGAACCATTTCTGGTACTTAATCTCAGTTTAGCTGATAACACTTATACCCTTTTACTTTTAGGATTTTAAAAGCAGGACTTTTGCTTGTGATGGACTGTTTGTTTCATGTTGCCACTTTCATCAGATCTTAGTCTTTCTTCTAGCAATTAATCAGCTCCTGCAACATTTCCTCATGTCTCCCGCTGGTTTGTTCAGTGGCACAATTATAGCTCACACTGTCTATGACCACACAGCCAAACTGTGGAAAACAAATGCACATTCGTGAGTAAGTGACCGTCAGGTTAGCAAAATGAACGACCCACCAAGTGTCCATAAATTATTGGTCACAATTCATGATCAGCAGCAGTCTGTGGTGTCGTCAGCATGACTTTTTAGATCTCCTTGGCCATCTCTTTGCCCGTCAGTCCGTCCGTTCTTTGTATTTCTCTCGTTTCTCACCATTTTCATATCTTGAACACTTGGCAGGCCTTCACAGCTTAGCTACCAGCCCTCTAATTCCTCTCGTTTCATCTGCTCATAATTACCCCCAACAGCACTTCCAAGAAGAGGCGAAAGTCTGAGAGGTAAAGAGAGGAAAAACAAGTCTGAGATCTCCAAAGCTCACATTCATCTTCTCAGCCATTTCGAAGAGAGGGAAAGGATTTTGATATTTTGTTAAATCTCTGAGATATTTATTTCAAATGTATATTTGCAGAGCTCATTAAAACTTGCTTTGATTTGGATGAAAAGCCGGAGTTTAGGATCTTAATCCTCTCATTATGTGTCAGCAAGTTATCCAAACTCTGGAGAGAGACTTGACATTTTGCATGTATTTGCCCATCTCTTTTACTAACTTCCTTAAACCCTCGATTTTGCCGAAGGAAGGACAGGGAAACATGTAGCTGGGTTAATGAAAACTCAGTCATGGAGGCTTCGGTGTCATACAGCGACTTACACAGACTTGTGTGTGACACTCGTGAGTAATGTGTCTGTCGGTGCCTCATCCCCAGTTGCTCAACAGCCTCCAAATCTGTCTATTTGGCAGCTTTTTATTGCACAGAACTCTGCAGGGAAATGTATGCAATACAAACATTGACATCGCTGAGGCCTTCTTTACCCTCTCTATACTCTCCTTCTACTCCCCTACTGTACTGTATATCTGTGTGTATCTACATGTGTTTGTGCGTATGCAGGACAGACTGCACACCCCCTCAGTGCCCTCGGTGGCCTCCCCGACCGTCTGCTCCTCTCTGAATTGTATTGTTTCTGCCTTCTGTGGAGGTAAAACCTGGCACTGGGGCCTTTCTGTGACTCAGGGCTCAGATTCGCAAAGAGATGGTGAAAACGGAGCCAACTCCTCTGTCTTTCTCTGTGTGTGTACATGTTTGTGTGGAAACCCTCAGGTTACATCTGCCAGGTAGTTTGCAGCCAACTCGCCAAGCAGCGCACACTGTAACCCACACACACGCAGAGCATCTCAGAGGAGCCTGATAACACACTCACATGTGCCTTTCAGAGTGTATATGTCATGCAAATACACACTCCCTGCTTCTCCTTCTGCAGGAGTTTAGTTTGTGTTTTTTGAGGGCGTTAGCGCCTCCTGTTATTGCTTCCTCTCACTCTCCATTCTTGCATTTTGTTTGTGTGTGTTTTTTTCGGCTGTGCGACTCTAGAAATAGCCAAGATAGAGGACTGCAGGGTGGGTTGGCACTAAAGATCGCCCCGTGATACTTTGCTTGACGACTCAGAGATTGGAAAGGGGGTGGGATGTGGGAGTGGGGGGGCAGATTAGGGGTGAGCTTTTGCATGTGAGTGTGTGTCTGTGTGTGTTTTGTGTGCACGTGCGTTTATGCATTTCACAATGTTGGCTGCGTGCCACATGAGATAAACGTATCATTGTGCTTCAGAAGATGCTAAATTAGTCACGGCAGCGGCCCTGCGGGAGGTTCCTGCGAAGCCTGACATGGCCTGGTGGGAGTCACCTCAGACAGAGAGAAAGCTGCAGTGAGATGGTTAATATTTGTCACCAAGAGCGGAGGGAGGAGACGAGGGGAGGCAGCCTGGGTCGCAAAGGGTTTGACGGATGATTGGAGCGCACAGTTAGTGTGGAGGAATTGTGAAATTGGGAGAATATCCCTAAAGACTAAAAAGGGAGGTGTGAGAGGCGAAGTGCCAGTGTTACGTTTGGCACCTTATTTTGATTTAGTCTTTTGTATTAGATGTTTGACCGAAATGTTGAGTATATTTTCATAATTTAATTATTGGTAGTTTTAGCCCCCCAAAAAATCAATTTTGGTGTGCTTTTTGGTCCTGCGCTGATTTTTATGCCCTAAACACAATGTATACCCAACTGAAAGTAACATAAGCATTTTATCCACATTCAGAGACCTTCATAATGTTGCCTTAATGTTAGCTTAGCATACAGTGCCTGATTCTGCAGATGCATGCTGGTTATTTTATTGCATTTGTCCAGTCGTCCATCTTTAACATTATTGTTTGGTACATGCACATTTCCTCATAGTTTTTAATTTTCAGAGGCTTCTTTTTATTTTGTTTCTGTCTTGTTTCTCATGAAAAAGTATTTAGCAAACAAATGCTGTTCCGCTGTTGTTTCCGCTGACAAAATCAACACAGGTGAGGATAAGAGAAACCGGGAGGAGGAGAGAGTCAGGGAGAGAGGAAACAAGAGTGGAAGAGAGAGAAAGACAAGATTAGACAGGAATGCGCTGAGAGGAGAAATACAGCGCAATAGCAGAAACATGAGGGAGATGAGGGGAGGAGTACGGGGAGGGGAGGAGGAGGCAGGTGAGAGTTGGAGGGAGGATCTCATGCGAGAGAGAAAGTCAGCATGGAGACATCATTTCCAAACCCTGCGTGATGTCCGCCTGGCAGACCTGCTGTGTTTAGACAGGCAACATGGATGCACACACACACACATGCACACACACACATTCACACACACACATACACACACTTAGACACAGATGCAGAAAACTTCACAGTGTGTCGGTATGGTTTGTGTGTAACTTTGCATCTTTAATTGCATGTGTGTGTGTGTCTATCTTTGAGAGTGTGTGTACTTCCTGTGGGGGCAAAGGCGGCTGCACTGCAGTGAAACACAGACCAGTGATCAAACACAGTAGAAAAAGACGGAGGAAAAGAGTCTCCCCTCATTCAATTTACATTAGACAGTACGTAGCCTCAGATCTGTTCTTTGAAGAGGCCACCCCCAAAGCACATAGTTAAGTGTGTGTGTGCTTGTGTGTGTTTTCTGCCCTGATCAGAAGCTCTTTCACCCCTTTTTTCATTTGTGGTGCCTGCGTTGCCATGGTTATCATTTTCTGGCTCGATCGGGCAGCCTCAGCATCTTTCTCTCTTCCTAAACGATAACTTACCAGTGTTTAAGAGCTGCTGGCACTCTTTTCTTTCATTTTCACTATATCCCTTGTTTTTTCCGTTTGTCTTTGTGCATCATCCAGGGTCTTGTTAAAAGGATGCATTTCTCCACATCCCGCAACAAGACAATAAAGACGGTGAGCAGCTTTGCCAGACCAGCCGCTCACACAAAAAACAAGCCCACACTTCGCTGCCGCGTCCTTGAGATGTTTTATTCATATCAGGAGATAAAAATGATTCTTTCTACTTGTACCAAATAGTTTCACTTTACTGTTCTCTGCTCAGTTTTTTCCATCTTTAATTTGTAGCATTTCCTTTAGATGATAAAGTAAGATCGACTAACTTACATAAAATAACTGTTGAGCACAGTTGCGTGCAGGGAAGTACTTTTTGTTTTAGTATGTTTTCTATGGGGGTCAAGCCAGGAACACTCATGGTTTCATATAATTTCTTGGGAGGAAGCTGATATGTAAGGGCAAATTCATGGGAAGTTTTGTGGAAAGCTGTAGTGCTAACTAAGTTTAGTACAAGCACAATTTTGACATGTTCCCATTTTATTCTACTTTATCCTTCAGCTCCAGCACATTTTAAAGGCAAATATTTCACTTTTTATTTTACAACATTTATTTGACAGCTGTGGTTGCTTTACAGGTTCTGTTTTTACATACAAAATATTTGATCCACAAGTAAAATATGATATATATATATTTTTAAGTTAATTTCAACACAAGATACTTGTGCTCAAAAAGAGGATTCAATCTCAGTGAAGAACATTGGACTCCTAATCTGCAGAGCAGTGATTCCTAACACGTCTCTGGGGGTCATCAGGTGGATACCTCCCTTCAACAGTGTTTCGCCTACTTAGTCCCACTACACCTCCAGGAGGCTAGGCGGTGAACTCCGGCATCCCAGAGTCACCCCCCCTAGTGCCAGTTCACACTGCTCCTACACAATCCAAACAGCACTGCCACGTTCAACTGACCCAGGCATGTTTAGAAGATGCTCCAGGTAGTGGCCAGTACCGATGCTACCATTAAGCTAATGCTAATGCTAACCGCTAAGAGAACAGAAGAAGACTATACAGTTCCAATGCTACCATTTAGCTAATGCTAATGCTAAATGCTAACTGCTACCTGCTAAAAGGAACAGAAGAAGACAATAAAGCTAGATTCACTTATACTGTTAATGTTAACTGCTAGATGCCAATACTAACTGCTAAGATACTATCATACTACCACTGCTTTAGCTATTGTTCACTGCTACAATGCTACTACAGGCCTAGATGCCACATGTAACTGCCAATTGCCGCACTACCATCATCTACCCCTGCCTCTCACCAACTGCACCAATAGTAGTTCAGATTGGCTCTAATTCTTCCAGTGTTAATGCTTCAATAATAACGAGGCAATAATAAAATAAGATATAAAACGTAGCACACTCAGGTGTTACCTTTTAGCGTGTGGTATGATCAATGGTCTACATGTCGAAGTGTCTCTGGGCAAGATACTGAACCCCAAATTGCTCCATTGGTGTGTGAGTGTGTGTTCATGGTTAACGCCCGTAATGGACGGGTGACCTAGCCACCATAGCGCGAATGTGTGCCTGAATGGCTCAATGCAGACTTGTGTTGTAAAAAGTGCTGGTGGTCGGCAGACCAGAGGGCTATATAGATACAGTCCATTTACTACTTTTACTTCCAGGAGGAGTACTTCCATCATGGCTGGAAGGGACTGTATGGAGTTTGATGCTAAGTGTAGCAAAAATGGAGACAGTAATAAACTTTGTCTCTGTTTCCTCCGTACTTGGTACGAAATTACATCATTCTTTCATGGAAACTTTCTGGGAAGTTATTTGAAATTTATGGTCCTGTAAACGCATTACCACAGAGTCAAATTAAAACTCTTCTCATGCTCTGCCTTCCAGATTAAAACCCACTCTCTGAGAATTACAAAAACAGTCTGACCTGAGCCCGCTGCACCATCGTTTGTGCTGTATCAGCTGTCATTTCTTAACACAGTCATCAACTAATAGTGGCAAGCCTCTGTCAGTCAGCTCATCTGTCATGATTTGTGACCTACACACACGACTGCACAATCACGTGCACATGCACAAACACATTATCAGCTGACACGCAGGCAGCAGGAGTGGAGCGGCGGCGACAGGAGGGGATACACTTGATCAGTCCTGGTAGCTCTTGATTGGCAGGTTGACGGGGTCGATGTGAGCAAATTGAAGACAAAGGGCCCTTTATCATCGGAAAAACCTATTGCATTCACCTCGGAAAAGAGAGAGAGAGAGTGAGAAAGAGAGCAAGGAATGATGTTTGCAATTGTGTTCTGATTACAGTGAAAATGCCCATTACAGCCCACCGTGTGTCTGTGTGCAGCTCTGTGCCAGCCACATGAAAGCTCTCCAGCTGTGTTTAATAATTCCGGAGCAAAGTGAAGACAGATGGGCCAACGGTGACGTTCACGTTGAAGCCACTGCGAACCAGCAGCAAGGAAATCAGAAAATCTGAGCTCTATCTGCAAGATGTTGGAAGTGGAGCTCCCGGGAGGAGGTTGAGGGTGTGTCCTCTCATGCACTGCCCTTCTAGACACTCATACAGGCACACAAAGACAGAGGATGAGGTCAATGAAAGATCACCTGTTAACATTTAACACAGTCCCACCGCATTGGCCTGGATTCTGCTCTCTAGTGTCTACCAAAGGAGGAGTTTCACTGGGCGTGCATGCTCTTTCTCAGGACTTTTTGTATTGACATTCAGCGTCAGTATTTCCTCTCCTTTTTATCAACCAGCAGCCTTGTTTAGAAAGGGGTGACAAAGAGCAATATGAAACACAGATATCCAAACAAAGGACAATCTTTTGGGGGTTATGTCTGTGATAACATTTCCATCTAAATGCAGATTTGATATAGCAATGGCATTGGGCACTCTCTCTAGTTTACATTCATTACCACAAAGGGGGAGAGCAATGGTTTTTTTTTTTACATTTTCACCTGCTCAGGCTTTTCAAGAGGGGACGTGCAGTTGATTTCATTTGATGTAGTTGTGCAAATTGCAGCAACAGCCGGGAAACAAAGATAAACATTTGTCCAAATAAAGTGGATAGAATGACTGAAAGAGAGAGAGACTGTGATTGTGATTGTAAAGCTTGGTTGACTTCATTTGTGCCGCTGTCTTGCTATTGGCAACATAAGTAGCATAATGTTACCCAAATGGTGCTTATCCAGGTGGAACCTGGCAAGAAACTGGCAAGCAGATTAAACGCTATCGATGCCTTTTAGCTAAAGAATAAATTTGCCATTTTTTTGTTTCCAGCAAGCTCTCGGCAAGGTGGTTAAGAAATGGGAGTTTGATTGTCTTCTGGGACCGCACTTAATGTGTGTGTGTGTGTGAGTGTGTTTGTGTTTGAATGCGAGGGGCACATGTGTGAGTATGTGGTAAACAAAGATCAGTGCCACATCCTCGAGGGGGATAAAGCAAAGAGAGTGACAGCAGGGAGTGGAATCTGATAGACTCTTATAAGATGTGTTCTTTAAGTGAGTGTGTGTGTGTGTGTGTGTGTGTGTGTGTGTGTGTGTGTTTGTGAGAGAGAGAGAGCATCAACGTGTCAGTATGTCAGTCTTCACACACCTCCTGCTGAATCACAAAAGTGCATCTCTACTTTTTCCATCATATCCTCTTGACTCCTTTTCCACATCACATCACTCCAATTTCCTCCGTTACACAAGCCTCCAGCTTTTTTCCACTTCCATTTTTTGTTTTTTTTTCTCCTCCTTCGCCTCCTTCCACCACTCACAACCTTCAACTGTGTTATGCTGAAGTCAATTGTGCTTGTTCATGTTTTCTGTGGAGCCTGTTTTTCTTTTTCCTCTGTCGGCGAGAGAAAAGTACATTGCTGCTGCTATCAAGTAAAACAAATTCAAAGGTGAATCAATTTTCCTCTACACCTCCTCTTATCACAGAGCACATTTCTGTGCTGGCTTTGTATACCACAAACTGCTTTGAGAGCAACTTTTATGTCAACAATGTTGTGTAACTCACAAAATTGTCATTTTAACCTGCAGAGTGCCTTTGTTAATAAAGTGAAGAATTTGAATCCTGCAGGATATTCACCCATTAAAAAAACAACACATCTGCTCTGACAAAAAATATAAATAATATTAAAAAAAATATATCGTAAGTAACAGATTTTCCATGATGAACTTCAAAAAGTAGTTCAACATTTTGACAATATCCTTATCCACCTTCTTGTGAAGAGTTAGGTGAGGAAATTGATACCACTCTTGTGCCTCAATGGTAAATATGAAACTACAGTGAGCTAGCTTAGCTTAGCATAAAGACTGGAAACAGAGGGAAGCAGCTAGCTTTGTCAGTTTGTAACAAAACACGCATATGAAACGTCAAGTAGTGAACTTTACTAGTATGCAGGTTTAGACAGATCCAGGCTAGCTGTTTTCCCCGTTTCCAGTCTTTGTGCTAAGCTAAGCTAACCGACTGCTGAATGTAACCTTATATTAAATAGACAGATATGAGAGCTCAGTTTTCTCATTGGACTCATTTCTCATTGCTGCTTTCATTTTCCATACACACAAGAACAAAAATCAGAAGCACCGGTCTTGATCAGAGTAGTCTTTGTTGGCCACCCACACTCCTTTGCTTCTTTAATCCCCACCTCCTCTCTTGTCTCCTCTTATCCTTCTGCCGTTGAAAGCCTCATGCATTTTGTTTCACAGGTCACCTCACTCGCAGGGCTGAGCTCCTCTCGAGTGCGAAACGAGAGGCCATTTCAGAGCACAAATCCAGTTTGATGCTGCCGTGTAGAGCAGCATAGATCACTTGGTGAGGGAGTTAGAAAAGTAGCGCTTGTCTAAGACGATGTCACTGGGAGAAGCAGAGAAGTGGGTATTTATGTCTGTTTATGTATCTGCAGGGAGGGGAAAATGTGGTAGGAGGGCTGATGTTAAGCTATCAGGGAAGAGACACTCAGCCTCTTAGCTTGAGCATCAACGGCTGCAGGAATGAGCAATGACAGCTATTCACAAGTCTGCTATTTGTGTGTGCTCAAAGGCACATTAACCATCCAGTAAGGAATGAGAAATGGTGCCTTCAAAGGTGTGTGTGCATGTGTGTGTGTGTGTGTGTGTGAAGGGTGTACATTTGGTGTTCCATGAATAACAAATGAGAGATGAGATGTTTTCACTTGTGAGAGCATTCCAGGGCGCACACACACACACACACACACACACACACACACACACACACACACACACACACACACACACACACACACACACACCTCATACAGCAGATCCACCACTGGCAAAATTGGCAAAGATGAGGAAACTGATTCAAAGTCGAATCTGAATGATGAAGTGGATTTTTCCTCTGCGCAACTGAGGGAAAAAAATCAAATCCCGAAAATGAAACGAAAACACTGTGAATCTTTATATATAGACTGAAGATAAAACAAACATAAGATTTCCAGATGGTAGGTGAGCGCTGGTACAGTAGGTGAGTAGAAAAGCTGAAAATGCTCATCTGAAAGCTGGCAGGTGGTCACACTGTCGGGGAGGGAGAGGAGAAAGAGACTGGCAGGAGACGGGGAGAAAAATGACAAAGCAGAGAGAAGGATGGAGAGGTTGAGGGACTCGCGCAGCGGTGTGCCCGTGACCGCTGGAAAAACATTGTTGCACCAATCTGCCATTTAATTACAGACAGGAGGGGCCACCCCTGTAGCGTGCAGCACTTTAACATGCATCCAATCAAACAGGAGAGGAGCAGGACGCACGGCGTGCTGTGGAAACTGACACTGATGAAAAGAAATCAATCGGCTCATTTTCTCCACCGTTCAATAACACTGTCTGTTCTGCCCACCAAGGTAGTGCTTCTGTTTGTTCTTTCGTTCTTTTATGTTTTGCTCTCTCTTCTTGTCTTCTTCTTTGGCTTCGCTCATTCATACAGCTTCACGTTAGACTTCCTCTGCCTGGCCATTATTGATCTGATGTGTTTTTTCACCAGCACAGCTGAGCTTTGAGAAAAAAGCTAACAGGAGAATGCTAACATGCTCACAGTGACCATCTAACGTGTTCATGTTTAACAGGGAATGTTTAGCATGGTCGCCATCGTATCTTAGCATGGTAACATTTGGTAATTAGCACAAAACAGAAAACACAACCGGGGCTGATGGAGATCATTAGTCATTTTTTCAGGTCATAAACCAAAGGAGTAGACATCATCTGGAAATTTTTACCAGATGATGGAGGAACATGAATGAATTACATTTCATCCCGAGGGGGACGTGAATGTCTATACCAAATTTCATGGCAATCTGTCCAGTAGTTGAGAAAGTTCACCAAAACTGCAAATGTTAACCTCATGGTGGCGTTAGAGAAAAGTCAGAGGATCACCAAAGTTATTATGATTTATCCTCTGGGCACCAACAATGTCAGTGTATGAAATTTCCTGGCTGTCCACCTAGTAGTTGTTGAGATATTTAAGTCAGGACTCAAAGAAGTGGACTGACTGACACGCCGTCACTGCTATCCCTCGAGCTATGCTGCCTGTGTGGCTAAAAAAGTGGCTAGCTGATTGAAAATGCATGTGCAGATGCTGGGCTTTGGGACAAATTAGACATAGTGACATGTTTTTGCCAGCGTTCTCGGTAGCGAGAAGAAAGGAAACCGTGACTGATAAGGGCCGTCGGAAAGAGTGAGAGGAGGCTTAAAGCTTTACAGGTAGACCTCATTCGCACACTGTGCATGCTGGATAAACAGAAGCAGATAGAGCTCAGAGATGATAACCTGTATTACTGTTTTTGTAAGAGAGGAATTCACATCCCCTCTGTCTTCTCAGGCAAGGTGAAACAGGATTAGTGTGTACTAATAATGTATAATATGACTCCACCACTGTAAAGTTAGTTGTTTGAGAGAAAAGACAACAAAAAGACATTTAGTGTAAGCTTGCAGAATTTTGCAGAACAAAACGGCTAAACTAATCCGCTCTGAATTCCTTATAATGATGCTCCTTCTCTCTGTTATTTGGTGTTTTGATGAAAATTACATCTTTATCTCTATGGTTTTGGTGCTTGAAGCTGCATAGAGGTTGTTGATATTGACTCAATAATGCATATCCAGGTTTGATGTATGGCTCATGAAAGGACTTTTGATATCGTCCCCCCATAATCTAGCCCTGCCTCCCACTGTTCAGGTAGCAGAGTAATGGCCTGTTGGATCAATGACCAATAATCAGGGAGACACAGTGAGCCTCTGTTCTTTGCCTTTTACTTCACAACCAAGACAATCTGATGGAACAAAAGAACCTGGAAGGACAGCCTGTTCTTCTACAAGAAGCAATTAACTAACCTTTTTTCAACATAATGAGAAATTACATCATGTGGCTTCATTTAAACGAAGGCATTTATTGTCTTCTCTTCTCCTCTCCTCTTCCTCCCCCCTCCTCTCCTCAGGCTTAACCAACGCCGACACCGTGGTGAACATGCGGAAGGTCACCCATCAGACCATTAGCGAGGAGCTGTCCAAAACCGTTCTGCTCCCATGCCTCTTCACCCTCCGCCCCAGTTCATCCCATGAGCCCCCCAGGATCAAGTGGACCAAGGTCTGGGGCCAGAGGGGCTCCGACGGCCTGCAGAAGGAACAGTCGGTCCTGGTGGCCAAAGACAATGTGGTCAAGGTACAATAAAGGTTGAGAGGGACTGCTGTGAGATGTTGTCAAGTTTTCGCAAAAATGCAAATGCAAAATGCAAAGAGCTCAATGGTGCTGAAGTTTTTTTCCCGCTCTCATTTCCATCATCCCACCCCCTCCTCCGACAGGTTAAGAAGGCCTTCCAGGGTCGTGTAACCCTGCCTGGTTACAATGAGAACCGCTACAACGCCAGTCTCGCTCTGTCAGGTCTACGTTCCAGCGACTCCGGTCTGTACCGCTGTGAGGTCGTGGTGGGCATCAATGACGAGCAGGACACAGTTCCCCTGGAGGTCACAGGTGAGTAAAATGTGAGAGGGAAAAAGCTGCATTGCAAATAAACCAACGCAGTCATGACTGGTCATGTTTAATGTTTTGTTAAAATTCAAACCATGCTACAAATTTAAGCAGCGTTTAAAAGTTTAAAAGAAGTATACTTCAGCCGCCTGTTCAACACAGGAGCTGATGGAGAAAGATTGGTTTTGAGTTAATGAAAGCTTCATCTACTTTCTGTCATTAATTAGCAATATTAGCATCCATAGTGGGATTTGTTTTAATTTGATAGCTATGAATTATAATGTGATATACAGAAATAATTAACACTGGACAGTCACACCACTGAAGCATTATTGAAATAGAGAGAGAAAGAGCGAGCAAGAATCAGCTATCACCCTCATAAACCTGATTATTTCTATGATTCAGTTTTATCTCTGAGCAAATTTGATATTACCGTAAACTGATCAGTGGTGATGTACGAAGTCATAAACACCATTTATGTCATTCTAGACGTTATGTCTGCTTTCAGCTACACAAAGTATTGTCTCAGCACGTCGAGGCTCCACTGTTTGGTTGTGTACAGCTCCCTCATTGCTCCCAAGGTTTGCCACTATGAATAATAATGACCCTGTTTTCCATGTCAGCCTAATACAGCCATTACACAAAGCTTTGTTTACTGTCCGTGTAGAATGTATGATGATGGGGAAAAGGTGAGGGAACTAGAACACATTAAACATCATTGACCTGGGCCACTCAGGTGTTGTTCATGTACTGAAAGCCTAATGAAACCAATAAGGGTGGAACCCAGCAGTGTACTGTTTGTCAAATCGTGTTAATCCGAGAGCTTGTATGGCTCTCGGTGGCTTAACAAAATGGACAAATCATTTACTGCATTATCTGTATCCAGGACATCCGTATTTGTGGAATTACGAGACTACCTGAAGGTTGTTCAGCGTAGTAGAACCATAATTACTGTGTCAGAGTATTTCAGCCGCAGAGCTTTCGTCAGATTCTTTCCAGGTCACTCACTATTTTTAATAATAAGCTATTATCATAATGACTACAGGGAATCACACGATGCATTAGCCTCTGTACACTATGCTGCCGCTTCCACAGATCCATTCTAGTGTTGCTAACATCAGCTCTAAAAGCCCAGTAGCCTCATTCTTTTACTCAGACACAGCACGCTACAATGGCTACTTTGTGTGTCACGGAGAGTAACACACACACAGACTTGGGGGCCAATGCTGTTAACGTTTGCTCCATCTGTGATATGAGCACTCCCAACATTACTATGAGTCATGATTATAATCACAGACGAAAGTACAGAGCGCCGGGACCATTGCTGGGTTTTGACAGTCTGGTTATTTTCTATCATCACATCTGGACCTTCGAAAGAGCAACAGCTAATGCTAGCTAGACCCCGGTGCTTTCCATAACGTGGGACGAACACCAAGTGTGCAGAGGATGACCACGACGCAGGAAGTATTAAACGTGGCAGACAGCTAACAACATTTATTTCAATGTTTAAAGGCTATACAGTACTATCACATGCTCCAGTCAGTAGCACATCATGAAAGTTGACAACACATCTTTAACAAGGATGTCCATGGGATGTCAGTCAGCTGATGCCAAATGTCCATTCAGAGGCAATTAGACAATGTTTCTGCAAATCTGTCTAAAAACAGTTTTATCTCCTTTTGAAAAACGTAGAACTAGGTACACTTTCATGCACAAAAAATGATAGTTCAAATTCTAGTTTGACTTTAAACAAAGTAAATGTTGTTGTAATGAAGCGTAGTGTACTGCCAAGGGACACCAACTGCTCGGTGCTACAATGAGGCCATCATACAGTCATAAAGCATACGGCCTACACACAAATGCTGTCTTCCTGTTCCTCTCCCTGGAGATTGTGCGGGGATGTGTGAGGATGCAGAGGGTAAAAATAGAGGCATGAGGTATCAGGCATTAAACCCTCATGTGGAATAGGACTGGGTCTCCCATACTGAGAGGAAACCCATTTGTCTCTCTGGTGTACATATTAGCCGGCGAGCTAGCATCTCTGTTTGGACAAGTCCCACGGCGTCAAAGGAGAATGGATGAAAACTGAGAAATTACGAGAAAAGAAATGGAGCAAAAAAGATTTCTGCTCCACATTTCTGTGAAAAGGAGAATAAGACCAATATGACAGAATGGATTGATGGACTGCAGGGATTATGGGAACTGTGTCACACACACGGCCCCTGCTTGCTTTCTTCGCCCATAGCCTGGAGTGCTAACGCTCAAATTGCCACACAGGCCTCCATCTCGCAGGAATCTCTGTCACTCTCCCAGACAAAGCCAGCGAAGATAAAGGAGCCGTGTTAGTAGCCAGACGCCCACTGGCTTTCATGTCGCTGGATGCTCCTCAGGGGAGCAGCACTGCGTGACTGGCAGGCAGAGGTGGGAGGTGAAGGAACGTTAGATGGACACTTCTGAAGTGTTCCCTTTCCCATTTAAGTGGAATATATGCTCCTTTCACGGCTAAGGGAAGTGTGTCTCACTTTATTCCCAGCTGATTTATTTTTTGCCACTTCCAATTGTTATAACCAGATTTTTTTGTATTCCTGCCTACCTCTCAGCATCTCTTTCCATCTCTGTGGTTCATTACATGCAGTGCATCTCTGCGTTTCGTCGTCAGCCTTCTTTGTCTCTCCATCGTGAATGCGACAGCAGGCGTGTGTGCGGCAGGGTGACATTGTGTGTACTGTTAAAGCAGTAAAATAAACATCACCGCTATTTGTCATACACTGTATCCAAGGGCAACATCTCTTTTCTCTAATGATAAGCCGACCGAGTGCCTGATGCAAATTAGACTCACGTATGCAGGTTGCTGGACCTGAATGCTGTTGTTTCCTCCTGCACAGATGGAACAATGTCAGTACATGATGAGGATGTCTAGAGGGCTTTGCGTTCATGTATCTGTGAGCGTGTACATGCTCGTCTTGTAATGGTTCAAGGTTGCGCTTCATAAATATTTCTGTGACCCATAGGCTGCAGGCCATAAATTCATGCGCTTAGTTTTTGGAGTCATGTGCTGTATATCTTTGCTCCAGGCGTGGTATTTCACTACCGGGCCCCCCACGACCGCTACGCACTGTCCTTCGCTGACGCCAAGAGGGTGTGTGTGGAGAACTCGGCGAGCATCGCAACGCCAGGCCAGCTGCAGGCCACCTTCGCTGATGGATACGACAACTGTGATGCCGGCTGGCTGTCTGACCAGACTGTGCGGTGAGTTTTTCAACTCTGCATACTTCCACAGTATCAAGTTAAAAATCTGTTAGAAAAACTCTCAGAGACACTCTTTTCTGTCACTATGGTTACTATTGTGATGCAAAGCAGTGCCTTTGATACTGGCAGCATGACTACAGTCCCTAAGTTCGTCGTAAAGTGCATCCTCAAGGGAAATTTCAAGTAGTGCAGTATGTATACAGCAGAAAAGAAAATGTGAAGAAGAAGACTAATTAGCCCTCTGGTTAGAGTTGGCATGTCAACAAATAAGACACAGTTACCCATGCATTGTTGGGAGTTATGAGTGCAATTATGAGCTCCTCTTTGAATGGTGAAAGCACTTCATGTAATATATATGCATGCAGCACCAGCTAGCAGACAAAGTCTCAGTCAGGAGTATTTCCTGTATAGATCCTGTGGAATCTGAGTTGAAATTTAGGCATGTACACTTAAAACGTTGGGACAGATCCTTTGATTTAATGAGAAGCAAAGGAAATGTGAAATCCAGGGGCAGAACACCACTTAATCTGTAGCCTCTGATTATCACATACATTGCTGGACAGTAATTAGCAGTCTTTGGCTTAAGGTTTGATGACAGCTCTTGTTTGTGGGACCAGGTTTCAATTTGAAAATCTCTATCAGACACCAGTTTCAGCCTAACATTTCTGATGATTTGCCACTTGATCAAACACAAAATAAGCACACACTTCTGCTAAAAATATGTCTAAAAAACAGAAAACTTGATGAAATACATAGAAGTGTGAAGTATGCCAGCGTGATAGTCATTTTGATCTTTTTGGTGTTTCTATAAACACAAAACTGTGGAACATAATTGGATCTAATTGCTTGCTTGCACGCTGGAAAGGCAGTTAACTACATCTGCCCCCTCAGAGCTGTCTGTCAGGCTGCTGCGTGCGCTTCAGCTTGCCACCTTCCATAAAGTCTCTGTTAACATTGCCAGTCAGAGCTCATCTTTCAACAGTGTTCTCCATATCTACATTTTAATTTCAAATCACTGTTGCTCCAGTAGCCGAGCAGATTGACTGTTGTCTTCCTGACAGTTTTTCGCAGCCGTCCTGCGGCACGGCTCCCTTCGCTATTTCTTTTTCTCCTTCCGTCCTTAGCTTCTGTTGCTTTCACTTGGGAGCTTTCTAATTGGTCCAGATCCAGTAGGCTCCGACTGCACATCAGCCAGGAGGAAAGTGTCCAATTAATACCGTGGAAAAAATACAGACATCAGCCGTCGCTTCACGGGCCACCAAGCAGAAATAAAGAGGCTGAGGGCGGAGACACTACAAGACTTAGTTCTCTTGTTACACTTTGATGAAAACAGGTTGCTATGTTTTTTGAAAAAGTGCTGCAGGTTCATGTTTACGTGTAGGCATGTGTGGCTTCTGCATGTGTGTTTGCGTGCGTGTGTGTTCCAAGTACTTCAAAAGTCCCTGTATGCCCAGCGTAATCTTTTAATCAGCCTCTTTGCCTGTGCCCCTGTGCTGCAGGAATCAATGTTCTTGCGGAATAATTGCCCAGTTGGAGCCTGAATATAGATCGCTGTTTTTTCAGCCCCACAGACATGCCAAGCCAGTGAAGGAATTCCTGATTCTTTTAACCTCTCCTTGACTTCCTACCTCTACCTCCCTCCCCCTCTCTCCTCCTCTCTCTCTCCAAAGCTGGAGCGTTGCTGGAATTCTTGCACTGCCAGAGCATTAAACACATCTCGAAACAATTTTAAGTAAAATGGTTGGGTAATTATTCTGGGAAACTCACACTGAGGGCAGAATAATTAAAAGAAGAAAGATATTGTATCTATTGAATGGCTTTGCAATTGTTGTCCTGAGGTTGTTTTGAAATGTAATGAATGTTATTGTATAACTCGCTCTGGCATTCCAGCCAGTTTCAGGGGGGATATTTATGTGTTTATTTTTCGCTATTCTTTGGGTAATATATTTGGGTAATCTCTGGGAGGAGGATATACTTAAACTCATTGTATTCGGGGCAGAAGATGATAAAAGTGTAGTTCAGTTTTCATCTTATTTTGTATGTGTGTGAACACAGACTCATCCCCAGGGACCCAAGTTTGTCTGTGGCTGCCTTTTTCGTGGCTAGGCTGGATTAATCCTCCTCTCTCACTCCCTCTGTCTCTTGGTTCTCTCTGCAGGTATCCCATCCAGTCACCTCGGCCTGGTTGCTATGGCGATCGCGAGGACTCACCTGGAGTCCGTAACTACGGCAATAGGTCCCCTGATGAGCTGTTTGATGTCTACTGCTTTGCTAAGCAGCTTCAAGGTAGGAGTCAGGAACTTCAATCGTAAATTTGGGTTTAGACATGCATGGATCCACTAAGCCGTGGGTGTGCAGTGCAGGAACGCTGTGACCAGGACTTAATACTCTGTTAGTGCAGAAAGGAAGAGGGCAGTAGGAGTCAGAGGGGAGGAAAGCCCGTGGAAATGAGAGGGAGAAAGAGAGACAATACCTCCTGCAGGCAAAAGTGGGTCAGTAGTGTTATCCTAAAACTTTACTTTTTGATTTGCAATGCCACAGCAAAGGTGGCAAAGAGCTACAACAGGCGGACAAAATGTCTTTGATTAACTCATATCTGGCTATCCCCTTCCCTGATCATCAATTAGCAACCACAATTAGGTATTGCAGGCTTGTCAAGCTTTGGATTTTTTCACATTCTGAAGCAGTTTGAATGGTGTATAAAGACTTTGGAGGGTAGTTTATTTGAGCTAAGAGCAAAAGAGCAAAAGTTTAAGGAATGGATTAAGCAGTGCGTTAATTTGTTCTAATGTAAGATACAAACATCAGCATGTCCAGCTAATTAGCTTTCCACATACAGTAGTAACCTAATCCAGCAATACTTCCAAGGCTTATATCAAGAATATAGCCGATCCTTCATTTCTTTGTATCCTATATGGATTATCAGCTGGTGAGGATGCTGACTTTTTACCCTGGACATGTAACTTCAGCCTCACTGTTTTAGCATGATGTCATGTATGCTGCGTAGCCACAGAATACATATTTAAGGCCCTTTTACAGAGGTCTCATTTGCCTGCTGTTGCTTACGTCTGTGTCAAATCTACAACCCACTTTTTCAGATATTTTGATTGGCAAATCTGCCACCACTGTCCTTGGAAGCTGCATTTGTGACGTGCTAGAGAGAAAAGCTTGACAGGCATAGCAACAGTAACTAAGCAGGTGAGGCTTAGCAAACAGTTAAGGTGCTACTGGGCACAACCAATATGAAAGCAGTTCCATCAAGATTCCACCAAATCTAAACAACCTTCAGGGTCCAGTCGAGTTTCACATAAAGAAAATTTAATACATTTAGGCCTAATTAGCCTAATGTTGTATAATATTTTCACTTTCTTACAAAATTAATGTTATTTTTATGAGCCGACTCCCAAAAAGATTGAAAATTCATATTGATAATAAGATACTAATCTTGAAGAAGCTCTCATACCTTCTCCAAGGAGGCAGTCAGTGCTCAGAACAAAAGCCATATTTCAACGACCAAAGAATGAGTCCTTATCTCAACAAAAAATCAGTTTGAAAACTGTTGGCCATTGACAATACACCCAAGTGATGCCTTGAAACTAATAGACAAGCTTGGTGATTCTCCAGAGTTACCTCCCTGGCCAGTGTTCTGCTGTCATCTCCAGGGAATGCACAGCCTGTTAGGGAATAATCCAATTTATTATGAATTATTGCCTTTTTGGCTCGTTGCCAGGCGTCGACAAGCTAATCAATGATCATTGTCAGGACGGACTGGGCCACTGGTGAATAGCGTGAGGTGTGCAGATTTTCTGAATTCATTCATATTCTGCCGGCCTGATGTGACCGGTTGACCATCACTGCTTTATGGGAATTAAGAATTTACACCTATTGGCTCTAATCAATGTACGCATAGCTGGAGGCCTTGTTCCTCTAGATAATGTCCCACTAATGACTGTTTACGATTAATTCCACGGGTGACTGAAGTTTTGGGTTTGCTACTCCTAAGATATTTAGATCCTTAGATAGCCCAGTCAACTCAAGTCCTCTGCCACTCAAACTTGACACGTTCCTTTTACTAAAATATACTGTATATCCAACACACCCTTTCTATTTTGGCAGTCAACGTAAGCCATCAGAGATCTGAACACTCACCGAAACCTGTGTCATCACTTCCGGTCCGGTCTTGAGTTCCCCTGTTCCCCTGAAGAAGGATTATTATCATCACTCCCCGCTCCCGACTGAGCTTCGTAGGGAATGATGGGATCAGAGTTTTATCAGCATATCAATACTGCAGCTATTCAACCATCACATTATAGTTCAGGTTCAATCCAAATCAACGTCCATAACGCTGACGGACCGAAATGTTCGTTAGGTGTTTGTTATATTTTCATATCCCACAGAACAATCGTGAGCACAGCAGGTTTTTAACACCACAATCAAAATCACAACAGGGGTTAGTTTATCTGGGTCAGTGAGGTGAGGTTATGAGGTGGTATGACCACAACTGTTATTAAGCATAATAGTCGTGGGAGTTACTGGAGCCATTTGTAGACAGTATGAACACTTGGTGACTAAGAGCCAGAAAACATTACATGACCACCAGCAACTATGTATTTAGTTGTGAGTTTGCAATATAATTCAGTGAAATTAACAACCTGATTGAAACAATCAGCAGATAATTATCTTAAAAGTAAAATTACTACCTGGTAGGTGGAGGAGCTTGTGTTTTCTTTCTTATTTTGTAAAAACAAAACCATTAGAAGCATGATTAATAAACCCTGTTGTTTAATTCACAATGGTGTTCTGTAACAGGCTATGCTTGAATTAAAATTTCTCTATTGCTGCATATATTTTAGCCTGGTTTGGTTTACTGTATCACAAGTGTTTAATTTAGTCAAATTCTTTTCAACTTTCCCCAATAAATATTTCAGCCATCTTCTGTTTTTTCTTCTTCACATCACTCCTCACATAATCCCATTGTGCTTCTTGCTTCTTTCATTTTGTTCACATCTTCACCCTTTACCCTTCACCTCCTCATCTCAGTTCAATAAATCAGCAACACCATTCTTTACTCTTGGCGTAAATCTCCTGGATCCTCATATCGAACCTGTTCATCTGTTCTCCGCACCTCATTCTCTCTGTCCACTCCTCCAGCTTATATTTTTTTCATCACACACTGAACTGCCAGTGGATTTTCTGATCATATAATCTTATTTGTGCTGCGCAGACACAGCAGTCCTCTTGAGGTCTCTCCGTCTTGCTTGCTAAAGCCCTATTTTTGCATCACTGCTGTATTTTATCCAAACCGGCCGCACCTTTGTTCAGCTTCTCCTTTCTTCTTCTTCTTCAGTCGCAGTCTGTGTACTTGTCTTTCTGTTAGATGCGTCTTTGCAACCGCTTTGAATTCAAAGAATTGTCTTTATATAGTCTGTTCTTTGAATCACTGATGTTTCTTATTTTTATGCAAAAATAAAGTGCATTCTTATGCATAGCAAGCAAAACTTTATTTCAGGTCTCCACTCCTCTTTTTGCTTTGACAAAGTTGACAAAGGAGAGAAAGTAAATGGCTAGAACTCATTGGTTTTTATGTAAAATTCTCACAGACTTTATATGTGTGTGTGTGTGTGCGCGCGCGCACAACAAAACACAGACATAGGCTCAAATGTACCTACATCACTTTGTCCCAAAAAAAAAACCCCAAAAAGAAAAAACTAACTCAAAAAGCGACAATCATAAGACAGTTGAAGACGAACAATCTTAATCGAACGGCTAAAAATACCCTCAAGCTCTCTAACACACTGAACTCCTCGTCTCTCGTCTCTTCCCAGGTGAAGTCTTTCACTCCGCAGTGCCGGAGAAGTTGAGCCTGGCCACGGCCTCCACCCACTGCCATTCCCTGGGAGCCCAGCTGGCCACCGTCGGGCAGCTCTACCTCGCCTGGCAGGCCGGCCTGGACCAGTGTGACCCCGGCTGGCTGGCTGACGGCAGCGTCCGCTACCCGATCAACGTCCCGCGGAAGAACTGCGGCGGGGACGAGCCCGGCGTGCGGACTGTCTACAACAACCCCAACCGCACCGGCTTCCCCGACACCACAACCCTGTTCGACGCCTACTGCTACGGAGGTACTGATTAACTCGATGCACCGTCGTAGTGGTAATTGCCATGGCAACGAGAGGGGGGTCTGGGGACTCACTTTCCATTCTGGTTATTAATTAGCGCGAGATGCTTGTGTCACACATGAAGTAGTTGCAGAGAGATTGTGTGACATTTGTGTTCCCCCCCTGGTGGATTTGAGGGCTTGTATGTTGGGTGTAGTGAACCCTAAGAGAGAGAGAGAGAGAGAGAGAGAGGGGAAAGGGAGGTAGAAAGGGAGACAGACAGAGCGAGAGCATGAATGAGACCAACTGGGGTTTGCAGTGACTCCGTGTCTGACCTCGTCTTTTATCATGTACCAACTGAGAGTGGAATAAGTTAGTTTCATCTTCACTTTGGATTGACTTTACAGCACATTCTGTTCACTCATATTGTGCATTTCATAATTTATCAAACCTATGACTTTGCACCTAGAGCTTTTTTTTTTCTTGCTTCCACTGATGTTAGCAGACTACAGACTGATATTTCCACAGATGGGGGGGGGGGTGAAAGAATGACATTTTCATCTTTCACAGTGTCAGCTTATGAAATTTCCATTGAAGCGAAACATCTGCATAACCCAATCTTTTTAAGTAAACAAGAACAGCATGAGAGCAGAGGAGCAGTGCATTTGTCTAAACAAACAGCTGATGGATGAACCTCTTCACTGCACCAACAGTTATATGCACATTTACATTAATGCTTAAAACAAATGATGTCTGTCACATAGCTAAAATTAGATACAAATGGTGGTATGTTTCGTTTAGAAGCATCAATTTGCTTCATGTAAATAATATTCTCAATGCAATCTCATTGCTATGGCCGTGCAGCATGCTCTGAAATTGAAATCTTGTGTGAGTAGCAGTAGCTGCAATAGGAGGAGAGAGGTGAAGTGAGGTTCAGTGCTGTGTTGTGCTGCAGCAGATAAAGCAGGTCAAGTGACAAAACAGTGCTGTTGCTTTTGATGAAATGTGGCTGTTGTGTGTTGCAGCTCACCAGCCAGCGGGGGTCCAGGCTGCAGAGGCACAGGCTTTGTACCAAACCGCCAACCCAGCGGCCACTGAAGCCCAGCGCAGTGCCTCTTTTTCCAAGGCTTCCACCTGGACTGGCATGGTGGACTTGAACAACGCAGGAGTCCACTCCATTGCCGGAAACAACGACTCCTCTGAGATCTCAGAGGAGCATGTGGTCATCCACTTACGGCCAGACGAGACGTGGGACGAAAAACATGACGGACCCAGAAGCAGCCAACCCAGCCAGGAGGAAGAGTCTGATGGCCAAAGGAGTAGCAACACCGTGGGCCTTTCTGACCTCAGGAGTCCAGAGAGTCATGGAGGTTCTGCTCATGAAGAAGAAGATGGTTATTTTGGATCATCTGACACCCAAACAGTATCCTCCATACCTTCTTCCACTCCCCAGCCTCAAACTAGTAATGGTGTGTTGGCTGAGTTTGTTAACACTCTGATGAGGCCCTTTAGGTACTGGACTGGAGGGAAGGAGTTGGACGGGACAGAAAACAGACTGTCAATTCTTGAGGAAAAAGCAGAAGAAAACCAGATGCAGGGAGAAGCCTCCAGCAGAAACATGAGTATACCAAAACCCAGTGGAAACAAGGGAAGCATTGACAATGCCATCATGGAGCACAGAACTGATAGTTTTTCCTTCGGGGCTCCTACTGGTGGACTACAGAGTCCAGAGGAAGGTCTGTCTGAGCAGGAGAAAGAGGTGATGCCACTGATTCGATTAGTGCCTGCAGTCCAAAGCGCAGGGCAGAGTGACACCACGACACAGCCAGGGGAACGAGCCTCCAGCCCTCCATCCACTGTTGACGGTACGAGCTCCTGTCTGAGTATTTTTGTGTGTTTAGGGTTCACCTTTAACCTTCAGAACTCATCACTGAGTGTAAAATTGAGATAAGAATGAGGATGAATTGAAACTGTTCCACTTCAAATAGAGGCGTGCTCCATTTAAAATGTCGTTGGCAAATTCAAGATCTGTTTATGTCATGCTTTTTAAACAGTCTGTCTCTCTATTCCAAGCTGTTTTTTTCCCTCAAGTATGCTGTAATATATTCCTCCACAGGGCAATTTGAAGTATTGCTGTAGATTTAATTAAACAGTAATTGTAAACAAACAAAGGGGCCATACCACATACAGTAGTGCAAAACGCTGGAGTGGAGGCTGTTTTGCCTTTATTCTCATATTTATCGACTGCGCTGTGTTTACAGTACAGGCTGTCAGAAAGAGCACAAACCAAGCTTGAATTTTAATCTACTTTGATGCCATAAAAGGTTTCCTTTCATATGTATTGTTCATTTAGAACAAAGCAGACCTGCATCCCAAATTACATCTTATTTTTAGGAGTCAAAGACTTATTAGACTGAAAAATTGACTTGTATTAGCTGTGGTGAATAAATTAAACAGATGAGGAAAACAGAGCAACTTGACCAGACATGGATAGAAGTTTAAGAAGTCTGTGTTCAGACACAAAGAGAGGTGTGTGTTTGTGTGTATGTGTGTGCAAGCTGAAGAACCTGGAGGCACTGTCAGACAGGTAACATCCACAGTGGAGTGATTCACCCTCGGGAATGATGCGATGCAACACATGCAAGGATAGAAAAGGTCACCAGGTCACTGTTTTCAGCTCACGTCTTCTTGAAAGCTCCAAACCCCAAATCACTTCCTGTAGCTCTTAACTGCAGGACTAAAGGGAGACCGAAGATTAGAGGAGCAGCTCATGACTGGTAGATTGTTGGATCAATAAATACCAGAGCAATGCACCTACAGTGGAGCCTAAATTACAGCTCATATATACAGCTCATATATATATAGAGAGAGAGAGATAGATCGATAGATCGATAGATCGATAGATAGATAGATATAATAGACCAACGTAGCAAAAAGAAGCCTAAAAGAAAGTACACCATGGCCATATGTGGAAGAGTGCAGTTTTTCTTTTAATGGCCACAACAAATAATGCATCCTTGGCATCAGCTGAAGGGGAGGATACAAAGAAAGACTTTAGACTCTCCCACAGACAGCCAGAAGAATGATTCAATAAAGGTGATAGGCTTTTCTCACCTAGCAATTGCTGGTTTTATTAATATAAATACTCACCGCTGTGCTACCTGAAATCCGATGCCAACCCCCAAGGTATTAATGAAAATCCAAGCCTTAGACCACATGCATTATTCACAGCCGTATCCAATTAACGTGGAGGTTTGGCTGCACTGCCGTTCACTCTCACCTCCATCTATGTCTCTGCCAATTAGGCCGTGGCTCTCTGAAGGTAGGCGGTAATGATCACTGCAGCGAGGACGGGCAACACAAGAGGGGGGATGAGTAGAGCGAGAACGAGGGAGAAAAGGGGAAGGCGCAGAAAGAGGGGTGAGGAATAGTCGTTTCTTTCTTTAATGTTGCAGTGATGGAAAGCTGCCCAACTGATGTCTCTTCTTAAACTAGCATCAGGGAGCTGAATTAACTCTCTTATTGCACACCCCAGGCAATCCCTTGGATCTCAGCACTTCTTAGTAACTGATGGTGTCATGTTGCCTCTTTGATTGAGGGGGATGCAAAGCTTTGCACTGTAGACAGCACATCCGCAAGAAAGATTAGAATTCAAGTAATGAATCAAATTATTTAGAAAATGTGAAAATAGGTCTGTGAATGTAGAGCTATAACTTCAATTATTTCCCCTGCAAATCAAAAATATTTTGAACGTTTTATCGAATTAAGTGTTCTTTTTTTCAAGCTCCTAGTGGAGTGATCTGCCTCCAGTTACAGCATGTGGAATTCGCATAAGCTCTACATTCATGCCCCCACTGTCTGTCAAGGAAGTACATGTCTGCTTCACACCGGTCTCGTCAACTCCACGGACTGAATTTATGTGATAGAAGACAGTGGGGTCTGTGCACCGACACTCAGTGTAGATACTCCTGACATGATTCACATGGCCATGCAATAACTTCTCCTCCGTATCTATTATTAGATGCCATATCTGCAGTTGGGCCGAGGTGGCACTGGTACCAACTCTCTCTCTCTCTCTTCATGTGTCTCTCATTGTCAGCCTCCACTCTCACAATTTAATATCATGTCTGCCTGACCCGAGGGATTCTCTCAGCCCGTTTACTCCAGTAAAGTGGAGTCAACACAGCAGAACCACTCACGGTGGAAGCACACAATTACTGTCGGAACGGGGTTTATTATAAGTGTGTGTTCTGTAGCATTTCGCCGTTGAGTTGTGTCTTTTCCACCAACAGATTTACAGCGTCGGAGCCGAACTCTAAACAGCACCAGCATGAAAAAAATCCAAACTGCTGTCGAATTGTCTCATTTTATTTATTACATGGGTCATTACATAGATGATCAAACCAGATTAATGTGCTTAATTATTCTAACTTTCATCAGTGTGTGTAGTAAAAGTATGTAATTAGCCGTTTGTATTATTAATAGCACAATTACGTGGGTCTACATGGCTCTTATGGAAATGAACCTCAGGCTCATAAACCTTGCTGGGGCGTAAGGCACCAGCGGACCTCCTGAATAATTTACATACATTTTAATATTTTATGCATGGACATATTTGTGTATGTTCTCCCTCTCGTGGTAATTTGTTGTGCTGGGTTGTGTTGCACACCCCCCGCTGTATTGCTATACTTTTCAGACATGCTAACAGAACTGAGGACAGCCAAGCACAGCTGAGCGATGATGATGGTAGCAAACTAGCTGGGCCTCTCAGTAACACGACTGCGCCGCTGCCCTAAAAAAAAAAAAAAAACACACCAGCCGTGAGTCACACATGCAGACAGAATGAATTATTGATGGTGTAGACAGTGTCTGGTTTAAAGCCGTAAGCTGATAAGGTACAGTGGACCACTTCATCTAAATAAACAGGTCTAGATGGAGCTTGTTGTGGAGCAAGTCATTTGCTTATCGCGTTGCAAGTGCTCCTGCGTTTTTCCACATGGCTTCTCTCACCACAGGCAAGCGTGTCCCTGCAGGAGGTTGTTTGGGGTAAGAGAATCCACGGGGAATAAGAAAACAGGGACAGAGAAGAGAAGTGTGAAATTACTTTGAATACGTCCTTCCATCCTTTTGGTGGGTTTGTGCCTCTCTGTGCATGCATGCGCACGTGTGTTTATGGGCTCCCTCAAGGGATGGCTCCCATCTTTGTCTGCAAACTCCAGAAACTTTAGTAGCCGCACTGATCTGCTCCACTGATGAGGAAAGAAGTCCAAAACATCCAACTCACAGTAAATAACTGCTAGTTCACCAAAAGGTACAGTTTGTCTGAACCTAGAAGGTAAATTGAACCTCAGTATAACTTTATGCTGAATTTAAGTATGTACACCTACTGGGAATTTGAGGTGTTACCACATAAAACATCATGATGGAAGTCCAGTTTAAAAATGAATGTATGATCACATTTATTTATGTATATACATATCATTTGACTGAATCATGCATATAGTAATCGGGTTTTTGTGTTGTTTATTGCATAACATTAAAAATTTGCAAGGCCACAGCTAAAAGTTGCAACTGTTGGAGTTTATTTGTAAGAGCTGCCTGAGAAGACAGCTTTGGGGAAAATGAAAGTTTTATTGTCGGTAGGTTTAAGGACTGATTTTGTTTGATCCGGCTTCACATCGTGGATTCTGAATTGGATCATTTAAAGCTAAAAACATAAGTGACTGAAACATCTGTCAAGCATTTTGTTGATTTTTCTTAAAGGAAATATTGCAGGGATCAGATATTGGACAAGGCCTATTGGATCCCACGTGAACACTATTTTTGGAGAGGTTATTTCACACACAGGGCTTTTGAATTTATATGTTTGTCTGTGCTCTTTCTCTGTTGGAAAAAGTATGTAACAGTCAAGATATGCAAAGCAAAATTTGGTGACAGTTCTGGGGTTCTTTGTTAATGATGTGTGGCCACCGTCAATTACATCTGATCACCTATCTGATGATGCAGAGTTTGTAAGTTTTAAACTCCAAAGGATACCAAACAATGTATTCTTTACAAACTTGAACGGAGATTGTTGCCTATTTGTTATGAGTATATACTGTTATAGAGCACAACCTTCACATTTGAAGGTCTTGTAGGGGAATGTCTGTTCCATGGTAAGAACTATGAAGGTATCTCTTTAAATTTCTTAACTTTACTAACTGAAATAAAAAATGGTTTGTAGTGTGAGAGCATATGCAACAAACACAAATCAGTGACGTTGTGGGTTGGTGTCACTGTGTGTGACACACTGTGACACAAACCCACCGATGAACACACGGCAGCCAGCGCTCACCCGGCTGATCCGAGCGGACTCATGCTTTCATCATAATTTTGAAACTGCGCTGTAACAGTTATATGAGGCTCATGTAAGCCAGGCTTGAGTTTTAATTTGCTAATTACACATCCATAAAATTAAATCCACCCCCACCCTCCCCACCCCATAATGGAATCGTATTAATTAGTCTGTTCTGTCTCTTTATTCCCTTTAGAATTCACTGCGTCAGGTCCCAATGAGGGATCACCTCCCAGCGAACCTGTCAACGTATCCGGTCCTCAGGGTCCCAGAGGAGGCCCGGCCTTTGCTCCTGCCCCCAGCAGCCACTTTCGTTGGACCATCAAGTCCATGCGCGGGTCAAAACTAGGCCCCCCTGGAAATGTGGCCTATGTGGGTAAACGTCCCACCTGGGAGCCTATGGAAGCCAAAGCAGGCCCACTCGAGGTGATGACCCTGCCCACCTCCCTTCGACAGGACAACCCAGAAAACTATTCAGGCCAGGGGAAAGACCAGGACGGAGAAGATGCTAACGCTCCATCAGCTGCCAGAACTGCATCAGGGGAGGAGAGGGAGGTAGAGGTGAGCGGCGAAGGGAGCAACTTTCCTGCTGGGTTTGCGCTGAAAGCCGGCAGCGTGGACAGCAGCGGTGTCAAACTGAGTCCTGAAATAGAGTCTTCACTCAGCCAGAGCCAGACTGAGCTTGTGACAGTGGCACAGCACACTACTCTGTCCCAGTGGCAGCTAGTGGAACAGCCCACCACCTCACCTCAGGGCTCCCAGGAGCCGGACACAGCAGAGGAGGCCAGGGGAGAGATCCTCTACGTCCGCCGGCCGACTGACAACCTCTCCTCTGCTTCTTCACGAAGAGGAGAGGGTAGTTCAGGTTTCACTCCTGTTTTTAGGAAGCACAGCAAAGGCACAAGCAGAAAGGAGGTGGTGACTTCCACACCTGAAGCCCTAATGGAGGTGCTGACAACCTCTGAGGTGACCACAGTGGAACTTCTGACAACCAGAGACACACAGAGGACGGATCCTCCCACCACCGTGAGCAGCACAGAAAAACCTTCATACGGAGCCACCACCGAGGAGCCTTCCATTTCCATTTCCTGGGTTCAGGAAGAGCCAGAGAGAACAACAAGCACACCAAACCTGCAGAGCGATCCCTCGGCTACTCCAGCACCCAGTGAGGGATCTCAAACAACTCCGGGTGTCGTTCAGTTGACTACCTTCGCGTCAGGCTCCAACATTGGCGCCACAGAAATGGAATCAAGGTCTGCAGTGTCTGAGTCCTTCGTGGTCGGAAGTCGTTGGACGCCTTTCAAAAACACGAGCCCAAAGTCAGAGGAACACAAAGCGTCAGAGACGACAGACAACAAAGACAAAAACAACCCTTTCGGCATTCTCGTACCCAACTGGGCCTTTGGGATCATCCCATCAGGTACGTGAGCTCCCCAGTGTTCCTGATGAATGAACTTCACTGTCATTATTATCTCCATAATTATGAGTGATTATCTAATCAGTAGCAATTTATTTAATTATGTATGCAGCTCAGTGAGAGCAAGGAACATCATTCACATCATCGCTGTCCTGAGGTGACATACAGTAGAGTAACAGCAGTGTGTTAACACCGCTACTTGCCCTACACCTGAGTTCCTAACCATCTCCAATATATACACCTCTATTTCCTGCCTGTCTGTCTCTTGT
Source organism: Chelmon rostratus (assembly GCF_017976325.1). Lineage (NCBI taxonomy): Eukaryota > Metazoa > Chordata > Actinopteri > Chaetodontiformes > Chaetodontidae > Chelmon > Chelmon rostratus. The sequence goes on from NC_055661.1 coordinate 22,837,499, forward strand.
TGTTTCATTCTACATCTCCACTCTCTCTGCTGCTCTGACGTGCATCATGCATTCTTAATCCCGGCCTGTTCTTCCTTTTTGCCTTTACACCGCTTCCTCTCCCTTCCTCCCACGGTGGTGTAGATAGACAGCTCCAGACAGCGAGGCAGTGCACTGAGGTGAGACCAGCTAGGTCCTCGTGAAGTAATTAGCGGGTCAGACTGAGTGCAATTAGGTGAACCAGGGAGAAGCAGAGATTCTAGTCCCCAACAAATCAATGTAGACACAAACTACAAGATGGGACTTGTAATTGACTGCGGTCTCTTTTCTCATTTTCAAGTTTGTCCATGTTCGCTCGGCTGCTGCTCTCACGTTCGCCTCAACTTTCCTCTCTCACACTCCATCCCCGAACTTGTCGTTCACAATAATAGCAGTGTCTGTGCTGTTTGTCTCAGCGTGCTCGCATTGATTTCTTTTGATGGTTAATGGACCTGCTGCTGTGGCAGAAAACCACAGAGTAAATGAACATAAAGGCCAGTCGTCTCTGTCTGAATTTGTAATCTTAACAACCAGAATGTATTTGCCTGAATTTAATGTGTCTAGAATTACAGCAGTATTTGTTGTGTATTTCTGCTAAACTAATGCCACTCATTCATCTTCAGCTCAGTGCGTCTGGTATGTTCCGGGTTTTGAAAATACATTTTTTTAAACTATGACTCGGACCATTAGTCACCCTGTTCTGTACAATGCATTTCTAAAAATGTTCCTCATATTCATTACATGTAGGGGTCAGAGCTGGTGGGTATTCGGTACCTGCATTTACATGAAGCCTTTATGCCACTAATAATAAGCTCATTCAGAATACATACACCTCAGGGAAACGTTTTTCAATATGTCTTTTTTGGCATACACTAATTGAAAACAGTACAAATGCAATATATTTAAAGCTTATTCTGGAGTTGATGCAGCAACATGTTTCAAACAAGGTCGGACGGGAGCAACGAAAGACTGGGAAAGTTGTGGAACGCTCCAGAAACACCTGTTTGGATCATTCCACAGGTAAACAGGTTGATTGGTAACAGGTGATAGCATCATGATTGGGTATGAAAGGAGCATCCTGGAAAGGCTCAGTCGTTCACAAGCGAGGATGGAGCGAGGTTCACCACTTTGTGAACACATGATTGTATAAAGGATGTTACTACATGAGCTCAGGAACACTTACATGTAAAGCTGTCAATGTTGCATTCAGTTTTTATTTACATTTTAAACAGCGTCCCAACTTTTGGGGGTTTTACTTCCGATCACTGTATGTTTTTGGAATAGTTGTACCTTTACAGCTGTAACTGTAGTTTTTTCCCCTGCTTCCCCATTTGACTTGTATCAACAACTTACCTCTTCTGTCACCACTTGATTGCCTCCATTGTATTTGTTATTTACGACCACTTTTGACCAATCGTGACAGTTATCTGAGTAGTATGTGTTTCCCAGAGGAACCATCTTTTGGCCAGGTGATGTTTTCTAGTTTACAGGAGACTGTGAAGCGGGAGGCTTGCCCTCTTCCTTTTAATAACAGCAGCAGGAGGAGGATATTCTGATAAAACAGGCTCCAGTAGAAAGTACAGCAGCAAACCAATAACACAGGATCATCTTCTTTGCTTGTGGTGGAGTGCAATATTGAATGCATACAGTGAAGCATGACCATGAAACTAATCTTACCATTTAATTTAGAGGACATATAATTCAGATTCCAGTCAGAACAGGAAAATGTTGGTTTATGTAACTGCAGCTCAAGGACACTTGCTTTCTTCAGATTGAATGGCAGTTTGTCTATTACACAAGGAAATGAAAAGAAAACAGCACAGGAGCACAACATTTTTGTCTTTATCATTTTTTTCTGACACGGTGACATTTGAATGGGCTGAGTGGCCCTGCTCTTGTTGAGTGATTAGAAGCATGGGCCCCCTCCTTCCTAGTGACCTTTTGTCAGTTATAGTACAGAGAAAATTACAGCAATGGTTGCCTGCCCATTAAAGCACAGAGATAGAGACAGAGAGGAGGGAAAGGGCAGAAGGATGGACAGCTGAGGGAGGGATGAATGGGGGTGAGGGGGGTGAGTGTGTCCTCTATGATGCTGTAGGTGGGAGTACATAAACCTTTATAATCAATGATCAGAGACTACACTAACACAGTCCCGTGGGCCTCCAGAGAGCACATTGTTCATGCCCATCCCTTTCCCCCCTTGCTTCCTTTTTCTTTACTTCCCTCCAATCTTCATTCATTGTTTGTTATCAGAACAGTCTCAGCCCCTCTGTGTCCTATTTGGCCATATATCAGAGTGATAAGACGCTGGTATATAATGCCACATCCAGCTTTCCAATTCCCCATCACTCTGGCCTCCAGCTAAACCCACACAGATGGGTGGACACACACACATAAAAACTGAATATATGTGAGGAAGCACCAGCATGCCAAGCTTGCTCAGGAGTAAACCTCGCTAATCCATCCCACATGTCGCGCCATCACATGCAAACACACACACACGACCGAATATGTCTTAATCCTTCACTGTGAACACTGCGAGAAAGTAAACACGTTTCATTTTTATTTCTTTTTCAATTACTCATATCTTCATTTCCATATTGTGTAATCCTAAAGACAGTGTTTATGGAAGTTTGTAGCACCACAAAAAAAGTAACAAAAGCAATTTCCAGTCCGGAGAATCCCAACGAGCGTGGAAATGTGGTTCAGAGCACTGGCATCCAGCCGCTCAGGGTGACAAAGCAAGTCGGGTGGATACAGTAATGTCGGCTGTCTGTCCAGCCTTTAAATTACCAATGCCAGTCTGATACTCTGGCAAACAGGGAGCGGGATGCCTCTGAGTTATAGCCATCTTGACTAAAGCCTTGTCCCGGCCTCAAGATGGATCAGACCTCTGGCAGCATCAATAACACGGCAGGCAGCCCTCAACCAAATTAGAGTGTTAAATTTGGAGGAGAAGAGCCAGTAGGTTGAAGTGTGTGTGTGTGTGTGTGTATTTGGGGATGGAGGGGGAATGTAGGAGATAAATGGAGACGGGGACAGGCTAGGGTGGCATATTATCCGTATGGGTCTGTGGATAGATGTTCAGTTCGTCTGCTGGCTGTTGGAGTCCTTGGATAGGCTGTCTGGAGCAGCGAGAGGGCACATTCTCAATGCTGCATATAGAAGTCTATTGATTTTCCTGCCTCTCCCTCCCTCTGTCTCCCATCTTTTTTTCTCTATTCCTTCCTCCTCTTCTCTCTTCTCCGCCTCTCCCTCACAGGATTTTTTTTTCACTCCTCCTCGCTCCCCGTCTCCCTGACTTTATGTCTTTTATTACTCCTCTGTTCATTGTTATGACTCTCTCCGGCATAATGTTTTGATAGCCTCTTGAACTCCAATGTGGTACAACACAAGGCAGTCAATTGCCATCTAACGGTATCTGTCCCCCGTACGATCCTCAGCCTCAGCAGGATCCCCGTCGCTGCCTTTTAAAAAAGAGTCACCTCCCTTAAATCCGTCCGCTGCCTAATCTGTCATCCTTCTATCTGCTTCGCTTCTCCAAGTTTCTCTTCTTCTTTCTTTTCATGGTGTAATTCCACCATTTTTCCATATCAAACACTCCTGCTGAATCTAATCCTGTGCTATTGGCTGCCGCATATTAAATGAATGGGATTTGTTAAAGAACAGCCTTGAGGGACACTGAGCGTCATCGTGGTGTGGGATGAAACGCCGTTACACACCACTCTGTGCTGACTGAGCATAGGCTCTTTGTATCCTGTCAACCAGGGAAATATCGAAGCTAACTAAAGTGTTGAAAATGAGCTTAAATTCTCTGTGGTGAGAAATCACACTGAGCCTTTTGTGTACATCACTGACTGTTGATAATGATAATGATAATGCACACCAGTTCAAAATCTGTAATATCAAATTCTCTGTAACACTCGTCTGTACTCCTGCAGTCAGTAGTGGTGGCTTTCTCAGCAGGTCGGGGATGCTCAGGAAAGAACACCAGTAAACCCTGTTCATTACAAAAGCATCAAAGTCTCATCATTGCCCCTCACGGTCAGGAAACATTTTTAGGTTAGCCAACATGCACGGTAATGTTGCTAAAGCTAGTGGTGTCTCTGCTTCCTGATTCTCTCTATGCAGATTAGCCTGTATGTCGGACGCTCTGGCCCAGTCCACATACCTGGTTGCTTTCTCTCACTGTGCAGAACAGGGATAAACTCTGCAAAGTAACAAAGTATATTTACTCAAGTACTTTACTTGAGTATTTCCTTTTTGTGCTACTTAACACTTCCACTTTTAGTCCAGCTGTCTGGCTCCAGCTTTAGTTACTTGTCGCTTTTAATTAAGTAAGTAAAGCTTTTACACAACAGATAATATAACAAGCTTTTGAATTCCAACACACTATTAAAGACTAAACCAGTAGTTTCAAATCAAAACAAAAAGCAGTTTGTAGTCGTAGTTCAAAGTAGTCCAGCTGCAAAAGCAGTAGCACACTAATGCTTCAGTATTAATAATAATAATCCAATGATGTCAGTCAGAGGGACCAAACTAGTGCATTTAGTTTACTTGTTAATGTGCTTTTATTTAGGACCTTACATCGGGACTTTTACTTGTAATCAGTATTTTTACATCGCTGTATTTTTGTGTTTTTGCTGTATTTTTGCATTACTGAAGCAAAAGATCTGAATACATCTTCCACCACTGCAGGCCTGCTATCAAACCTGGACTAAGACTATAGGAGGGCCTGTAACATTAGCAGAGTTAAGATGGTCTAACTTCCGGACGTCTCTCTCAGTAAGAGTGAAAATAGAATATTGAGGAGGCAGAGAACGTCTATTTAGAAGTTATCCATCTCTAGGAATTTTAGATGCGTGTTATGAGGCTGTATGTCATGTCAGATTTTAATTTGTTCCTGCAGCAGAACATGTCTGTATTGTTGTCTGCGATGCCATGATATTCAGGCGCTCGATGCACCAATTCAAGTGCTGTGCCTGTAAAGGTCATTGAACACTACATCGAGCAGCGGAATGAGTGGCAAATATTTGCAGTTTTGCAACGCGCAGTTGGTTTTTAAACTGTTAAAGTAAAACACACAGTGACTAAATAATTCAGTAAGGGATTTTCTGTGTAGCAGGCGAAAAGCTCAAGCAAAATATCCGTTAACAGAGTGGGCAGGGAATGGAAAGTGTTGATTTATACATGTAAAAGTCAATGAAACAAACAGCTATGTTTGTAAAGCTAATGCACCATCAAAATTTGGGAATAATATTCTGCAGTGAGCCTGAAAAAACACAGAAAAGCTGTCTTAAACAGGCATTTTTATGGCATCATAAAAATGCTTTATTATCTTTGCTGCCACAACAAAACCTGGTGATTATTCAGCCTCTAGGAGCCCCATCACAGGCTGCTGTATTTTATTTTCTAGATTGTATGACCCAGAGCTCCCATTAAGGCAGATGAATGACTGAATCTCTTGACTGTTGTGGTAGCAGATCCACAGCAGAACTAAAAAACAAGTTTTGTTGTTGTTTTTATGAATATTTTTTCATCTCATGGCCCTCTAAAGATCAGTTGGGCAGCAGACCAAAGTGCTGTGCGAACTTCAGTAACACAGTAACAGTGGATGCTAAGCTCCAGTTTTCTGTTCCCCTAGGCACAACATAGTATGCCTTTTAATCATGGATTTGTTTTGTTAGTAGAGCGCCTTATGCTCACATATGCACGAGGCGTTGTTGTGAGAGATTGTGTGGTCTTTTTCTAGCATCCAACTTTCCATAACTTTCCATTTTTGGACTGGAAGCTCGCAATGATCGTCGCTCGTACCAGCCAAATATAGCGAGCATTTACGCCTCTTGGCTTTTGGAGACACAGTCAAACCAACCCGGCTTGATGAGATATGAAGCTGCGAAGTAAAACAGCAGATGAAATCATCAGCTGCTTGTTGAAGCATTCAGGCATCGTCACGTCCTCTGATTTTATTTTAGTCATAGACACGTCTGTAAACCAGATAAGAGAAGGCCTCTGCTGAGCCATGTGTCACACCATTAAAAACACAGCTGGGGATTCACTGAGAAGAGTTGTGTTTTTTTTCTCCACCTGATGAATTCCTATCTGAGTTTTTATTGTCAGGTACATCCTCAGGGCCCCTGAGGGCGCGTAGAGTTTCATAAGGCAACGAACAACATCACCTCTGTGTGCCACCAATTGGGAAACGGTGGGATGGATGGATGGAGACAGAGGGCTTGGCAGGGTGCTGTCAGAAGGCATATAATCCTCTGTGTGGACTCATTGTGTGGCTGTGCAGGGCAGTGAGAGACTAACCTGCTTGGGTTATCTGGGTAACGTTTACAATGGAGCATTCAGGCGCTATCAGATCAGACGTCAGGAATCTGCTTCCTTTTATTGAAAGAATATTTCACCTCTCTATCTCTACCCAACAGGTCTGTCCTCTAAGAGGACAAAGAATGGAGACAAACTAGCAGCACACAGCTATGTTGTTTTTCAGATCGGTTTCTCTCTGCGCCAAAATGTTGCTTTGATTACCTCTAAACGAGAAGGATCTGGAGATATACAATGTATATATATATATATTAGGATGTGAAACTGTTCGGCAGACACAGAGGAAATAGAGGATCTGTTATGCCTGTAGCACACCCAACAAGTTTAAATAGCATCGTCCCTGAGACGCTACTCTCACATTTTCATTCTCCATTTGCAGTCAGACACATGTATCCATCAGCGACTCAGCCAGTCACACATTCAGGCGCACGCCGTCGAAAATGGAGCCACCTGCCATCAAGGTTAACAGTGAAATATATGATTTCAAATTGAGGCATTTTCTAGCTACAGAGGAGTGGCAGCGGAGAGGATGAGTGCACCCAGCTGGGGTTTTTTTTCGAGCTGCCAGATTGCCTGACTGACTTCACTCCCTCTCACCCTCGCCGGAGCTGAAGGCAGACTGGAGCAGTGGCAGCGGTGTTTGGCTCCCAGCGTCAGTCACAACGCATCACGCAGCAGCCAGCCCACAGCGGGTGGACGGGTTGAGGGGTCTCTTCATGTAGGGCTTGTCAGACACACCCACAGATCTGTCCCGGCGGGGAAGGACTCAGACGGGGGGGAAAAAGATGATGGGTCTCAAGAGGAGGAAGGTTTCTTAAATGATGGGGGTGTTAGAAAGCTGTAAATTATACAATCTGGTGAGCCATAAAGAGAAAAGATATGTTAGCAAATTGCAAATGGTAGCTTGGAGGAATTTTGGGACGCAGGCTTGTTTTCAGAGTTTCTGCTTGCAGAGGCACTGTGAGGTCATGCAAAGTAGTTCTTTTTTGTTGAGTTTTAAACAGGTCTCCAGGCAAATCCTCCTGCCCACAGCTTGCTTCTCCTAATAGTGTTGCCCTGCTGTCAGAACAACTTCTTGATAGTAACCACAGTGGAATACAAACATGCAGGAAAGAGAGTATGAGATCCCCAATCTGTCTGTATCTGTGTGTGTGTGTGCATGTTGCTTTCTGATGTAGGCCTCTTTTGTAAAAGCATATTTTCAACAAAGTACAACACACAACATGCTCTGTCCCGTGTGCAAGATCAGTGAAGGTGTGTCAGGGGTATATTTGTTATTTTCGTTCATATTCGTGCAGCCCAATATGAGCAAGAGATTTGGGAGACGTCGAATATAAATAGGAAGGTTTGGTTCTGATTAATCATTGTCTTCTCAGCCAATCACATCATTGCTCTCATCCCTTTTAAGCGGCTGTGCCAATCACAGTGGGATGAAAATGGCTCAGAGAGTGCTCAGAGTGCAAATCAGCTTTTCCAAACAGGGGATAGTGTTCTTTTCTGTGAGCTGCAGACTTCCAAGACACACATATATATACTACGCGCCATGACGCGCTAATCTGATGTACACACAGGCTTCAGATTCTTGTGTGGTTGTTTTGCAGCAGCCTGGTGTTGGTTGTGTGTGATTTTATCAAGGTAACCGCGGTGGGTCATTGTGGAATTTGACATGACAATTGAAAAGTAGAAACTGCAGATGCACGTCTGTCCTGCTGCCTTCAGCTGATCAACTGAGTGGGAGCTTTCATACACCCACAAGCAGTGGAGGGAATAATAGATAACAGTTGTAAAGGATGGTTGCAGAGTATCTAATCACAGTGTTTATGTCCATTGTTCAGGGTGACTATGCAATGCACATTTCATCTCCCGTTTTGTCGCATAAGCTGTTATTTTAAAATTAGCAACAGTGACACACAGATGCGACACGTCTGCTTGCGCTACTTGATTTGCATGTAGCTCTCATCTGCTGCACCTCACCTCCCACTTTCTCACCATGCAGATACCATACTGATGGGCAAAGTGCATTTCAAGGTCATTTGTCATTGTGTTTCTTGCACCACCATGAGAATCACAAGTACTGTACATGTGTACTGGTCTAATTGTACCTGTAAGAGCAACTGAGCCTTCATCAGTGTGTAGACTAGAAGGCATGTTAATCATTCATACATGCATGTTCATTTCACTTGATGCGTAACAATACGTGTTCTCCTCCGTCATCATGTAAGTCAGATATGAATAATTCATGACATTAACTGCTGCAGCCGTTTTTTTGCATATAGAATATCGCGGGTTAACTTTAGAAAAAGGGGAATGAGGCGGATTCAATATTCTCATTTCACAAACCCCTAAAAATGAGCGAAAAGACACATTGAAGAGAAGAGGGTTAGGAAATCAAGGTGGATCGAATGTGTCTGTGATGATAAGCCTGGATGGATTATTTTCCTGCCACTCTGACAGCCCAGATAATGCAATTTATTTAGGACGGACGGAGACGCTACAAGTGCCACTCTTGTAACAATAGACCCTCAATTTCTTCATCAGTCTCGCCGTGCAGGCTCGCTGCAGCGGGTTGTATTGAATTGCTGGCATGTTGCTCCTCCCTGGTCCTCTCCAGGCTGATTCAGTGTGACGCTGGGTTCTCGAGGTGCTCACTCAGAGCGCATCGGCTGCTTTCTGCTGTCTCAGGCTTCTGGCACTGTAGCTAATTGCAAGTTTCATGCTTTTTCATAGTGTGTGTGTGCTTGCATGTCTCTGTGTGTGTATGTGTTTGCTTGTGTACAGAGGAGGAAAACATTTTATGCAGTTGAAAAGAGGTGAAGCTGAAAATGAAAAGTACTCTATGTGAAAAGTGAAAAACTTTGCTCTAAAATTGTCTATGTGGATTTTTTATTTTTGTATTTTTGTATATTTTTAGTGAAAGCATTATTAGACTAGCATCTCTTTAATGTCATCTACACCTGCAGGGTTGATTTACACCATAAACATAAGACTGTAAACTGATAATAGCAATATGTAAATAAATAATAACTTGGGATAAGTTAATATATTGGCAAGATAGTCTTAGTCATTTGAGTAATCCAGTGTTGATTGCAACTTTCAGCGTGCTCAGTAATAATTAATGCACAACTGTAATGGACTACATGTGGGATGCTTGACATTACAGCCTGCATCCAGTGTTGTTTGTTTTCACCCCTGGACACACTCTCTCTCACACACACACACACACAAAGGTGGTCTACCGTATATGAAGCCAGACGCAGGGCACCGCATGTGGTCAGACAGACAGAAATAGCTGCTCCCTCCCCTGCAGTGCTCATCAATCCTAGTTTGTCAGAGGCTGCTCTGCTCAGGCCGGGCACAATAATCACATCGCTACACCTGCTCCATCTACAACCTTCCCCTCTAAGATATGAGCACACTCTCAAAGGGTGGCAGCCTTTCAAGTGATCGAGCTGGGTTCAAGCCTCGATTCAGCAAGTATCTAAGTTGTCAGTTGTCCTTGACTTCCTGCCAGCTCAGGAGCTGACCAGGTGCTCTGATCTTTCTGTGGCGCGGAGATCAATAGAGTATTTCATTGTTTTTCTTTACAACAGCTGACTTTATACTGTGTTACCACTTGGCTAATAGTGAAGTAGTTTTGTGGCCTTTCCAACCAACGTGTCCAGAGCCATCACTACACACATGTTCTGCAAGGCCCCTTCACATTGTGCAAACTTCAACCAGGATTTATTAGACCCATCATGCACAGTGTGACATGCAATGAAAGACGGTGTATTTATGGCACCGTTAGTTTATACCTGATTGGAATTGGAGTTGTTTTCCCACGTTTTGGACCAGTGGTTCTCCCTTTTGGCTTGTGACCCTTTAGAATAAAGCAATGTCTATTTTGTATCCTCTCAACAAACAGTGACTTTCTTTCTAACCTCAAATTGTTAATTTAAGTCACTGATAAGAGGCTTGAAAGTGTTAAAATCACTATATCTTTGACTTGTTAAAGCAAATATTAGAAATAAATAGCTAAAGAATAATTTTGTGTGGCAGAACATGTCTTTCCTGTTTTTTCTATTAATCATCTCGTGACCCTTCAGATTCGTCTTGCACACCACCAGTTTGAACTGACAGGTGGTGCAGTGGGTTAAAAGGTAGAGGAAGAGGCTTGGTTTCAAAGAGGCGGGCGGCGCTGACCCTCCACGTTGTGTGTATGACCTCATGGACTGTAGGGCCGAAGAATGCGGTGTAATGCTCCACACTGCAGCCTGTCAGCCTCTGCACACATTAAATTGCCTGACTCTGCAGACTGACTGCTGGGGCGCTGACATCACCGGCACCAAACCAGAGCAGCTCCACCAACAAGTAAACGTAACCTCTGCCTCCTCTACATCTCCTCTTCTTTCCGCCGCCACCTCCTTGCTGTCCCTCTCTGCCCTCATGTAGCTCACCTCTGTAAATCAATCACTCTGAGGTAATCTGAGACTGCAGTGGGGTCTGCATCTTTGTGCCAGAGAGAGATGTTATCTATATTTCAGCAGAAATAGGTTTCATATATCCCCGGTGTGTATTCAGCTTGCCGTGGCAGTAATTGTAGCTCATCCGCAGTGAGTGACTTGCCTGTCTGGGGATACGTTGATACATGGATCATATTCCTACCTGTGAGTCTGTCTGCCTCTGTCCATCCTGTCAGGGGAGAGATGGAAACTTGGACTCATACAGATGACTCAGCAGACTTCAGCCAAACAGTCATTGCACATAATTGTAAGCTACACTTTGCCTGGATGAAGCTCCAGATGCGTATAATTGTCTTCATGGAACAATTCCTGTTGTGACACACTTCTATTGTTCACTTAAGCTCTATAGTTTTATAGAAACTGGCTCTTACTTTCGTAGATGTGGCTATAACTCATATGTTTAATAGTATAGTTGTACTTCCTGCTGAGATCTGGGAACATGGTGACATTGATAAAAAGAAGTCAAACAAGAAACATGTGCACCAACATTGGGGTGCACTGGTAGCCGAATGGTTAATGGTTCGATTCCAGCCATGAACCTTTGTTGCATGACGCACCATCTCACTCTTCCTTCATTTTCCTTACAATCAGCTGTCCAATGAAGCTGAAAAAAATAAGCTCCTTCAGACAACAAGAGGGTAAAATTTTACCCAATCTGTCTGTTGTAAACAACAGTTTATGGAACAACTTCCTGGTTCAGCTGTGACCTGATCACACTTGCCGAATGAATGATCGTGTGGTTAAGACAATCTGTGTAAACTGTGTCACAGCATGTGTGATCGATCATCTCACCATTGATTTCTTGTCTTGTCTGCCTTCGCTGTAGCAACGTGGTTCTGTTTCCAGGTTCCAGCGTGCGCTTTGGTGAGCACGACACCAACGTAACCGGCACGTGTGAAATAACTGAATTATGTCCAGAAAAGTCTTAATGTATTCCTGCTGTGGATGTGTAGCTGGACCTGGCGTGACATCCAGCACTGACAAAGCCACTTACACGAATGTATTATAGATGTCTTTTTTTTTTGCTCAGTATCATCACTAAACGCACAAAACACATGTTCACTTTAGCAACCATGCAAGTGACAACATGAATATTTCACGCTAAAGACCTACCGAGCCATCACAGTGATGACGGAAACGACCGCATTTTAAGCCTGTACTTTGCAGTTTGGCACAGCCATCCATACGGCTCTAACTGCTCTGTGTGCCTCAGTACCTTTTAGGGATGTACTGTAGCATTAAATTTTAACGGGGCAGCTCTTGCCGGGCCCAGGTGATGGCTTATCACGCTCATAGATGGGGAACACTTGAACAGGCAGAGGCATGATCTCTGTCTCAGCAAGCTATTACAAGGTTCAGTGAGTCCAAGCACAGCAACGCGGCAGGTGATAAGCAGGTGTACATACAGTAAATGTAAGTGCATGTGTGTGCAGTTTTGCTTTGCGTATGTGTGTGTTGCACTTTTATTCGTGCAAAGTTCAGTGTTTCTGTCAGCACAAGCTTTTCTGCAGGCTTCCATTATGTTGAATTTGCTAACCGCTCAGCTTCAGACTTCACAGGACGCAAGACATTTCCCTTATCGCAATCCTCTTTTATGGTCCATTCTAAATCCTGGGTGCATGTATGAGTTGTCATCAGGGAGTAGCTTCCCAAATATGCCACGACGTTAAGATAATCTCTCTCCTGAGAGGCTTAGAAAAAACTTAAGATGACCCCATAGAGCAGTGAAATGTCACACAGTGGAACATATTTCAGGAAAGTCAGCACAGGACTGGAGAGATGTTGCAGTATCTGCTCAGTGTGAGGGAAGAAGACTTTACATTATCTTTTCTGTGAGGATGACTGCAAAGCTCTGACCTGGAAGCTGAGACCATGTAAGTCCTCCCTCTTTCGTTGTATCTGCCCATCTTCATGGGTCTATTTCTCCCCTCCTCTCCCTCGGACTTTCTCTTCCTCTCTTTCTGTCTTTTCCTTTCTGTCTTTCACACAGAAAAAGAAAGACGCACAGTTGGAATGGAGGAGGCGACCTATTTTAAGACCAGTGTGTAATTAATCATAAGCTAGCAGCGAGCATTAAGAGAGGAGGAAATGTATGATAGCTCCCTTTGTGACTTTCTGTCCCTCCCTAGCTGACGTTGTCCTCTCTCTCTCTCATTCTCAGTCCATCTCTCTCGCTCATACTTGTGCATCTCTATGCTAAATTTTAATTTGTATCCTCTCCCTCCCTCTTTCCTGTACACCAGGGCCCCTTTCTCTCTCTTCTTCCTGTTTCTCTCTCTCTCTCTCTCTCTCTCTCTCTCTCATGCTTTTTTTTAATTTGTTTTTCACTTGCATATTTAATTTCTAGTTTCACATTTGCACACACATGCACATTTCTAATTATGAAATCCGCAAAATGTCATCTGGAGAAATTAATGTTTACCCACTAAACCCGTCACGTCTCACTTTCAGTCACCTGTTACATGGCTGACTCCATGTGCGTTCGTCCGTTCATGCAGAACATTTCTGTGGACTGAGATGATGTCGTAGCCACAAGATCCCGAACTGCTGTCTCATTTCTGTGCACTGTACATGTGATGTCACCGCTAACACTGCAGGCTACTGTTTGCGGACAGATGGTGAAGAACGCGCTCTCATTTGTGTGTAATAAGTCGTTACTAATTGTCTGCAGATTGGATCAATGTCCTCTTCTGCTACAGCTCAGCTCTCAGTCTGCATTGCCACAGACAGCACAGCCACCATTTATCAGTGCTGGTAGATTTAAGCTGAGGAAAAGTCCTTTCATCTCATTATTAAGGCAATTTTGCTGGAACTGGACAAATAGTATCAATAAATTGTTTCTTTTGTGGCGTAAAATGGACCAATAGGAATGCACTGTTCAGGATTTTAAGGCATTAAACACATGCATGCCCACACACACGAATAAACAGTTGTCACACACTTGCTTTGCTCTAACTTTTTCCTATGAGTTGCTGATGCCATCCACTTAAATCCTAAGGAGCTTATGGATTTCTTTTTTAGATATGTCACTCTCATTTTGCACCATGGCAAAGAAAATCCTGTGCAGAATTAATGCAGATAGCAGGACAAGCCAGAGCCTCTGTAACGTGATTGACTGGGAGAATGGGCATGAGAAGTTCACCATTTGGCTACTAAAGTCATCCACGCTGAAGTTACTTGATGACCCGGTCCTCAGCTGTCAGTTACACTGTCTTCATCACTGCCTTTTGCAATGCAGAGCATACATGTTCACCTGGGCCGTGAGTGGCGATTCGTTTATGGGGCTGAGATATAATACATCAACAGCATGTAGAGATACTCAGATGGCAGACTTATCTTTGGCAGTACTAATGTGACTCAGGCATTTAAATGCATAGAGATGGGTTTGGAGAGCACACAGGAATGATGTGAGATGTTCTCAACTCAAATGTAAGCATTTATAAAACATATATAATGGTATTTTGAAAAAAATCAATATAATTATGTATATTTTAGTCTTATTTTCAGTGAACTCTTGCCTCAGGCAGTTTGATCTTTACCTCAGCATATCTGATTTTTGCTTTTGATGTGACCAGACTGACCTTTGGTGCTTATATTGGGGGAATTTTTTAACATCAGATCATTATTTCCGTCGGAGGGAGATTAGTACATAGTGATGAGTGCATCTTTAACTTCTGAGGATACATCATTCACTGACACCTGTAACTTTTAACACTGAGCAGTCGCATTGCAAAGGACTGGGACGTATTAGGTAGTGAGCTATTAGTGGATTAATACATCTCACATCTCATTTTTGTGTCATACACCACCAGTATGATTTTCTTATTGCCTGTCTGGCTGAGCATCATGATTAGAAGAAACAGAATCATATTGTTTTAAACCATGTAGCGTGTTGACATTCACAGCACAGACAATCATGGTCTCCCGAGGAGACGAGGTTGACACTTGTGACTGAATGTCTCAGCAACATATTTTATGGATTGCTGCGAAATCTGGTTCAGACACTCTTCCACTCAGGATGACCTGTAATATCTTTAGTGATCCTTTGACTTTTCATCTGGTGCAGTCATCAGGTAAATGTGTCCACTGCCAATGACTGAATACTAACAAATGACTGATTTCAGTCAGCCTCAGCTCTGCTTTCTGTTTAGTGCTAAATAGCAAATGTTAGCATGCCAACACACTAAACTCATTGTCATTGTGAGCATGTTAGAGTAGTAAATTAGTATTTAGCTCTAAACACCACTGTTCCTAAGTACAGCCTCACAGAGCCACACTAGCATGGCTGTAGAGGCTGTGCCATGTTTAATGATTTCTGTGTAATAGACCTTTGTAACAGACATTTTGCATGTCGGAAGGAAAGTCACATGACATCATTGCTGTAGAGGCTACATAAGACATAAAAAAATAAAACAATTGTCTGCAAACAAACTATATTCTTTCAGCTTTTATCAATTTTAACTAGTTTGTTGAAGAAAATAAACTAAATCCCCAACTATGAACTATTAATAACCAAAATTAAGTGTGTTTCTGTCACTCTTTTAATCTTGGCTAGCAACCTTTCAGCTGATTTGATTTAGTTACTGCTTTAATTTCCAGGATGATATACAGTATCTTATGATTATAATATTATATCACACACACACACACACACACACACACGCACACACTATTTCAAACTCACTAAAATGTCACCTTGATCTTTCAACAAAGACACTGAATTTCACAGTGCTTTAGACAGGCTGCAGTTCCTGTAAGCATTTTTTTATATAAAAGTGATACAAAAGCTGCATTGAAAAGCATATTCTCCAAAAACGTATCACTTTGGGTATGTCACCCACACGGAGCGTTGTCCAAATCTGTCCTAATTTTCCTGAAGCGTTGCTGTGGACAGGCGTAGTGGAAGTAGATCGAGGCTCTGGCTGATAATCTCCCAGCTCCACCTATTTCCCCTCATGAAAACACTGAAGTTACTGTGTGTGACGTGCTTTGAGCCACTCTTGCTTGATTCACTGGCACAATGGAGAACATAAACATGTCATGACAAAGTTGCAAAAGCAAACCAATCATTTGAGCAAGCTTCAACAACACGAATTAACAAGTCGCATCACATAGATAATAAACCTTGATAATCTGTTGATAGTGGAGCTACTCTTCCCTCAACGTAGTTAAGGCAAACTACACTTGCTTGAAACATGTAATAAAGCAATCTAATTAAGAAATGTGGTTTAACTTACTGCAGTACAAAGCAATTTATTCTGGTTGTCAGACTTCACACAATAACCAGCTAATGTTTCATTAATGTTAATAATATTAATTTGGTTCTGTCTGTTTTTAAGTGAATTAAATGACTGTTACAGCAAATAATTGAGGTGTGAATGTGCATGAGGAGATGTGGCTCTGTTATTTTTTTGGCTCTTGGAGTCTGACTGGTTAAGCTCAGCTGCAGTGGGAGGTCAACAGAATGGAGCAGGAAGTCAGACCGGTATAGTCGGAGTCTGCCCTCCCCCACACACACACAATCACACACACACCGTATCCAACTACCTCATGTCTCATTCACATGTAAGTAAACACCTAACACAACAGACGTAGTTGTTGTTACTCAATCGGTCATGCTACCATGTGAGTATTAAGATATTGTGGCTGTACTTTCTCTGCCGTTCTTGTGCCATTAGCTTTAGCAATATGTCTGCCTAGCCTTGTGGAAGACTCCAGTCATGCACAATGAGTGCAAAGAGTGCGCCCAGGTAGGCAGGTGCATTGTGTGTAGTCAGGCAGGTAAACCATCAAATCATTTCTTCTCGGTTGAATGCAGTCATCAGTTGGGCTTATTACAGACCTGCAACAACCACATATACCAGATTTTATCTTTTTTTAATTTGCGTTTGATTAATTGATTGCTGACTGTAGCTTTAAGTTAAGGGGAACATAAACTGATACAGATGTAGCATTTGGTCACGCTAGCCAGCCACTACGTAGTGGAAAAATTAGCTTGCTGCCAGAGATGTTACATGATTTTGGAATTATGGTAGCTACATTATCCAGATGCTATTGGCAACCGTAGCTAAAGCAGTAGCTTCATGACTTGTCGCAACACTACTTTATCTTTCAATGACTGTGAAAATACAGTTCTCATAATGTATTTCTGCTGCAGTTGATGGTTGAAGGATGACCCATGATGGATGGATGGATGGATGGATGGATGGATGGGTGGGTGGGTGGATGGATGGATGGGTGGATAATGACTCACACGGCTGCCTTCCATCACCTCTTTTCTCCATTCTCTCTCCTCCATTACCTGACATTTTTCGACCCAACCAGGCGCACACATTGACCATCCCCTGTGTTTTTTTTTTATTTTACGCATCATGCACTGCTCACCCCTTGCACATTTTACTATCTCCATCAGTACATCGTTAACCTTTAAGCAATGTATGTTTTCAAAGCACGTACAGTGTTGTTTTCCCCCTCCCCGCTGTTGATTTAAGAAATGAGTCTGTCTCTAATGGTTTTTCTTATTCAGCGAATCACTTTTATGCATTCAAAGGCAGCCTTTCCATCATCTCCTCTGCCCAGTGTGTGAACAGCAGCCCCTCTGCAGCAGTGGGAGTCTATCTCCCTGTTTCACAGGAAATTGAACACACACGTTACTGTATATATCACCGGACTGCAATGAGTCAGGGTCAGACAAACACTCAGAAATACACACACATACACATATGCATAAACACACTCACACACACAAATGACAGTATTCCCAGACTTTCGGGGGAACTGCACTCTGCGTTCTGCACAGTATCTCTCTGCTCATACATCATTAAGTGAGTCTGGATGTTATTATGGAGAAGATGCACTGCATTAGATGGCCTGACAGATTGTGTCAGGGGGCTGCAATCCTATCAGGATTGGATAATAAAAAGACAGTTAATCTAGCCAGTTCCCTATAGTCCTTTGCACACAGAATAAAAAATCCTGACGCCTGCCCTGCGCTCTTAACGTCCTTGTCAAATTTGCCTCCCCCCTCCGTCCCATCCTAAAGTATAAGAGCAATAATTACGACTTAATCTTCCTCAGTCTCCACCATTCACCCACCAAAACATTTCCCAAGAAAAGGCATGGAGTTATAGCCCGGCAACATAAAATGGGGTTTATTACCTCCGCTGCAATGCTGTAATGTGCCATAAAAATAGGTGCCCACACCGGTGTGCATGAGCGGGCGATGATCGGCTAATTTATGAGGACCTTGGCTCATCAGGAGGACCTGCGATGAGGAGGAGAGAAAACGGCAGGAGGGGGTCGACTGAGCACATTGTCCTTCACCTGGCGAGCATCAGTCATGATAAACAGGGGCAGGACAGACGCAACACCAGCCAATCCGTTACCTTGTAGAAAGTCATAGAGACAGAGATGAGTCTATGTACTGTCTGGCCATACTCTCCCTCTGTCTCTGTCAGAGAGCAGCGAGAGATTGGGCTCCGTGAGGATAATGAGGGGGGCATAATTCTGGCTCACTGCCCATCGTAGTTTGTCAACAGTCAAAGCACTTTCATAATGCTCTTTCTCTGTAAAATGAATTATAAATACACAGTTGTCAGTTAACCCCTCCTTCCATCTCCTGCTCTGTGTGTCTTTACAGTGGAGAATAACCCATGCCAGACCAACCCCTGTCTCCACGGAGGGAGCTGCCTGCAAGAGGGTGATGGCTATAGCTGCTACTGTCCTCAGGGCTTCTCTGGAGAGAGCTGCGAGATCGGTGAGTCACTGTCGGGTCAGGGCCGAGCAGGGGAGCCTCAGAGGTCAGCGACTGCAGACAGATTGCAGTGTCACCCAGGCATAAGGGAGAGAGACGCAGGCATATGTTGGGATAGCGTTTACCACACGGAATCCACTGTGCAATGAATTCGGGAGGAAAACACCAGGGAGTTTTCCCATGTGGGTTTTGTTTCCTTCTTTGTTAATCGGACTCTGGATCCAATCTCAGTGCAGTCAAAGCCAAGAGGAGCTTTCCTGCCAGCTCCACTAGCTTTAGATCAAGCTCGGCGACTGAAAGTGAACAGGGAATATCCATATGCTGCAAGTCAGCCAGTTGTGACAGAGGTTGCTGAATGTGTGCTGTACGTATGTGCTCAGCTGTTTGTGTGTGTGCGTGTGTGTGTGTGTGCTTTCACCTTCTGCCCCAGGAATGGAATGCAGCTCATCGTTCCACTCAGCTGTCTGATGGGAGAATGTGGCTGTCAGAAAATGCAGTGTTTTTGGTGTGTGTGTGCTTGTGTGTGTGTGTGAGAGAGAGAGAGAGACATGCAAGGACACACGGGCCACAAAGGAGCCATGAGCTCAGTGAAGGGTGGAGCAGCTGATTTAAGTGCCGGAGTAGCGGCACATGCTACTGCAGATGAGGGATGACAGAAAAATAAAGAAAAGAAGAAGAAGAAGAAGCAGATATTGCATTTGGCAGAAAATATCAAAGAGACTTGAAGAAATTCAGCAACATGAACCCCACGGGGTTCGATTGAGCTTTAACACATTACAGTTGGTCTGAAGTTGTTGTTGACGGCGTTCAGCGTGGCACATTGATCCTGGGTCCTGGCCAAAGAGCCGTAGGTTAAACCACACTAAATATTTGATTATGTACAGAAGCTGCACTGTTGTTTATTCGAGTGGAACACTTTAAGAATCATGTAAACGGTTATTAGACAGACGAGCAGAATTCCTTTTCCTGAACCTCCTGAATTAAAAAAGACCACAGAGCATGCTGTATCTTGCCTTAGTCTGACTTCTCGAGATCAGTGTGTTCCAGATTCATGCATACAGAGACAACAGTCTGAGCTGAGGTTTTAAGGGTCATTACTCATGGAAAGAGGTCATAGATCAGGGGTCAGGGGTCATGAGAGGCGTATTGTCCTGGGTAACTGATTCTCAATTACCTTCAGGCTTAAACCCAAAAGTACATATTATGCAGCATTTAGGTGTGCCTCTGCATTTACACCATCGGAGATCAATCAACAATCTGGTGTTGGATCAATAATCTGTGACAAATGCATGTTAACAGCATGAATTCCACACATTGTATAGTTCGCAGTGATTTGCTGTTTGCAGTCGATTTGGTTTGGGTTTGTTATAGAATGACACCAAAGTCAATGTTTTTTTTTAGAAGCAATTGAATTAAATGATGACATCCAGCACATTCATAAAATATTTGTTATTTACAGATTCCTTCTGCACCTCTATGTTTATCCTTCGGCTTTTTCTCAGGAGTGTTTAACTGCTTTTCCCAGTGTTACTGAAGTGTTGTGATGTTGATCATGTTGCTGAACAGCTACATATCTGATGTTTTTGATATTAATTATGGGCAAAGGCAAAAAGGTTAATTGCCTGTAACAGCAAATGCTTGACCACAATTATTCCAAGTTGACACAGTGCTGCTTTAGAGGAGGAGGCCATCAGAAAAGTGTGCCTTAAAGCTGCAGTGGGCAACAACTGAACGTACACAACGCCCAAAAACCGTCTGCCTCTCTCTCTGCTGCCCCCCATCACTCCGCGAAGTCCCTTCACCAAACCAGCAAGTTCAAACGGCAACAGAAGGAGTCGACTGCCCTGCGAAACATCATGTCCGTAGGGCCGCTCTCCACGCCATGAGCCCCGCAAACGCCAAGGTCCCTCTCACCGCAACGCGCTCCAGTACTTCGTGGCCCCGGGACAGAGCGCCGCAGGCTTCAGAGGCAGCTGCGATGCCATCTAACAGCGGGATGAGAGTACTAGCTCACACACAATACACAAACACACCACTGTCCACCCTCAAAAGTTATTCCCCACTGTTCATCATCACGCCTCTTTTCCACTTGTCAATACAAGCGCCACAGCATCGAATATAATGAGCTCCAAGCTGCGTGTGGAGCCGGGATGTGTTCACACTCTGTAGGCGAAGGAGGATTTTTCCGCCATTGAATCATCAGGCTTTCACCCTCACTGTCTCCAGAAACAATTGCGGAGATCTGGCTCTGCAAGACTAGGCTTTCACCATCTGAAGGGATGTGCACACACATCTGCATTTGTCGGACAGCCAATAGGACGGCCATCTCTCTAGCCTGTGATTGGCCAAAGTTCTCCATCACAGGCTACATTTTCAAAAGCCTGAAAACAGAGCCAAGAGGAGGTGCAGAAATCTAGTTTCCTCTCAGACCATTTAACACTATATTGAAAGGTTATTATGAAATTTTTTTTAGCCCAATGATGCTTTAATTTCTGTGATGTATTTCACACATTTCAGCAGGAGAGGCATATAAACCACTATCCCCTGCACTGCCTCTGCCCTCCATGTGAAAGGATTATTTAGGCAAAATGAGGCAGTAGCACCACAGCTACAAGAGGATGTCTCCAGGACTTGGCTTGTAGCTGCAATTATTTGGGAAGAAGCATTTTGGGGAGCTGCATTATTGATGGCTTGCGTTTCTACTGTGGGTCCGTAGTTAATATTTATGAGTTTGGGGGAGAGAGAGAAGTAGAAGCTGTGGCCATTTCAGTGTTAGCATTGAAGATCTTCATCTTCAGAAAGTCCTTCTCTTCATCTGTATTCCTGACTTAATCTTAATTGATTCAGGGCCGTCAGTTGAGACACACGGACAATAATGTGTAACACCCCTGTTAAAAATCGAAGCCATGAGTTGTAGTATTCCATTGACCATCAGGACTGGTTCAGCCTGGGTCCTGCAGCAGAAGAAGTGATTAATGTGGCACAACACAGCCTGTCAGTCTGATGGACATGTGTTGACACAATAATGATTTAGATTTTCCTTCCCCACAGCTATACAGATATATAGATAAAGATAACAAATCCTCTGATTCTGATTATGTCCAGATGAAATAGGAAAAATAATTCAGTCTCTAATCCTTCTTGTGTTTACACTAAAAGGCAGGTTAGCAGAGATAAGCTCTTCAGCAGTGACAGCTGAGAAATCAACTTTGCCTGGTTATACCTTTACTCACGACTGTGCGGCAAATCACAGACTGTGCTTGACTGACATCTGTTTCACTGTTCTGTTTACTGTTTTATTGAAGCTGTTATGATAGGACAACTTACAACTCCACCATTACTAGTAGTAGTAGTAGTAGTAGTAGTAATTCCCAGCATGGTTCCACCCAACCTCAACCTGAGCAGAAGTCTAATCAGTCAGACTAATTGAAATCACCGCTGTGGGTGTGCAGAGCCTGTAAGTGGACTGAAGATCAGTCAAGCTGCGCAGCACAGCCAAAGTATTGCTCAAAACGTGTGATGCATCTTCCAAAATATTCTGCAGATCTTGTGCATTCAACAAAATAACTCAGATCAAACAGGCAGTTCAGTATGCAAGAGCACATAGCATGTAAACATTAGGAAATAGCACTGACTGTGTGTAATCAAAACAAATTATGGATTTCTCTCCTGTTTCCACAGTTTCCACACTCGAAACTTTGCTTGCTGAAACTACGCATGTATCGCAGCAGCCTAAAAAACAGTGTTGTGCTGTGAAATAACTTAACTTGAAAATATAACCCTCTCTCACAATAAAATTAACGTTGGCTGAATTCCATTTAGCTGCGAATTCAGTTTGACTTTGACATGTCAATTTAGCTAATAAGGAGCTTTTCTTGAATGGGGCTTTCTTTATACCCACACATTTCCTTTTATTACCTTACAACAGGTATAAAATGGGATTGTAAGTACAGTTTTTAGTTTATTGAGATTCAAGAACCCACAAATAGGGTGATGAGGTCGCCACTACTGAGTGATTTGTATTAAGGTTAAGATACATCCTTGTTTTACATTTATATTGTGTCAGACTTTTTTTCCCCTTAGTGCGTCTTGAAAATAAAATCTCATTCTCTTTGACAGCAGCAGCTATTTCTGTTTAGCTCAGATGTGGTTTGTTGTGAAGGAAACGCATTAACCTGTCGCAGTCTATCGCTGAACGCAGGTCAACAAATCACTGTGATTCTAACCGGAGCGGGAGTTAGGGAAATTATTTCTGGTCGACTGCTGTTTGCTCTTCAGAAAGACCTCAATCAGCCCATCAGGCAGTCTGTCAGTCAGGAGAGAGAACGAGAGCAGGCGGATAAATGATTTTCAAGCTGCAAGACAGTCGTGTGCATCTGGATTAACCAGAGACGGACTCATAAGTGCAGTGTTTTCCTCATGGCTTCTCGTGGCAGAATGTAAACTAATAGATGATAGACGTGCTTTCTGGGATTTAAATGCAGAATGTGTTGTGAGGTCAAGACGGAAAATTATCCTCTTAAAAGGAGGAAATTGCTCTGATTACACACGATTCCGACGACCCGCGTCCCTCCTCCATCGTTTGAATGCAGAATTAGAGGAGGCGGCAGTTGCAGCTGCAGCTTCAGCAGAGTCTCAACAATATGGCCAAGAGGTTGCCTCGCTTCTCCCTCCCGTATCAGCGTTTTAATTTCTCCAACAGCCAGAGTGCAGGTGGCCATACAGTAACACACTACCTGTGAAAAAGGCACACACACGCCTACGTCTTCCTGTCGCCATCCGACAAACTACAGTAACATTCGGTCAGACTCACAGGTGGTTTGAAGAACTCCCAGGTCAATTTCAGCAAAATAAATTGAATAGCAACATCCTCTATCTGTGCACACAGCAATGTCCTCGAGTTGGTTTTCTGCTCGACAGGAAGCGCACCTGATGCTCTTCTTTTTTTTTTTTTTTCAAATTATTTCGCACTTCCCCACACACTCTGGCCTCATTTCCAATCATGGTGATTAGATCTGAGTTTTTGCTCCCACTTCCTTCCTCTCTCTCCTCCATCGCTGCACTGCACTTTTTTTTTTTATCAAATGTGACTTTTCCTTTCGTAACATTTATTCCTGTGACCACATCTTCATATCCTCACCCCTGTTTGCCACTCTTTCGCACCCCCATCTTCTCACTCTCCTCTTTTATTAATCTTTCGCTAATAATTTCCCATGTCCCCTTCTATCACTCTTCATTTTTCTTCCTCTCTCCTGTTCAGTCTATCTCCCTGCCTCCCCTCTCCCTCCAGCATGTTGCTCTTTGCCAAGACCCACAGTATATCGCTGTATTGAAATTGCTCTGCAGTGCAGAGATTTGGGGTGAAAACAAGACTGTAACCCAGCATTTCTCCCAAATAACACATTTCATTTCCTGCCATACTTCCTCACTCCCCCGCAACCCCTAACCCCCCCCCCCTTCCTTTCTCTGGCTCCATGCTTCCATCTCTTTCTCTTGCTCTGTATTTCCCTGTCAAAGGCCAATGCAATTATTCATACAGAAATGTCTCTGTACTCATGCATAAAATGAAACTTATTCAAGCTCACACGCTCACTCACCTGCATACTCGAATTGCCAAATACGCTCACAGGGGTGTGCACAAAATACATTCTCCTTTTTTTTTTTTTTTAATATGACTCTCTTCTTCTCACACAGTTCTGGCCTCCCACACACACACTCCCACACACCTGTTTGGGCCAGTCTTAGCCAATATGTGCTCAAGACTATATGAAGAGCTAATGCATAACTCATGTTTAAAGAGGCCAAGAGAAACACCCCCTCTGGGCTTCTGTATTAACTAATTCATCCTCTGAGACCCACTCCTTTCACATGAGCTCTTATGATTGAGCTTGAAAGATTCATGAGGTTGAGGCTATTAATATCACCGGCCTCTAACCCACCTTATCGGTGTGTCCACAGATCTGAGCGATGAGGTCAAAGAGGATGGCGGAGGGGGACAGGCTGTGGCTACGGATAATGGGTGTTTTATTGTAGATACACACGGGCAGCTGAGATATTTGTCAGGAGATGAGAAAATCTGGTGATTTGAGGAGAACTGAGGCAGAAAGTGCAATTGGCATGCTTAAAGCTGTAGGTATTGTGTGCGTAAAGCTGAGTTATAACCAGGAGGAAGAAGGAAAGGAAGAACGCTGCAGATAGATAGATTCTGAGTGAGTTGTAAGGGTATGTAGGAGAAGACAGATGGAAAGGGCCGGTGCTGCCATGCCGCTCCCCTCAGGACATCCCATTCACTCATTCATTAATGATGGAATGGATTTATGTGTTTGGCTCCAAATCCTCCAAAGTTGTAGTGGTTGGGTCAATAAGTTGTGAAGTTTTACTACTATTTCTTGGCTTCTGCTTTTCCTGCGATGTAACATCCAGTGCTGGCCGAGGGGTGAAAGGGTGCACCGTTAGAGAAAGGATGATTCATGTAATGATGAGCAATTTGATTGCTCACATAAGGTACAGCACAGACCAACATACAAGGGTCGAATCCTGGAAAATGGAGATTCTGGTGTTAACTCCCAGCAAAATATGTCCAGGAAACTGGCATTTTCACCACTGTTGTATAAGCGTGAGTGTGCTCCTTTGTGTTTGTGTACTGAAGACTGCACTGAAACAAAGATGCCTCCTTTATAACTCAATAACACCATCATGAAACCATCACAAAAATATTTTTTTAGTATTATAATTGGATCAGTTTCATCTATAGTAGTTAATTCCAATTACTCACTGCTGTGACAGCTGTGTGTCCAAAACACTTTTTAGAATATGTGCAGATAAAGCAAAGTGCAAATTCTGTAGAAAAAAAACTGAAAACGTATTTCAACAGGTGGCTTAAAGGAATAGTTTTGGGAAATATGCTTGTTTGCGTTCTTGACTACAGATAAACGACATGGTCGATACCACTCTCATGGCTGTACGGTAAATACCGTATAAAGCTACTGTCAGCTGCCACTTAGCTTAGCATTAACACCGGAAACGAGGGAAACAACCAGTTTTGCTCCGTCCAAAGGAAACAAAATCTGCCTCTCAGCACCTCTAAAGATCACTACTTGTGCATGTTTTATCTCATTTATTTTAATCCAGACAAAAAAGAAAGTATAAAAATGCCAACCTGTAGTTTTGTACGGGACTATTTCTTGGCTAGGTGCTAAGCTCTTCTGGATTCTCCTCTTAAGCAGTGACTCCCATGAAGTAGCCAAGAAATAGCACATTGCCAGTCTTTATGCTAAGATGAGCTCATCGGCTGCTATACAGACATGAACGATATTGATCTTCTCATCTGACTCTTGGGAGGAAAGCAAACAAGCATGTTTCCCAAACTACTGAATTATTCCTGTACATGCAGCCCATCGCACCCAAAGTCAGAGTGCAAAATGCCATTCAACAGGTGGAGCACTGAAAGCACAAGATATCCTTAATGTTACAAATAAGCATCCAATGACAGAGCTCCCATGCTTCAAATCATGATGCAACATGCCAAAAAGGATGCATGTGACAGATTTTCTTCCCATCTGCAGCCAGTAATAACCTCCGGTCAGCGCTACAAAAACGCTCATATGCTCCATGTAACCACTCAGAAGTAATAAAAGAGATAAAAGTATGTGCTGAAAAATGTTTTTCCAAACAACTAAAGCAGCCTGACAGTCATATAACAACGTACAATTCAGCACAATGTCTGGGATGAACCTTGCATGAGGCTGGATGCGACAGCGCGTACGTGTCTTTTGTGTGATTGATGACCAGCAGTTTGTCACAGTTTGCTGGCAGCTGAGGAGCTCTTAAAGGGCTATGATTGGCTGGCTCAGCCTGTATCGACATGCCTCATTAATTCATCCACGCCACTGGATTCCTCAATCAGCATCACGATTGGCTGTTCCCTCCCCCACCACCGCCACCACCCGAACTCTTGCCCGAGTCATGCCAACACCACCAGGAGCGCCTGATTGGAGCTGCTCAGCCTGCCGCTGACTCAGGCAGCGATACAGAGACACCGGCGCACACAAAAGCAGTCGTGCACATAACGAGACACACACACACACACACACACACACACACACACACACAAAACTGGTCAAAACACATGAATGCAGTCACTATCTGACACAAATATTCAGCAACAAACACAGACGCACGAAGCACACAGATACAACCACACACAAATACAACCTCAAGCACCTGCAGGTGTGTACCAGTTTGCTGTTAAACTCTATTCATTCTAAAATAGCATAATTTTCCCGTTTTCAATCAGCGTGGACACTCCTCCCTCTCCAAACTCCTCAGGACAATGAGAAACAAAGGACGTACTGGCTGCACAGTTGAATGACAATGAGCTGCAGGGCTCTTTGTGTGTGTGCGTGTGTGTATGTGCATGTGCATGTGTGTGTTTGTGTGTGTGTGTGCGCTTTATGTGCGCTGCATGTGTATCTCTTTGGTATAAACACACCTGCAGATTAATGAGCTGCTGGCCAAGTTGCCAGGACTCACTTCTCTCTTTATCTCCTTGTCACTCTCCCTCTCTCCAGCACTCACACACATGCACAGGCGCGCGCACGCACACACACACACACACACACACATTTCCACTCTCCCATGTACACACATTGACACATTTGCCATCTTGAGTTGCCTCATCTTTACTGCTCTTCTTTGTAATTTACTTGTCAATTGAAGTGTTGGGCGCAGTGAATGAATATGCATGCCTGTGCCTGATATGTATTGGGTTTATCTCAGCGTGTGTGTGTGTGTGTGTGTGTTTGAATGTGTGTTGTGCTGGGTGGATGGAGGCAATGACTCTATATAGTCTGGGTGACAGCTGTAGGAGGAAGCGAAGCATGTAAAGGTTGGCGACGTGGAACGTGGGACAAATTGATTTCTCATGAAGACGGGGAAGTCGGTTTTACATTCCAGAAGCACTAATACAACAGAACACACATACAAACACACAAACACATGCACACCGGGATACAAACTAATATGCATCACATTATGATTCCCATATGCGAGTGCACACAGACATAAAAAAACATGAACACATACTCATGAAGCAATAAGCACATCTGTCTTCTCACTCAGGTGGTCCTTCGAAGACTACATTCATTCAATGACCCCTCACCTTTAAAGGTGACCACTAGTAGCACTATAGAGTACAAACAGGTTCATGTTTTGTTCATATCATGCACGCGATTCAACACGATTCATGTCCCACCATCTGTTTCACGCTATACCACTGACTGACAGTTTGTGGTGGTGATGCGCCTGCAAGTGTAGCAATGCGCCAACAAAGGCAGTGAAGAAGAAGACTACTTGATAGCTGACGTGAAAAATGCACAACTGAAAATAATTGAAAAAAAATCGGCTCATGATGAATCTTAAATCTAAGCAAGCCTGGAGCCGAGTGCCTCTCCTGATGTGGAAATGTGAGCCAGACTTCGCTGAGGGAACTCATTCTGCCCAACCCATGCCTGCTCCTGGAAGACATTATCATGACACAGTTCAAAGCTCAGGTGAAACACATTCATTAACGATGGCTCTGTTCCATTAGGTGTCCCAGTAAGCCATGGCAGTGAGTCAGCATGCAATATTAGCAGCATTAGCTCAGCTATTAGCATTAGCTCAGCTAATGCTAATGCAGTCATTTTTAGTGCTCTCTGTTTTCACTTTTTGTGATATACCAAAACGTTCGCTTTGAAAAAGGTTACTGGTGCCGTTAATTCCACGAGTTGGCCAAGCGATAAAAAACAAATTTTAGCGGTTGTCTGGTGATTTATTGCATGTGTTTTGGTCAAACATGGCTTTGTGGAAGAAGAAACCCCACTCATTTATGTTGACCCTGTTTATAAAAGACCAACAGAATTGTCTTTGCGTGCGTAAACAACATTTCAGAGCTGGTGCTAGCAATTAGCGTGATAGCCAACAAGTGTAAAGAATAGACAGTTTGGGCACAGAGCTGTCATATTCTACCAGTTAACCTTTTAAGGTTAAGGTTAAGGTTAAGGTTAAAAGCTCTGAATTTTAAACCTATCTGAGGATTCAGAACTGGGTAGGAGTCTTTTCTGGCAGTCTGTGACGCTAATGTTAGCTAGCGTTAGCTTAGGCTGCTACCGTGCAGAGATTTCAGCAGTAAGTGTCAAAACGTTGCTAGACTTGACTCACCAGCAGTTTATCATTATTATCATAACCAACTAAGTAGCCAAGGCAGTGTTTATTAATTCATTTATCACTTTTGAATGTCATGATTTTATTTGAATATTAATAACTGTCAAATATGCCAGTAATATCTAGTCATTTCTTTTACTCACTGAATTCATGTAGAAAAAACTTAAATTGGCTAACACTATGTAGTCCACAAACAAAGGCCTGATTGATAGTAAATAATTGCAATTCAAATCACAATTGCAATATTGGTCAGAAAAATCATATGTACTGACTATAAATCAAGTCTTAAGCCTGGAACATCCTATTTCAGAACAGGGTGTGCTGGATAGTCGTCATCGTTCTATACTTGGATGTGATGTATAACCACACGCATACAGTCTGTACATGTATTCAAACATAGTGTACACACTGTAGTGACCTAGCTCAACAGTACAAAGGGTTTTTTCTTATCTCCATGGCAGCAAGCCAGAGATTTAAAAAAAAAAAAATAGACAGGCAAGAATGAGACAAAGAGCGATGGAGCAAGAAAGCATGAAAGAGAAAGAGACAGAAGAAAGATGATTGAGAGGATAAAGTCCTTGACCAGGCCTGAGTATGACTGACTGTCAGACACAAAGTAGCTGAAAAATAGTAAATAATTCTTCTTTAAGGTTAACCAGAGACGGTTTGTTTGCTTCATGAGCCAATTCTTTTCAGATATAGATTTAAAGCTTGAACATCAGAGCTCCCTCCACTCAGAAACACATCCTCGTATAATTTCACTGTCAGTGATTAATTGATTCTGACAGCACTAAGGAAAAAATAGATAATTTCACTCTACTATTTCCTCTTTAAGTATGTCAGAAATAGCGACAGGAGGAAGAGAATAGCCTGTCATTCACCCCTCCTGGGAACTGCTCTACTTT
Source organism: Chelmon rostratus (assembly GCF_017976325.1). Classification (NCBI taxonomy): domain Eukaryota; kingdom Metazoa; phylum Chordata; class Actinopteri; order Chaetodontiformes; family Chaetodontidae; genus Chelmon; species Chelmon rostratus. The sequence goes on from NC_055661.1 coordinate 22,867,210, forward strand.
AAGAGTAGAGTTATTGTATTTTTTAAGTGTGTACGCTCACACAAGTAAGGACCAAGAGAGAAGGAAGCGAGGGAGGAAGGAGGGGAGGAAGGAGAAGAGTGAGGATGGAAAGATGAACAGATAAATGGAAGGAAAGGAGGAAGAGAGCGATGGAGAAAGCAACAGATCCTGAGGGTGGGTGGATTGGGTGAAATACAGCAAAGGAAGGAAGGAAAGGAGGAAGGCCGATGGAAGATGGGCAAAATGAAAGAGGTGAGAAGGAAGTCGAGAAACGTGAATCCATTTTAAGAGTGAGTCATGTAGCTCCTTTAAGCTGAGGTGAGGTGTGTTAATGATCACACCCGGGGTGTCTCAGGCAGATAAAGTTGTCAGCGAACAGGCCAAACCCCACACGGCCCAGAGGGACGGCGCCTCTGCTAACACCAGGAGCCCGGAAGGGACACCTGTAAACCCTCCCGACTCAAAGGAAATTAGCCTGGTAAGACCCACGGGGCAAAGGAGGATAAACTTGCCATTTAGAGATCTCCAGAGGGAGGGAGAGAAAATAGAAGGTGAGGAGACTCGGAGGTGACTAATGAAAAACAAGTATGGAAAGCAGCGAGGGAAGGAAATGACTGAGGAGGAAGAGACATGAGGAGAATGGAAGGGAAAGTTTAAAAAAAAGAAGGGCATCTATACAAATGGTGAGGATCTATCCTGCATCTCCTGTTATTTCTCTCCCCTTCTGTGAGGAGGCCAGAAATAGGGAGTGAGGCTGTATGATACTGGTGGCACGGTGGCAGCTTGCTTTGGCTTCTTCTGTCCCTGGCTTCTTTTTCCTGGCCACTGGCCCTCTCCCACACAAAATATAAACAGACACTCAGGAAGGAGCCACACACACACACACACACACACACACACACACACACACACACACACAGCGTCGGTGAGCAGAGTCAGGCTGTCAGAACTGAAGGCTAGCAGAGCGATGTGAGATGTTGTGACACTTTACCTCATTACATTTTCCCAGGCTGTTATGAATGTTGCAGCAGCGCTGTCAACCAAAGCAAAGACCCGTCTGAAACATACTGCGGGCGCACGCACCCGCGCTCGCCGACGCGTGCACATTCACACATTCACATCGCAACACATGAATTAAGATGAATCTTTTGCCGCGTTTGTATTTCACGCCGCAGTGTGATTTTTTGGAAGTGTCTACAAGGCAGGTTTCAGGCTCACTTTGCTCACTTCCCCCCGACGCGCAAGAAAGTCTGGTAAACCCAGACGATTTGGATCGTTGCCTGCGTGGGGCTCTCAGTACATCGTCGGGGCTCCAAGATGTAATTGCGTCTGGGGCCAGTGGTGAGGCAACACATCCCTGCTCATCCTAACATCTTAGCCAAGAAAAAGGGATGAAGCATTTTCTATATTTTCACCAGAAACCCCAGGATGAAGGACTTTTCTCCAGACGCCGGAGCCTCTGATAGGTTGATCAGCATTGCACTGAGCTCTCTGGAGAGCAGCGCAGAGCCTTGGGCTGTACCAGAGCTGCTGTGTAGTCTGTCTGTTTCCTCTTCTCCCTGCTGATCCTGATCCCTTTGTAATCCACCCGCACCCAAACACAGCTGAAGGCCTGCGACTCTATAGTATACTGCTGGCACAGACGCACAAACACACATGCACACGGAGACACGCTGTCCATTCAGGCAAACACACTCACAGGTGCATGTGCAGATATGTGCAGTATGTATCCCCTATTACATTAAACATCTCGCTTGAAAGCAGCAACTGAGAGAAAAATACTGCCTCCGTTGAGTAGCTGTTGTGGAGTTTTTAATCATATCACATAATCTTCACCAGCAGGGACTTTTTCCAGTTGTCATGGATAGATAGTTTTCCGTTTATCTCTGAACACTTTAAGGACTTCTCGTCCTGAAAGGTTGAGACTGATATTCTTGATCTGGGAAAGAGCAGTTGACAAAATAAACTCCCCCACAGGGACCATTTTGTAGCTGTTCTGATCATGTGATATGCTCAAAAGCTCAAGATGAGCTGCTAAATGGACCCGAGGTGGGACTGTTTTGTCGACTAATCATATTATAGTTTCCTCTGCATGTCATATGTAATACCATATCTCATGCACACTGCCGTTAGCTTAGCATAGCTTACTCACCTTTCTTTGCTATTTGCTGAACAGAAATATCTAATTTTATGTAAAAAAAAAAAAAAAAAAAAGTTCATAAAAAGTGGTTTAGAGAGTTTTTTTGCAGGGTTTGTTCTCTTTATATGGCCTCTTCATAAAAACTGAATTCAACTCACTTCCTGCAATCATTTTCAAGTATCTCTGAAATTATGAAGACCATGAGGGGACTTGTATCCCTCTGAGAGGCCCAATATACAGTATCTACTCTAAACTGTATATCCGGCTAATAATCCTCAATTATGATATGATTTTTATTGGGATAATAGTCTTAATTCTGCGCTATCCACACAGTAATCCTGTAGTTTTTATGGGGTAGAAACCCAGGTTTCATATGTTTGAAGTCGATCATTTTGTTGCTTAAGCCAATGTGTTGCAAGAATTTTAAGTGCACAGAACATGGAAGGTATTTTCAGGTAAAAAACTTAAAATGAACAACTATTAAACTTTACTCCTAAATCTCCTCTGCTGGGCTGCTCCGACATCTTTTTTCCTGAGATAGCAAAAGGGACTAATCTTGGGACAAAAATCCATTTCCACACAGAAAACTCCTGTATTATTTTTCAGCTGCTGAGAGGGAAGGAGGTCTAATGGTGCAATTTGATGGTCCCGACTTCAGTGGTGTGATCTGTAGTTTAACAGCGCTGAGACTGAACCAGAATATTAAAGTGGCAGCCCGATAAAACCGAAACAATGAGCCGAAAGATGCTAAAAGGCTTTCCAGAGCAGAGGGGAACTGCAGAGTCAGGTGATAATTCTGCGTGGGGCCACTAAACATGACTCCTTTCATATTACACATATTTATTTGATCTATTGGCAATATAAAGATATTGATTAGTGCAGCTTTAAGTCATTGTTGCCAGAATTCATCAACATGTGCAAGAGCCAGAAAGCGTTAGAAGTTGGAAGCACATACTACAACACACATACATCAAGTTTATGCTTGCAGCTGTGGATATCCATTCTGCAAACACACACACACACCCATACATACACACAATATGTTCTGCCAACACACACTCAAGAAGAGAAACATTTGAGGAGTGTGGGTCTTTCCTGCACTCTTTACAAACCCAATCTTTGCACAAACAGACACATACATCCACATAAACACAACAAAAATGCTATTTTAGGCTCATGCTCATTCACGCTACTGTACACACACGGCACACACCAGCCTTATAGTTATCGACGCAACACAACATGGTCCATTGAGTGGGCATGCTGTTTGGACGAGCGGCGGTTCAATAGAAAGGTATCCATCTTTGTAGAAGGGCATGGAAATGTCAATGCCCCTCAGCTAGCTAAAGGAAGTCAATCATCCAGGGTCTCGCACAATGAAGGATGACAAACACAAAGAGCCTTTCAGCAAAAACCTTTGTGTGACAAACATTTCCATTTCAAAGGCTTCATTTTACAGGATGTCATGTCAATTTATTTTTACATAATGTCGGCTGTGGTTCGGAGGCAATTAGGAGAATGTAAAAAGGGTGACCAGATCTGTCACTGCTGCCGGTTGATAAGGGGGCACACTGGCGCCCAGTGTGTTTGTCAGTGTGTGTCACAGACAGAGAGTACGCCTCAATGAGTGTGAGTTTTCTCCCATGTAGCTGACAAAAAAAAGTCTTCCTCTGTCGCATTAATATTGTCCCTTCATGCCCTCCATACAACCCTGTCAGATGTGAAGTCTCTGGGTGGCATTTACTGGTTCAAAGGTTCTCTGTGTAATTGATCAGACTGCTGTTTGATCTGTACGGCTGGCATTTAGTCTACATAGAAAACTGTGCAATTCCGGCTCTGTTCGGCTGGCTTTCAAATGCCCGTGCCTGCCACCAACAGACGTTTGGTGAGGACGGATTATATACAACGTATAATGAGATTTGCTTTGCTCACCTCTGCTTGTGTACTCGCGCAGTGACTCAACACAACTGTGATGTACAAAAAGACGCCGGGCTGTAAATGCATGCGCAATAATGTCTTTTCACCAATGGATTTTTTTTCCTTCACGCTTTGTCTGAATGTCGCCTTTCTTCTCTTTAACCGTTTTTTGTTTTTTTTTTTGGTCTCTTTTTCCATTGTCACTGCTTCATCTTTTCACTTAATGAAGCACTTTTTGACTGAGTTTTTCCCACAAATGTTAAATAGCTCTCAAAAAAAACTCAGACATAGAACTGAATGTCATTGCTCCCACAGTGCTCATTCGGTTGACAGGCAAATGGATGCAATCTTGACCCTCTTAATAGATTTTTGCAGTAGTTTTGGCATTTAAAATGGGCAGCTGTCATCTTTACTCTCTTTCCACTGCACTCCAGCTACTCCACAAACACCTAAACACAGGAACAGCAATCACTTAAAATCACATTCAGAATGAACCTCGTGCAGAGGAAATTGTAGCTATTTTTGTGTCAAAGCCAACAAATGCAAGAAGGAAAAAAGAAAAAAATCTTGAATGCTTTGACATTTTCTTTTATTTGATGTTGTGGGTGAATATTTATGAGTGTTTGGAGTTGAGAATAGGACATTTTCAAAACAACTCGCTGCTACGCAACCAGAAAGATGACCTAAAGAAGTCATTTTAATGTGATGAGAATACAGACATTTCTGTGTGGTTGAGTATCATAATGTTCAGAACATTTAGAAATATTCAAAATCTATACAGACAATTCTTGTATTAGAAATGACAACAAATACCATACAAATACAATACAATAAATCAGAAATGTACAAATTTGAGATGACAGCTCTGGACTTGTTTTTATATTTCTGAAAGGTTTTGGATTGATTTGAAAAAGTGTCTTCAAACTCATCTTTTATTAGCCTGCAGAAGGTGCTACTGGGGGAATTCTTAAGGTTAAAAGTCTCCGACGTTCAGTCTATTGTGCCAAAACACCCAGAAGTTTGTCACCGTGTGCTGGCCCCGGAGTTCACTTCTACATCTCTGCAGCAGAATGAGTGATGTTGAAGGGCTGTAAACTTCAAATCTTTAGTCTTTCTCTGTAACTAAGCCTTAATTAAAGTTTAAAAAAACATTCTTAGCTATTTTCATTACATTAAACCCTCAAAAACTCAGAAAACTGTTGTGTGAAATAATCTAAACTTTAACCAAAGTGTGTGTGTTCATGCAGGACCCAGTCATATTCAGAAGCTTTCAGGAAGTTGATCTTTATGAAGCCCTCCCTTGACCATTGAAAGGCAAGAATAGTTAGTGTCTTCAAACCGCCATTGTTGACCTTCTAATCTTCATAATTCATTTTATCATGTCATATCAAAGGTCATTGATCTTTGCTCCGGAGAAAAAATTTTGAGTTTATCAATCTTAGACTCAGACAAAATCGCCTCATGCTGCTCAACTGACACCTTAAAAGCAGGAATCTGTGGTGTAAGAAATTACCAACAGCTTCAAATCCACTGAGTGCTGCTTTTATGTTGTCATTTGTGTATAATGTGGGCTTTTAATTAATCCACAGACCTCTCAGGATGCTCTAATACTCACTTAGAGTCATGTCACAATATTTAAAGTGAAAATCTTTTATCCGCAGATGAAAAAACCTCTTAAATCATCTTAAATCAGCCACTATTAGTCCGGATCCTGCCTCCTTATTCGAGCACAGGCTGTTCTCCACTTCCTCGTTATTAAAAGGACAACAAATGTGTCATTTGTCATGTTATGAGTTTGTCCTTTTTAAAAGTAATTTCCTACTGAATGGTACAGGATAGCAGCAGAAAGTTAGTCGCTAGTTATCGCTGTACTTTTTATGGCCTAGTTACTAAAGCACTACAATAATATACCACGTTTTAATGCATGCCAGTCCTTGGCTGAAATATCGATTCTTCTCTCCAAGCCTTTATTACCATCTGAGTGGACCCCCTCTCTCTCTGCTGGCCTCTTCCTGGCAAAACCCACGAGGATTCATAGCCATGAAATTGCTGATTACGGCTGAGATCTCATTTATAAAATGGAGAAGGAGCTGTTTGCTTTTTATTTGGCCTGAGCATCCACGAACGCCGCGGCTGGGCCGAGAATCGAAAGCATAAATCTCACTGTTGTAAAGTAGAAAAAGACCCTTCGGAGGTGGCAAAAGTCATAGAGACGAAAGAGGGGCTGCTGTGCTCGGAGCAGGGCAGGCAGGTGATGGAGTAGATCTCCGTCTGAACCTAGCTCTGGTAATCAGAATTTAATCCGACCTATTCGACTGGCAAATAATCCCAAAAGGGAGAAGGGGAAAGGCTGACCCAGGGCCTTCTCCCTCTCTGTCGTTTTCTTTCTCTCGTCTCTCTATCTCTTTTTCCGTCCCTTTTCAATTATTCATACCCCTGGTTTCGACACATGCCTCCAGTAAGCCTCCGGATATTCTGTCAACCGACACCACCCCCGGTTTGTCTGGCTGCTCTCTCGCTATCCTCCCCCATATTCCTGTGTCTCTATTTCCACGTCCTCTGTCCTCAAACTTGTCAGCCACCCTCAGATACACACAGAGAGGCGGGGGGTAAACAATAAGAGCTGGTTACATATTTATCCTGCAATCAAACATCCCCCATCCAAACTATGTGTTTTTCAATCACCACTGAACCATGTTTAAACCTCAGTTTCATATCTGTGGCCCCTCTGCCATTTTGTTAACCACATCAACTTTTACATCCGTTCGCTGCCTCCCCTGACGGATTCAAATTAATAACGTTGGCTCAAAGAAAAGCTGGTAGCGTCGCTAGTGCGTTAGCGGCACCCAGCAATTACCACTGTGGCTGGCACCTGTTTATCCCTCCATCCATTTGTCTGCCAGGAGATAAGTGGAGCACTGCTCTCCTCGACTCCCCGGAGACCGCACGAGTGCCCAGGCCTGATTTTGTTGTACTGGGGAGCGAGCCAGAGAGCGGTGGACACACACATACGAGTGCACGAATGCAGTCAAAGACACACACACACACACTGCCACCTGCTTAAGTTGGACTGTTCTCTCTCATTTAGCCAGTTGGTGTTTTTTTTTTCTTCAACGATGGCAAAGGCATGACCCTCCCTGCTCTGCCTCTGATTGGCTTACCCTGATGTTCTCACACTAGCTCTATCCAATCCCGCTCCGCATGTCTAGGCCTAACCAACCCAACCAACGAAGGCAATGCGTACAAGCCAATCAGAGTCAGAGTAGGACGGGTCATGACTTCGCCATCCTGGGAATAAAAAGACTCGGCAGCCAGTTGGACGGAGTGGACTTTGAGCGGACGGGCCTGCTGCCCCGGTCCTCGTCGCTCCATTTGAGCGGAGGTGAGGCAGGTGGACACCAGCAGCCGCTGAGGAACAATGTGTTGTCGCGGCCATATGGTGCACAGCGGTAATAATAACGTTTCATAAAATCAGCTATTTAGTTTTACGCTCACTTGGATGACACATTTATCTGCTGAAGAGGAAAGTTTGAGTTTGACAACTAGTTCAGAAGCCAATCACGGTCGAGTACGCAACCTGCATGAAGCCTCCAGTGCACATAAACTGGAAACAAACAAACTTTTCAGTGAAGTAGGAGACGTGTCCTGTAGTTTATGAAATTAACCATGTTTGCATATTCAGAGATTCAGAATTTTTCAATGGGAAAGAATGAGTAGATTTTAACAAGGTAAATTAACTTTTTTGCCCAGAATAAAAACCATAAACCGTTATTATTATTGTGAGTCATTTTATATGTCTTAAAGCTTGTCTGGAGGGGATCTTTAATTATTGCTTATGGAAATAGAAGTTTGACCAAAAACAGAAAAGCTCAGCAATGTTTTTTAGAGGTTTCAACTGCATCTCCATTATGATCATTATACTACGACCACCTGACTGAAGTTCCATACTTGGGTCACGTGATGGCTTCTCCGTGACAACTGAGCAAACTCCATCCACTGATGAAGGTTAAAAACTTGTTGGTGGACTTCAAGTGAAGATTGTTGCAGATGAGTGTTGCAGCCTATATGATACTGGATTTTGAAGGCCAATATTTGCACCATTTGCATTATTTTTGCACATGACCACAAAATACAAACAAACATTTCTGACACTGATCCCATGATTATAGTCAAACTGTGAACACGATATGTGCAGATTTTATCATCTGGTGCACAAACCTTGCACACTGTCTCTAGATGACCTCAAGTGCATCTTTGGCATATCTGTATTGCAATTTCTTTCAGTTAGTTTTTATCATCTGTATACTTTTCTGTACACAGACAGCAAACGCGAGTGAAGCCTGTCAGTTCTAAATCTGAACCTGCTCTTTGTTCCTGTTAATCTTGCGTTGGCAAAGCTTTATCTTATCAAGTTTAAAAAGGGCGGCCATTTGTTTGGTTGCAAGTGACAATGCCCATCTCATACCATTGAGCTACCTGTAGTATTGATTGGCCCGCAAGGATTAGTCTGGTAGTTATTGAACCCTTTTATGCTTGAATTTCTTCAGACATCTGTGAACTTGATGAGATCAAGGTCAGTCTGCGCCAGCTGCCAGTGTCTGGAGTATCACTATGTTGGCTCCTGCGACAGATAGCATCCATCCGCCTACTGTGGCCCCTCTAATAGCTGATGTTCAGAGCTGTACTTTATTGACCCCAGTGCTCCTAAAATTCCTGGACTCCTTACCTCAGTGCTACAGTGCTTAATGATGCCAGATGCTGGCCCATATTAGGCCCAGAAGTTGTTTGGTTTTTTTGTTTTTTTTTTGAACAGCTGTACCAGCAAACTGCTCATCTGTTGGTTCACAGTGTAGAGGGAGGGATATTTTCAATGTCCGTCATTCATCATACATCATATTTCAATTACATGGAGAGCCTCAGAGGTTCCTTCAGGGATCTGTACCCATGTAGTCATAAATCATAAGGATCTTTACGGCTCGTATCCTGTTTTGTCCAGCTGTCCTCGTCATTTGCTGCTGAAGTACTTGCAGTGGAATGATATGGTTTCAAATGTTTGGTGTACTTTTTTGTAAGGAAAAACGAAGAGAGGTCATTTCATTTTCGTGTTTTCTTTCTCCCTCAAAAAGCATTTTGCTCACTGTTGATTGCTGGGTCTCAGTTCTGAAACGTTAATGATAATATTATTTTAAGCTTTAATAAAGGCCTGGGATTAGCGAAGCTTTCATGGCCGTCACAGGACACCTCATTAGTCAGCCGTACCTTTTCAGTCAGTTGCCAGTATCTTTATCAGTAATGCTTCTGTCTGTCAACGACTGTTTTCTTTGTGACTGATGGTGCTGATGTCAATCTAGAGGCATGTATCTCCCAACTATTAGAGCCTTTAACAAAGCACTCTTGATCATGCATATATACAACAAGATTAAAGAGGTCTTCCAGCAATTTTGAATGACATGTCTCCTACAGACAGACACATTAAAGAAATAACAGTGGAGACTGAGCTTCAGAGGCTGAGATATCCTGATTTTCAGTCCCTAATAAAGTCAAGCTGCAAACCTGATGGATGCTACGATTCTCATAACTCAACAGCATCTTTAAACCCTCTCTGCCTCCTAAATTTCCACCTTTTTATTTTCAAAGCCAGTTTGTAACGCAGGCCCAAGCTGAGATAACTCTGATTACATCACTTTGACATAACCAGAGTTTTTTATTTGAAACTTTGAAGAGCCCTCTCCAGAGCCACTGAAAACATTATGCAACAGTCTGAGTATTACTCCTTGTGACAAGTAGACTGAGCTCCATGTGTAAAATCAGTGGCGTGGCCTTTAAAGCTAAAAAGTGATCACGCCTTTGTGGTTACTTCCTCCTATAAATGTGGCTCAACCATCCCCTCGATGTCAGATTATCTGAACAGGACTTAAAACTCATTGTCATTTTCATGCTGTGGGATGTCGGTGTGCGACTTGCGATCCTTGCTTTGTTGTTTTCTCCTCTTTTTATACTTTATTTTCCCAACCCATCATGAGTCAGACAGACAGGCAGTTATACACGGATATGCAGCGATTCGCTAAACCAACACGAATACCATCTCATTCTGACTCCTCTGGCTGGGTTTCTACCTCCTGCATCTAATTCAGCCTTTAATATCAGCCAGCCCAAAGCGGGGCACCAGCAATGAAGCTGTCACGCTGTTTTATCCGAACAGACTCTTCCGCCCCAAACGCTGTCTGCCTGCAAAGCCCCTGTAATCCAACCCTGAAACTTGCCAACTTCCCAGACTCGCAGCAGCAAATCACCTCTGTCTTCCCCCCCCCACCCTTGTTTTCATTACCTCTCCTTCACACTGCTGTTGTCTGTTTTTGAGCATCTCTCCATCCCCACTTTCTCTACAGACTTTCCCCAGCCTCTCCTCCTCCATTCACTTCCCCCTCCGCTCCCCTCCCCTCCCATGACCTCTTGCCAAGGCCCCAGGGACTCACTCAGTTGTAGAATACCAGCTGCAGTTTTAATGATTTTGCCCCCGGGCCCAGATCAGCCAGAGAAATACAGTTACCATTTTTCAACAGAGTGAGAACTCTCACCCCTGCAGCTCCTCTGCGAAATATGTGTGAATTTGCCTGTGACTGTGTGCGTCGTGCACAAGCATTTAGACTTGATTTTAACTTACTAAGAGATGCCTTCTGACTGGTTGCATCATTTTGGTCACTCTTCCACACATTAAAATGGATGTGCGTGCGGGTTTTTGTTGCCACTAGCAAAGCGACTTGTGCATCGGCGTGGGCAGTGTTGAAGATGGAAGCTCATCCAGCTGAACGTCTTCCTCCCTCGAATCTCCGCGTCTCTCCCTCTCTGTCTGTCTCTTTCTCTTTCCGTACTCTCCCTCGCTCGTTCAGCTCAGGTTTGACGGCAGAACTGCGGCACGTCCTGCAAACACATTGCAATTAGCATCATGCGCTTCAGTGCATCCCAAACCGCTCGCTGATGAAGTTCAATCAATTCGCTTTAATTATAACTTTCACAGAAACACCTCTAATCTCTCCAAAAGTTTTGATCTCTCAGGGGTTTGTTCAGTAACAAGCTGCGGCAGGTAGTTTAAAAAGTAGCCGTTTGGAAAGTGTGTGTGTGCGTTTTGTACAACATCTGACTCCCCCCTCTCTTTTTCTCTCCCCCTTTCTCCCCCAGACATTGACGACTGCCAGTCTAATCCGTGCCAGAATGGAGGAACCTGCATCGATGAGATCAACTCCTTTGTGTGTCTTTGTCTGCCCAGCTACGGAGGAGCTACTTGTGAGAAAGGTAACAATGTGGATGAAAACTAGGTGGGTGGAAGCGGAGACGGGGAAAGGAGAGGATAGGGGGAAGTGGACTGATGGAGGAAATGATTGAGTGTAGTGTGAGGAGATGGCAAAAATGGATAAAAAAGAAAAAACAAGGCAGTGGAGGAAGAGAAGGATGAGACAAAGAAGGTGCGGAAGCAAGGTGATGCGACAGTGGAGGAAGCAGGATGAAGATGGAAAGATAAAGGGGGGGAAGGGAATGGTTATGAGATGGTGGTAAGAGAGAATAAGTTGATGCTGGAAGAGCAGCATATGGAGACAGAGGTGGAGAGAAAACAACTAGGTCGAAGAAGATGGAGTTAATGAGGATGTGTAAATGGAAACGGTGGAAAGGGGAGGATGAGGATATGAATGTAGACAAAGAGGTGGTGGAGGAAGAGGAGGAGGGCGGGGGAAGCCCTTTGGAATAATGCATCAGGTTTATACAGAACACCTGCGTCCAGCTGGTTTCGCCTCTCATTACGGGAATTCCCCCGTGAGAAGGCGGCCGTGAAGGAGGCTGTTCACAAACTGCAGGTTACATGAAAACAAAGCCGACATGCCAGCGCAAAACAGCGCCGAGGAGAACCAGCAGCTGCTGTATCCATCGCAGTTGATGATTGGGTTTCTGACAATTTAAATGGAAAAACTGCCATTTTTCCGCCTGTATTTCAGCACCTCATGCATCCAAAATGTCTTCTGTGTCCTGCCTATTGAGAAAGTGCTTCCAATTATAAACATTGAAGAGAAAAATTGTGAATTAGTGCACATCAGCTGCATGCTAATATAGTTTCACTCCAAACAATTTGTGCTGCAAAAGGTACGGTCTCGTCCAAATTAATGAATTCCTTTTATCTGATTTTAGCTTTTTATACTTTCTGATCATAAAAAAATGAATGCTGATCAATTCCCTGATTGTTTTCTTACATGAGGTACAGGGGTACAATGTGGGAGTAGAGTAAATGTGTGTGTTTGGAGTTTCCTTTCCAGCGAGCCAAGCAATTACTCAATTATGCAAACTCTACATCTCTTAAAACACAAGATTTAAAATAGCACAATTAAAAATGAAAGAATGGAAACAAAGAAAGACGGTTGGAGAGATGAAGAGAGATGTTTAGGAGGCGAGTGAGAAAACGAGGAGGGAGGTTAAGGAATCTGGACTGCTCTGAATTACGAAAAAACCAAGCAAAGGTCTATCTGTCTAGCATGACCTTTGACCTTAACTCTCAGAAGAGTTGTGACTTTGAATATCTGCTTTTTTTTCTATCCCTGGCTTCCAGTGTCTCTCTGCTTTTTACTGCTGTGCTCTGGTCTGATCTGAGACTCGGAGGGCAGAGCAATCGATAGAGGGAGGAGGGAGCGAGAGAGTGAGAAGCAGCAGGCGAGAGCAGGACATTTTAAATGCTGTAGAAACCAAAGTATTTCTGGCAGCCTCTAACAGAGAAAATTACATGCTCACAACACAAAGAACTAACCACCAAATTATCTTTTCACTTCGTTTCATGTGTGCAGGCTTGTTGGCTGCACTGCCACAGTTTGGCACAGCAGCACCCACTGACACACATCAGCTACTGACTTAAACCGTCACAATCCTGCTCGAGTCGACTCGCGGAAAAGCCTTCATCGCCTTTGTTTACATCGCTGCGCCAACATCTGTTGCTAAACTCTCTAACCCAGCTCGCTGGCCCAGACCTCGCCACAAGTTGGTAGATAAATGTGAGGAGTCACGAGAGGATTAACTGGTTAGGAGGAAAGGGGGAAAATGTGTTTCTGGGACACAGGAAGATGTTCTTCTCCTCAGACTTTTCTTTTATCTCGGCTCTTTTCTCGTGAAATGCTGGATAGTTCCCTTTAGGCCAACAGGAATCACTCTGTGGTTGAAGTCACAGCTCACAGACATAGTGTGATCTGCCACCGGGTCACAAGTAGATTGCCTTAAGAGGTCATAAACCAAAAAGGTTGGCACCACTACTTTGAGTCAGTTTTCATTTAGAGAACATACCGTTGTCGTTTTATTCCCCTCTCTGTTCATGTCACATTTAAATTGTTGTAAAATTGTCTTCTTTGACTCTGGAAGAGACAGTAACCCTGATGATGTCACAGTGATGTCATCTGGGTACTTGGGTGCACATTTTTAGGAAAATGAACGCGAGTCACAAACAGACTTTGTGGGGTTTGAAAGACTAGAGCATTTGACAGGCAGGGAGGGTGCAACAAAAGATGCTAATGAGTTGCATTATGGGAGACGTAGAATCCAGTGATTTCGGTTCTGGTTTCTCATTTTAGGGACTAAACATCAAGATATCTCAGCCTTCGCCGCCTCACTTTGATCACTCTGTTTCTTGAAAGTCCTCCAACTTCATTCGAGCGCTCGAGTGCCTCTTTAATCTTAGCTGCCCTTTTTGATCTTTCACCACAGCAAGTGTAACTTTACAAGCTGCTTTTTGTAATTTCCCTGTGGCCATGTTTGCCTCTTTAATATTCATGCCACTCCTGTGGTGCAGATCATATATAAACAAACATTAAAAAAAAGCCTGCACAGTAAATGAGTTGTATGCGGTTGCTGTGTTTTAATTTCAGGCAGTTCGAGCCTCACCTTGAATGGGCAGCTTGTTTAAATCAAGGCAGGTCATTAAAGTGTGAGGAGTAGAAACGTTTGATCTGTCAAGTCTCACAGGCTCTGATTTTACCAGCCTTCACTGTTGCGTTTCTTTCCTCTATCCCAAAAACACACACACCTCCGGAGTGCGCCTCTCAATTTGACATGCACTGGGGCTGTGCGTACGTTTCCTCTCCTGCTGCGCTGCTGCCTGAATGGCTGATTGGGAGCAGCAGGTCTGATTGTGTAAATCTGAAGTCTCTGTTTTCCTGTCGCTTTTATCTCTCGCTGCTCCGCTCTTGCAGAAATATAGGATTCAGCTGTGAGAAGTCCAATTCGCAACAGGCGTTGCTCTGCCGTTTCGACGTGATCTCAGTTTGATATCCGGGGAGGGGCGGGGAGGGTGGTGGGGTCTGAACGGCGACATGAACGATGGAAATGAAGTCTTTCGTTCCGCCGAGGCCTCCATCCATTTAAATGTCATCCAATTGGTCCCTGTCTCTCCAAAGTGGTTCAGCTCTCTGTCTCATTTGCTGTGTGTTCTTGAGTGTGTGTTCGGGCATGTTCAGGTGCATGCGTTGTGAGCTAACAGCCACAGATGCTGCGTAGATCCGGTCGGCTGCTGGCTCCCTCTGGCCTGTTACCATGGTGATCCCATCTGAGAGTCAATAATAGCAAGTTGACAGGGCTGAAGGTCCTCCAGTGAAAGCACTGAGAGCATGGAGGGGATTGCTTGTTATTCTGCTTTTTTTTACACTTATGTTAACATTTTTCAAGTTTTTGTTGCTGATGAGGAGTTCGCTTTAGAGCCACTTCTGTCTGGAACGCTCTTTGAAATTTCTGAGCTCCTGATTTTTTTTTGTTAAAAAAGTTTTCGTGTTATTTTAATGATCATCTCTGTAAATGCAGCAGTGTGGAACAACTGGATCCGTCCTCTTGCAGTTGTGTTTTCAACAGTTCTGTCTCAGTAATGAACTAATATTTGTTGAAAAGAAAAGGCAGTTGTGATTAAAGCAACACAGACATCAGTCACTCTCCTCTCATCCCAGCACTGAGACCGACTGTTGAGCCTGTCCTGCTGTTTTTTTGGCTCGCTGCCTAATCAGCGGAGGCAGAAACCAAATCTCTCTCAGCCTGACTGAAGTGAAAAGTGACAGAGGAAGCATTAGCTGGTTTCTTCTCATCAGCTTCTTTCCTCCAGTCTGTCTTTTTATCCGTCGTTCGCTCTTTCTAGGGAGAAAAACGACATAATGTGTAAGTGTGGATTTGTGACTTTGCTATTCTGCTACTGTAGACACCTCTGTTTCATGTTGCCTTCCTTTTTTTCACTTCTCCCACTACCTTTCTGCTGTCACTCCTTGCATTTCTTGCATCTTTTTGTGCCTCTCATCTCTGATGCTCAGCGGGGGGTTTTGTCACACTCTGTGTGCTTGTGTGTCGCTGTGTGAGTGTGTGTGTGTGTACAGGATGCATCTGCTGTTTTACAGTGACTCTGTGTGTGTGTGTGTGTGTGTGTGTGTGTGTGTGTGTGTGTGATGCTTTCTTAGAGCTGTGAAGTTGGAGATCTTTCAGCTAACACAGCCACACATACATGCATTTTTGCATGCTTGATGAATTCTTCAGCCTCTAACCTTATCGCCATGGCACCTGCATGCCCAACCTGAACCCTAACCCATAAAACCAAGTCGGAACCCTCAAACAGCCCTTTGGAGACATGAGGTTTTGGCAAAATGTCCTCACTTTTCCACTTTTTCACTGTTGAAGGTCTAAAACTCCAATTTGTCCTCACAAAAATAAAAGCACAAAAGCTCACACAAACACTCCCATTTTCCATTTGTTCTGTTTCTTTTCTCCTGTGGTGGCACACTGATGCAGCATTTGTCACACACACAAACAAACAAAAGTCTACCTGCCCCTTATACCCTTACAAATATGAAAAGATGTCTTCTCTCTCTTATCCAACAGCAGCTTCACTCATCACTCCAACTCCACGCAGTGAAATTATGGTGGGGTGCAATAACTCATAGTTACAAAACAACCAGTTTAATAAAGCACTAATCCAATCCACCGGAAATAAGCTCTCACCCCCTCTCTTGCAGCCTTTGTCTCTGTTTCCTAACAGAACAAATAATCTACAAATTGGAAACAGAAAGCCTGTGTTAAAAGGATTGTGCAGCTAATTAATCCCAAGGTGTCTGGCTGTTGCTTGGTTATCTGTGAGGAATATGTTTGCCTCCACCCTAAACTCACAGACAAGACCAGCATTTCATCCATCTTCTCCTGCACCTCTTCTGTTCTTTGCCCTGCTCCCATAGTCAAATCATTAATACTGACTCGTTTTTATTTGACGTTTGGTCTTTTTTGAGAAATCCCCCAGTTGGCTGCACAGTTGCTACTGGCAAGTATGACTGGCAGTTCGTGGTTGATCAGCACACAGACGCTAACTCGGGCGCAGCATGCTAATGACTTTCGCCTGGAAGTGTGTTGCCTGGGTTTGCAGCCTTCACAAAGTGCATTGAGACCATTATACACCACCACTATCCATTGAAACCAGTGTAAATCCAGTATTAAGTCAGATTGTTCCAGGCAAGAAAACAAAAACTAGACAGTGTTACAAGGAACCTCGAGAAAAGTAGAGCACAACTTCCCCCCAAAAAGAGGACGCCGGGTGAATCTGGGGCAGACAGATACGAAGACTTTTGAGCACGTTGACGCCAACAGCAACACCAGTGCTGCAGACGATGTAGTGTGGCTTCCACACTGAGACTAATGAGGAAAAGAGCAGACCGAGCTGACTAGCAGCGCTGGGGAGTGCTTTGGAAAGCACCAGATGCAGTCCTTCTGTCACTCCATCACTGTGCACTTTCTATCACTGTCTCACTCAAACCCATCCCACTTCATATTCTACCTTTTCTGTCACATATTCATCTTCTCACGCTTACAGTGAAGGCAATTTACTTCTAATTTAGAGTCATTAGGGGGTAAATGAATTAAAGAAATTGTGGGCATATTGAGTATGCTTTTGATTTAACAGCCCTGTTGAAACAGCTCATCCCAAGCAACTACTTTCACAAGCTTACGCATGAGTTCGTGTATATCTGATCTGATGTTTTGCAGGAGGATGGATGTGGTGTTCTCCGTGTTGTAATTGCCTAACCATAACCATATCCTAACCATAGCTTATTTGCCTCCACCACAGTTCTACCCTAACCTTAGAGAGGAAGTGACGATTTTAAGCATCGCGGTCGTTTTGCAGTTCTTGGGGGGTTGTGTGAAAAATGTTATATTATGCATTTTGTGGCTCCAGAGGGAGCTGTGTGCAGTCTGATAAATGTCCTCAAGTAAGCCACTTGAGTCAGTGTCAGTTGGGCCAGAGAGTACAAGTTTGAAAGTGAAAAAATCTGATCTGGGGGTGCTGAGATCTCTGTAGCCTGCTCCTCATCTTTTCTTAAAGCTAGGTGCTCGGGGCTGCATTTGCAACTATTAGCATAAGAACTCCAGCTGAACTGTCAGAGGTCGAGCATTGTGGGTAATGGAGGTGCCAGGTTTTGAAAAGGAGGAAGAATATGTGCAATAAAGCGATGATAGTATGGTTTTGTACTGTCTGTTGTTGATGTAAAATTGGGTGCAATGCTAAATTGGTGGAGTGCTCCGTTAACAGCTGTAGTCGCCATGAGCAGGAAGTACAGAAAGTAAGAAATGGAGATATACTACATAGTATGAATGTTCTTTTTCATTATCATAGGCGTCAGTTACATCATGCCATTGCTTCTGGTGTCCGTTCTTAAATCCCATCGGTCAATTAGGTATGTCGCTTTAAGTTTATCTCCTCTTTACACTGTTGTTAACCCACAGGACGCTGAGCACTTGGGCTGAACTTGTGATCTGAAAGCCGCAGTTTGCTGTTTAATATTAGTTCCTCGTTCTTTGCTTGTTTGGTATTTTCTGTTTTACTTTCGCGTTGTTGCAGCGGGTGGTTTTGTGACTCAGCATCGGCTTTCAGAGATGACCCCAGAGGCTGAGAAAAAATGCCTCTGAGTTCGCCAACGTTCCCCGCTCAGCTGCCACTGTCTAAGCCGGCAACTCAGCAGAAAGCTCAGCTCCAAATGAAGTTTTGTGCATCCTCTGGGTCTTTACAGGGTATTAATGCTAATGAAGATTCATGCATTCTAATAACATGTCGAGAGGGACACCTGCCAAGACTGAGAAAAGAGGAACCTGGAGCTTCTAGGCCCACAGTGGTCTCCTGAAGAGAGACTCAGGTGCACAAACACACTCACAGGCAGGTACACACATAAAATATCCCTGAAGTTTTGCCTAAGCCTGGCAGAGGCTATTCAAATGGAATAACAGCGAGGCAGCATCTCGCTCCATATGCTATTGTGTTCACTTGCCAATTCTCTCTCTTAACAGGAAAGCTGGAGAGATGAGGGAGTAACTTATTCTCATCCAAGGTGCTTAATTAGACAATGTTCCTGAAGCAACAGTGATTCTTCTCTCCTGAGCAAATCAGGTTCAGGCAGGGAAAAAAAAACTGTGAATAAAAGAAAGAAAGGAAGCATCAGAGCAGGTGTTACAGTAGATGAAAAGAGAGAAAGATATGGAGGGAGAGTGTTCCTCTACTGTGCATTAATGTTTAATGAACGTTTCTGATGGAGAGGTGTTGAACAGTACTTGGAGCTGTGCAGCATGCTCCTGTACTCCCTCTTCCTAATTTTCCCCAAGAAAACTATTATCCAAGTTATGATGTCAGGCTTGTAGTGTTGCACTTCCATTCGTCTTTCATTTACTGTCATCCCACGGTTATTTCCACCGCAGTAACGTGCAGCAGCCCTTTTAGGAGAAAGAAGACTTTTGTGTGAAAGTTCAAATTTTGTTCCAGAGGTTAATTCCTCGTGTCCTGAGCAAGTTGAAAAATATAGTCAATTTCTGTTGTATTGCTCTTATTGCTTGGCTCAGCTCCAAAGCCTCCACACCCACACATTCCATAGTCTTTATTTAAAATGTGTAGAAATAGGAAACGAGACATTATGGATTATCAAGCAGCCACTCTACGTGTTAACATTATCTTAACTCCAGTGACTGACCTTGTGCAGCACTCCGGAGAAGGCCTGTCCTCGACTGAAGCCGTGCGTAGGCAAAGTTATCACTGGCTGACTGGCAGCTGAGAGCGCACAACATATAACAAATAACACAACTTCTGAGTTGCTGACTTCTCCCACACCTCCTGACCTCGCGCCAGACTAATGCATCCCGCAGAAGAAACTGATATGTGTGCTTTACATTAGCTGCACGCTGACAGACCATCACCTGCCCACGCTTTCTAGAACAATACTAGCAAAGATGCAGACAATGGATCCACACAAATGCATGGATCGTGTGCACTGTCTTACCTTTACGCTACTTACACACTCCATGTGAATACCGACTTTTTGCCTATTTACCGCAAGAGCATGCGCTGCCCTCGCTTTTACCTCCCCCATCAGCATCAATCCGCAAAAACACATGTATGCCTTCAGACCGGGATCAGTCATTCATGTTGCACTCTGAGGCTGTTTTACTGTAACATCCATTACTCCTAATTGTGAGAATCACACTATTAGTGTGTTCCATTAATCAACACCGCACTCATGATAACCGTTAATAATTCCACAGCCGCTCTCGCAGTCTCCTCACATTCTCACCTTTCGTCACCGGCCATCAGCAGATTCTCCCTCATCTCCATCTCTCTCTCTCTGCCTTCCTATGTCTCTCTCGCTCACACTTACTTCCTCTCTCTCTGGACTGCTGTCATCTGCCCTCTTGCAAATGGCACACTGAGCTGTCAGCTTTCAAAGAGTCACACAGGGAGGAGGCAAAATGGCAGCGCGCACACACACGTGCAAACACACACCGCTTCATCATCCAGGGGATCTAAAAAAGGCGAGCGGCAGAAATATCACTTGGTGATGTGGATAAACGACCCAATCAGTCAGCTGGAAGTGTATGGCCTTTTATTTCCTAACTGCCGCTCACTAAAGTCTGTGGGAATATTAATCGCTGAAACATACCCCCCGCCTCTCTCTCCGGCTGACAGAGGGAAAACGGGAAAAAGAAGACGACTTGAATAATGTCTAAATATTTGAAGAGGTTGATGTGATGTCGGGCTTTGAGCCTCACTGTCAGCGAGTGGGAGAAGAAATCAGCAGAGACTAGGTTGAAGATCTGAGGGGGAGAACGCATGCCTGTTTATTTTTTTATCTCTGCTTTTCTTTCTCGCTCTCCATCTCGCTCTCTGTTTCTATGACTGTTTCACTTTCTCATTCTGTCTCTTTCCCTTTTCTGTCCGCCCACTCTGGATCTTACCGTGTTTGATGCACTTAGTTTGTCTGTCTTTGCTTTTTTGTCTTCCTCGGACGCTGAATCGCTTTATGTATGTGTGCAAATGTCCAAGTAAAAATCACAACCAGCCTGCAGTTTGTTTCCTGATTTAAAGGCTTTCATGTGGCCAGCACTCGGCAAGTCACACATTATGATAATAAAAATAAACTTTATTTGTAGAACCTTTCATACAAGAGCTGCAGCTTAAAGTGCTTCACAGCAAATAAATCACATGCACCAAGTGCTTCACATAAAAGAACAGGTAAAATTAACATAAAGCAGGGATGGAAAATTAATGTAAAGTAGGATAAGAACGTTTTACCAGCCAATAAGTTAGCTAAAAATACGCATTCACGTACCTTTCTGTGGGAGTTTTGTGGTGACGGATGCGGTTGTGCATACTGCCGTTCCCTTTTTACTAACATCAGCAGCAGCATAATCCTTGAATCCATATTTTTGGACGAGCCCCCTCCATGATAGCTGCCACATGCGTTGCCCTCTGCTGGTCTTGTGCATCCTACTCGGTTGCCAGGTTTGCACACGCATTGCACTAGAAATCGCTGAATCATGTTTCAGTGATTTCCTCATGTTTGAGGGCTTGAGACTTCCTGCGCAAGTCTCAAGTCACGTGACTTGAGTCCCCCACCTGTGCGTTACACTCGTACGGACTCTAGGCTGACTGCCACTCTGGACCCCACAGCAGTTGATGTGTGGCTCACTGAAGGTGTGTGTGTTTAATTTACGGATGAGTGTATTTTTTTCTGTCTGTGTGACACCTGCCCTGACTGTCCTGTCCCTGTTCCTGTAGATAACAACCCATTGTCCACCTTCATGAGCCAAACTGGACCCTCTCCCAATGCTAATACAATGGTACCAGCTGCCATGGGTGCAAATATACTGAGCAGGTAGCTTCCAGGTCTGATGACTGAGTGAAAGAGGAGAATATTACAGCAGCGGTGACTGATTTTGGTCCCACAAGAGTAGATATGACAGGAGTAACATTGTTCTACCTAACGCTAATCTCATGCTTCTTGTTCAGAAGCATACTGTTGCCGTTGCGAAGAGGAGTACGTCTGCAGAATGCTGATTGTAAAGCAAAACTCTGAAGTCCAATATAAGACAAACCCTTCCATAATTGTCAAATCTAATCATTTAATATTCGCAGTAATTTATCAACAGGGTCTTGGAGATCCTGGAATGTATTTCTGCATATTGGAACAAAGTGGGAGGCAACCAGAACTGGTGACTATTACCTTTGACCTATGACCTTTAGTGTGCTAAAGAAACATAATGCTTAATGCGAAATTAATTGGTTGGTCAAAGATGACCCTCTCGATAAAGCAGAAATCATAATGTGGATGGAACAAAGCACAGCAAAAGACATGGAAACAAAGATATAAGTGGTCCCTGCACAGTGTGACAGGTTATATGTGTTCCTACCTTAATACTGATATGCAGGCAGTCATACTGTATGTTATGGATTTAACTGTTGCCTGTAAGAAGAGATTTCTCCATGAGTTTCTGAAGCCACCATTTGTTTTTATCCAGGATCATCAGCAATTTAAATGGAATTTCTGTCTCCCCCCTCTGGCAGTGAGAATAATTACAGACTGTCGATGCATTTCCTCTTAGTTGTTGAGGCCCAAACGGTTTCTTCCCCCTTCATCTCTGGCAAACCAATCATGCTGACATAAAAGACACACTCACCGGGAAACTCTTTTACTGCCAAATACAGAGAGATTTAATTGCCAATAAGGGCTTGAATGTAACGGATGTTCATTATATGCTAAAGTAATTTTCAGGGTAACAAGATTTTCCTACATTGTCAGCTGAGCTCACATGTAAAATGGTTTTCACTCGTCTCCAAGCAATAAAATGAAATCATCTTTACTAAACTTTACTTGTACGTATTCAGTTCTTTCTATCAAGTTATTGCCAACGCATGATAGACAGATACTGTGCTCATATTCAGAAGCATCAGCGCTCCCACTGTGCACTGCGAAAGGAAATCTATTATAAAACGAGGAGGGCTGAATGGGGAGTTAAACCCAGGCTCGTCTTGCTGTTAAGGCAGCAGAGCAAACCAGTGAGCCACCGAGCCGCCCAGAGGAGGCTGAAAACTCGAAAGTGGCTAATTGGGTTTCATGTCATCAGCGTGTTTCGAGGTCATCAGATTAAATTCCCAGACGATCAGGAGTAAGTTGAGCTGGCAAAGTGGTGAAGCAGTTCTCCACATTTGCATTTACAGTAACCGTCAGAGTAACTTACATCGCTGCTCAGAGGATCAAGTTAGTCCAGTGTCCCCACTGACTGTCCGACCTGAGTTTCTAAAGGTGCTGTGGTCTTGAACATTTGCATCAGACCAACAAACAGACATGAGAGCTCATATTTTTGCCTGTATTTTGCTTAAAATCAGGGCAAAATCCTCAAGTGCTTCTTACTTTAAGGACCCAACATGCATCTGCTAAAAGCAGTACTTAAGTAGTACTATTAAAGCAAAACACTGAGGTGATGATTCAGTACTGTAGGTTGAGTGTGTGACAGATCTCAGTCTAATAATGTCTGTAAGTACTCTGCATATTCGGTTTAGACGGCTGAATGATGGGAATGTATTTTAATGTCAGTTTTGTCATATTTATTTATGTGATTGACATGGATTTATGTTCTCAAAATGTCTGCAGTGTGATAAAAAACTAATTTCATATGTAAAGAAATGCTAAGTAATATTTGTGAACATTAGTTGATCCATGTCTTGTTGCATAAATGCAAATATAAAATATTAAAAAATTTGCCAACTTTTGAGTATCTGATCAAACATCAAGTAAAAAAGACCACAAATCCAATCCGAAGGCAGCTTTCAGGACTTGACAGACACATTTCAGTCGATACCAAAAAGTGAGGTTCCTCATTCAACCCTACCTGTGATTCACTGTAACCATGGGGATTGGCTGCTTCTATCCTGTGTAGGACTCCATGTCCACCAGACCTGCACTGCTGTGCACGACTAAATGGCTGCATGTCAAACAGGAAAGTGGATGAAAGATGAATTTCAATTGCTGAATTGCACAAGAGCATCGAAGAGTGATAAAACCGGACAGACACCTGCCTCCATAAATTTCCCAGATATATGCAAAATGACTCTTTTCATTCTTCACCTCTCTCCGTGCAGCCAGCATGCATGCGTGAATGTTGCGACAGGCATTCATCTGCGCCTGGTTTTTGACCTGTCAGAGCTTTATGTTTACTGTATAACACATGAGTAGTTCAGTAACATGCTGTATTGCGTGTTGGACAGACGCTGGACTTTCCTCACACATCCCTCGTCATCATCACTCACTGTCAGTGCGTTTGTCACTTACACTTACTGTACTGAAGGCATTCACGTAGCGCCTCTGCAGGACAGCGAATATAGGCATTTATGTGAAATAAGCAAATGTATTGATTCAAAGCTGATTTTTTTTTTTTTTGCAAAACCTCACTGTGAGAGACAAAATGTAGCTGTATCTTGAGGAGGCAGTGTTGCTATCACCCCGTGCATTGCATTTTGTGAAACGGTGTCACTGCACTTCACAGCATTGTGCCTCAGCAACATAGTGAATGGAGAGGAGAGCTTAACGGTATGAAAAGCACTTACACTCTCATCGAGTATGAAGGTTTTGAGGCCGCTTTTTCATATTACAGTATAGAAGGACTTTCATAATGGACTCCTCTCCTCGCTTCCTTTTCTTTCCGCAGCCAAAACTGCATCTCTCTGCATACTAAACAGAGACCCATACGGCCCAATTTGCACCGCCCAATTTACTGGTGTCGCTTCAGATTTGTTGGAGGAAAAGCTGAGGCCTTTTCCCTGATCCCTACACTGTAGGGAGGGAGGGGGCACAGGCGGGGGGGAATCTCGAGGTGGCTTAGCTGACAGATCGAGCCTGAACTATACATACATTTCCACATCTTCAGATATAAACACACATTTGCACACCCACATCAATGCGCACAAGCATGCACCACATTTGACGTGTACTGCTCGCAGTCACACAGCTAACCCCCAGTCAGATGAGGGGCGATAGATGCGAGAGATGAAGGGAGTGGAGGAGGAAGGGATGGAGGGATGTGTGGAGGGAGAGTCGGTGTGCTGACAGGACTGTGACAGGGCTTAATTACCAAGCGAGCGCTGTGCACTGGAAGCAATTTCTAAGGATTGTTGTCATTTGAATAGATTAGAACGCCCTCTCACTGGACTAAGCCATCTCTCCGCCGGCTTGCCTCTGCTGTGGATTAAAAGTCCAAGTCAAATAAAAGAGAAGAAGACACAGTGAGAGACGGAGGCATGGAGACAGAGAGGAGTGTCACAAAGGGCACTTAAGGCAAGATGGGATCAACAAAATAAAGGACGGAGGGGGAAGCAATATGTAAGACGAGGCAAGACGAGGCACAGTGAATACAAAAAGAAATACTCAAAAAAATAATGCTCACATCCATCTCCTTAGTCTCAAGTCCTCCTACTCCTCTCCTTTATCATTCTTTTGCATCTGTCGGCTGTGGGTGATTACAAAAAACACATTTCTCTTGCCAGAGAGATTTTCCTTTGACTAATCACTGCCTTTTTAAATTACCTCCCCTTCCTTTGTCCCAATCCTCCTGTACACACCTGCAGACACCGAGGGCTGCGAGCACACATGGAGGAAGTTCCACGGCCACTGCTACCGCTACTTCAGCCGGAGACACACCTGGGAGGACGCCGAGAAGGACTGCAGGGAGCACAGCGGACACCTGGCCAGCATCCACAGCCTGGCCGAGCAGAACTTCATCAGAGGTGGGCGGAGGTTGAGGAGAAAGAGAGGACAGACTTGGCACAGACAGTGTGGCCTTAAATGTTTTTTGGTGTTTTTTTTTTTTCTAAAATGATTACACAGCACGAAATCCTAAATTAGGCAGATAAGTTTGGACATGCGGTGTTTTGTTCATAAAAGTCCTGTTTCTTTTCTGCAGCGTTAGGTAAGTGCTAGTTGGAGCATTTCCACGGCTCGATGGGCATAAAAATCTCTGCTGAATCTTCAGTAAATGGCCGTACCAGCAGCTGTACAAGTAGCTTTCTATGGCTGCACTAAGGCCTGGTGGTGCTTTGAGCTGAATGCTAATGCTATCAGGGCAACATGCTCACAATGCTATAAAAGCTTTAGCCATGGAGCTTAAAATTCTACTTCCTGCATCACTAAAGGCTAGTTGGTTGACCTAAAACCAATGATTATTGTTGTAATTGATTGTAAGAACCTGTTGATGCATTCTGCAGTTCAAATAACTTCAATTTCAGATTCTGGGTCAGTAAGAGATTAATTTGGCTCCAACTTTTAAGTTTCAAGTACTGTTTTTTGCTCCCCATTGCAGCGACAAATGCATGAATTTGCTAGTTTTGGCTTGAACCTCTGATTAGCTTTTTCTCATCAGCAACAGCAGCTGAGGCTCATGGGTGCTGCGGCATTCAGAGCCATCCACCACACCAAACACGATTTTTTAGAAACAAAGGTGAAATAATCTGAACTGATCAGGAACCCACAGAATCGTTAAATTATCCAGGAGACAGGAAATTGAAAGTGAAATATTTATGGCATCAGCTGCTCTTCCATCTTCTCAGCTCTGTAACTCAAGAAATACCTGCTGACTCTCACAGTCACCAATCACACTTACACCGGTCACCAATCAATTTAAATAACAATTACATTGCCTTTATAAAATAACCAGCTATCACTCTGCCATCCTGCTACACACTGATTTTACTGGCTGTTGATTGATATCTACTCTTCCACCTTATTATTACCATACTTGGCAGTGGCAGCTCTTGCGTTATGTGTCTTCCATAGCTCAGTGATAAATGTCTGTCTGGTTCGGCTCTGAACAGCCCTTGAAGGCGGTTTATTGCGTTCCCTGTTGAAAAACACCCTCAGGAGCAGAGTCTGTTCAGCCAAATAACTGTGTATCACCATTTGTTGCAATGAAATGGTGATATATGTAGGCGCTGACATAAGTGTCTGTGACAGAACATTTAATATACTCGTATTCTTTCTAAGGATGTGATTTGTCTTGAAACAGGTGAAAAATCCCTACAGCGGGGGAAGTAACTCCATTTGTGTCCACTTAAGGAAAAGCAAGTGTCAATATGGTGAAACTGGATTAAATAACACCAGTATCAAGGCAAAAATGGTGCTTGATTCAATTTAGATTATTGTTGATTTGTGGGCAAAAGATGTGAAAGTGTCACGGGTTATGTGGCCTCATTTTTCCACCGTTCAGAAAGACACAATTTTAAGAGACTTGTGAGAAATGGTTAGGAATGGTTGTCATGTGTCGCAAAGTCCCATCTGGCATTTTAATGAAGTAATTATCAATTATCTGCAAATGCTATTTGCTACACTTTAGTTTTACTGCGTATTAGCTCAGGCAGCATACAAATGCCCGTACATTCTTTCTTTGGTGCCTCAAAAACCTTCAAGTCCTCATTCTTAGCTTTTCACCCCCTGGCTGTGCTCCACAGCCACAAGCGGCCAAGATGATAGAGATGATAAGCCAAGATCACCAGCAGCATGCCCCTGGAAGATTGGATCCACCGTCTGTCTCGGACAGGTGCCAGAACAGTGTCATCCGTCTAGCATCCATCTTTCTTCTACACGCTCACGGTTACCAAAAAGTGTGTTTAATTGCCTCGAAAATGGACGTCTCCACCCCTGCAATAAGGGGATCATAGCCATTAGGAAAATTAATGGTCCTGGTAATGATGTTAATCACATACACCATGATTGAAATTCCATTACATATGTGCATGCACGTGCACGTGCCTGTACAACCGTGCGCACCGACGCCCCCAAACACGCAAATGCGATTAACCCAAAACACCATTAGTGAAATTTGCTTTCACACAAACAAAAATCTCATCACCAGTGCATCAGAGACAGAACGAGTATATCTCCATTATTGTTCGTCTCTCAGCTGCAGCCAGAGGGAAGATCTCAGAGCTGTGGGTGTGGAATCTCAAAGATGTGGTTTTTACTGGGCACAAATTCTATTGGTTGCCCTCGGGGAAGTGTAAGATCCAGAATTTTTGCAGCTTGACCCATCCTGGGAACTAAAAGTCAGGAAATTCTGCTTTGTGTGTTAGCATGAGTACATACATGTCTAATGCATTAAAGAGAATTAAACCCCTGTTTTTCGGACATGGCTGCTTTCATGTTGTACCCACAGAGCAATGCAGCGTACAGCTGGTTGGACACAATATCATGAAGTGAATTCAATATCATGAATTGCAATCCAAAACAACAAGTGTGTTTTCATTGATCTGTTTTTATGCACATTTTCCAGTTGCCCACAAAAACCCAGAGGAGAAATGAGGAATAGTTGAAATATTGGAAAAAAAATATTTTTTACACTTGGCTGAGGTGAGAACAAAATAGAAAATCGATAACAGCAAAATGCGACAAAGTGCAAAGGAAACAAACTTATCAAATAAATCATCATGTACATGAAACATGTGACTTACTTGTCACTGCGCTGGCAAAAAACATTTGTGGATCAGTGAAGAGACTTCAACCATTGGATGGTTTTCCACTGATTGATTGGTTTCCACTGTGCTCTTTTAATTCTGCACCGTTTTAATGGCATCTGACTGGAGAATTAGCGTCACCAACTGTTTATACTGATGCACCAAGTGATATATATCACAGTAGTGGGTGGAAACATGCATTAATTCACATTTCCTTCTGCCAATATCTGGAAAGTTGGTGAAAATTCAAGCTACATTTGAATGGAAAACCTCACTAATAACTCTTTAAAAGATATTCCCTCTTTGTTAAGAAGTGCCAGAGAGGTGTTATGTCCCATTCATACAAAGGCTCTAGACCCGTAGCATTTTCTAATAATAATAATAAGATTGTATTATGAGAATGCATTGTGTTCTTAGATGCTATTTCTTGGGCTATGTAATGCTTGTTTTTGTCTATGTGATTGTGTGTCCCATTTCTTTCTCCTTTTAATTTCCTCTGTGCTTTACTTTCACTCAGGTCTGAGCCATGACAACACCTGGATCGGGTTAAATGATCGTACAGTGGAGGATGACTTCCAGTGGACCGACAAGATGGACCTGGTGAGGATCCCGCTGCGTCTGTTTGTTGATCCCTGTGGAGTTTCAGGCCTGAGAGAAACTGTATACATTTGGAGGTGCTCAGTACCGCAGCTGGACGCACCTTGAACAACAGTTGGCTGAAAATTAAATACAAATACACAAATTTGTTCTATATTGTGATCTCAAGAAAATATTTTCACTGTTTCCTCTGCCTTCATTAGTGTCTGATGTCAGGAAAATTAATTGAGGTTTAATTGGAGTTTTTTTAATTTGTGTAACTGTGTGTTTTGTGTGTGTGCAGCAATATGAGAACTGGCGCGAAAACCAGCCAGACAACTTCTTTGCTGGAGGTGAAGACTGCGTGGTTATGATTGCTCACGAGAACGCCAAGTGGAATGACGTGCCCTGCAACTACAATCTGCCCTACGTCTGCAAGAAGGGAACAGGTGAGAACAGCGAGGTGGATGGATGGATGGATGGATGGATGGATGGATGGATGCGTGGAGGAGAGGAGAGGAGAGAGTGGCATGGAGTGTGCTGCAACTTCAACAGGTGATTAAGATGACTGACAGAGAGGTAAGGAGGCAGAGAATAGCAGGATGTAAAAGAGGAACACTGAGGAAGAGGAGGAGGCTGCGAGGAGTGAGAGATATTTAAAGCGGAAGACAGCAAGGAATCGGACAGAAGGAGTGAGACTGAGAAAAAGGGCAAAGGAGAAACAACCATGCTGTGCTGTCAGTCTTTCAGAGATCCTATGAGGAGAATCATGAGATAGAAAGTGAGGAAAAAGTGACAAAATGTTCTTAAACCTGTTTTTTATGTAAAGCAGCTCACAAGCGTTGCAGCCTATTTCTGTTAAACCTCAGAGACTGACAGCGTGTACCTGCAGGGGATTCTGAACATCCCGGGTATGTCATACTTTACATTATACACGTCTCTGTGCAGCGGAGGAGATTAGCACCGAACCTCTTCACTCAGTCCACGTACTCCACATTCACGCTCATTACCGCTCACCAGCACTCCTTCCATCTCTCATCATCCTCCGGCTCGACTTTAAAAAGTTCTCCATGTGCTTCTCCTGTCACAGCTCCGCTTCCCCTGCCAAGTGCTCTGTTGTAGAAAGGTGAGGTATGACAGAAACAAACGAGGTGAGCAAACTTAGCGGTTGGTTAAGCTCCTGCGTACCTCCGCTCCGTGTCCCTTGCCGCAGCCGCCCCTTCTTGGCGCTGGAGATAGGCCACCACACACTCCTCCGAGAGCCTATTAGAGCTTATTTTTGCCACACATTTGCATACAGGTCAGACTCATGACCAGTGGCAAGAAGAAAGACGTATTAATAGCGAGGTGGAGACACAAGAAGCCACCGGTGGCTGTGAATAGGACACACATTCTGTTTTAGCTGCAGATCTTACCCCGAATTTAGCAATCTGCTAAAAGTTCCGGGGATAAGCCAAAGACAAAAGCAAAAATCCTTCACTTTTACTCCAACGAACAAACTTGAGAATAAAAGTTGCGTATCAGATCCCAGATGACTGCAGTACAGAAACAGAGGTGTGATTGTGCAAAATATAGGTCGTGGTTGCATTTATGGTCCTTTCCATCTTTTGTTTCCTATTATTCCATCCCCATTTAATATATAGTTACAAATCATAGATATATTGCATTGATGTTTATTTTTTGTGTAACTGCTATGAGTTCACACAGTTCAAGTGAACATTAACATTAAATCGTACATGCATCTGCGGTACCATTTGACAGATGTGGGGTAAATCCTTGTGTCTATCAGAGCACTCAGGCACAAGGTTGCGGGACTCAAAAGCAATAACTCTCAGACACCTTAAGAAAAACAAAAAGGCTCAACAGCGGTTTTAATAACAAAAATCTCTCAGTTTGCAAAAAGGAACCAAAGGTGTACTGTGATCAAAATTAACTAAGGACGCTAAGGATTCTTCTCAAAAAGGTAATCAACAAAAAAAAAAAAAACTCTTAAAACTCGACGAGGCAAAGTAGCAAGACAGGACTGCCATAATCTGGCACAGGACAGGGGAAACGCTGACAATATATACACGAGGTAACAAGCAACAGGTGGAGACAATCAGGGCGGGGCAGGCAATCAGACAGGAGGGAAACACACCAGGAAGTCAAGGACCTGAAACGAGAGGGAAGTTAGGTTTCACAATAAAACAGGAAGTGCTCGACACAACATGACGCCAGTGAACAAAACCTCAACAAACACAACGGGACGTGACAGTGTCTGATTGGTTATTCCTGCTTGTGATCAATCATGTGATCACTCTGGAAGGTTGCTCTTCAAGCACTCTTAAGTATAGTTTTATTTGGATAAATGTGGGATGATTCAAATAATGCCACCTTGATCTGGATGTCGATGTTAGATGAGCGCTAACAATCATTTATCTGATAGGTTTAAAGTATTTTGTGGGGTATGTTAAGCCTTTTTTTACAGACAGTAAAGAGATGACGGGAAATAAGGTGATTCACAGTCAGCTTTGTGACCCCTAAGCTATGTGGGTGCCCCTGCTGGGTGTGTTTAACACATACTCTCTTGTAGAACTGAATAAAATAGCTTCCCTTATCGTCCCTCTTCATCGCTGATTACTGGATGAGCCAAAACATAAAAGCCTCGCTGAAGGTCATAACTTAAGCAAATTATTTGTGCTTTAACAGATGGTTTGTCACAAGTGTAGAGAATGTGCTTCTAAAGCCTCCGGCAACCAGAGACATCCAGCTCTATTCTCATAGCAAGGAAAGGAATTTCCCTCACAAGCAAGGTGTTGCACCACCTCTCATGCACACTGTCACAAGTCCCCAGCATCCAGCCCACCTCTGACCTTAATCAGTCAGTTACAATCACCAGCATCTTTTCATCTTCCCCCCCTTCCCCCGTCAGCCTCTTCTTCACTCTGAGTTACCCCATGTTATGTCTTGTCTTGTCAGTGGAGTCTGTCAGCTCCACGCTGAGCATTCTCTGTCTGGTTTCTGATGCTCGCAGTCACAGCTCATGTGATCTTTTGCTCATCGGCGAGGTGTTAACGACACCATGTGAGCACATCAGATGCTTTAAAGTGTTAAATGTGTAAGATGTGGGCAGAATTTAGTTTAAAACATTCAATAAATGATCAACATTATGAACAAAATGTAAGGAAATACGAGCTTTGATGTTACGTCAAAGACGTGTGCATTGTGTTGCAGAGACATCCACCGAAGTTAGCATGCTAACCAGCTAGTCCCGGCCTGTCCTGTCTCACCATAACCATAACTGAACTCTTTTACTGAAGACGATCTGAATTGCCTCATTAACTCACCGTGAAAAGCAAAAACTACAGTCAAACTGGACAGAAACAAAATAAACCGTCTACTGTCGCAACAAGCACCAACTCTGGTTTGGCCAAATAATGGCCAGCTGTGCCTTCATCGTTCCTGGAGTCAGAGTCCTGGTTGGATCCGCTGTAAATCACCTCAGTACCGTTTTCTCTGTCATCTAACTGGCCTCCTTTTGGCCTTTGAGGCTGTGTTCAGATCCAATCTTGCTGTGTTCACATTGCCCGTGATGCAAACACCAACAGTCCCCCGAGGGCAGACTCCAGCCACCTGAAAGGGCCGCCAGACCACAAACTGAGCTATACCTAATGGCAGCTAATAGCAACAGCCAAAGATAGCTACAGCACAGTGTACAGTGAGTAGCAGTTGCTGCCCCCTATTTGTTTGGAGTGACCGGCGACAGGTGGCCAGTTGTATATTTAAATTTAATCTGTCGTGCAGGGGCCAGTCGGGGCGACATGTCATGCAGATGGTAATAATTTATTGCATTTTTTCATACATAACTGAAAAGTGGTAAGACAGTTAACTGATGAGACGATGTCAGACGGCAGGGAAAGAGAGCCAAACTTCTGAGAAATATCATTTGTACAACCCATTCACACAAACCTCTGATCGTCAATCACACATAAATTGATCGTGATTTGGCCCCACATCTGATTTCTTACAAATTTTGGCCAAAAATCTTCTAGCCTGACCTCTCTAGCCATATGTGTATGAAGTTGTAAAATAAATATAGACTGACTCCTCCAACTGATGCTCTGTGTTTCAGTGGTTTCATCTTCTGTTGTACAAATATCATCATTAAATCATGAGGTGAAGTCTGTCAGCCGCTCAAACTACACAACTTTCCAATGTAAGAATATATACTTTTGTGACTTTTGCCCTTTTGTATTGATGAGTGCTGTATTTTATAGCAGGTGTTTCAGCATTCAGGAGCAGTATTTGATTGCTGGATCAATATTGTATAAGGAAGGATAAAGAAAAGTAAAAGATTTCACTGAAAACTTTGGCTCAGATCAAGTTATACATTTACATTTGGATTATAGCGACGAGAGAGCCACGTAGTCGTCTGCCTCTGAGCTGAGAGGGAATTTACCCACGACGGGACGTGTAAGTATTATGAAATTATTCCAGTATTTTTGATGGGTTATTATGTACAGAGGCAGGAAATCTAATTTTGCATGACATGCTCGGCGCGCTCTCACAGTGCTTTGGGAAATGATAGACTGTTGTCAGTGCCTTTAGCGGTTGATGTGTCCATTGCCGTGTAATGTTATCACTGTTGGGTGCACACTGTATAGAGCAAAACTGTCATTGCTGAAATGTATTTTGAAAGTTATAAATTACCAGCAACCGTGTGCTGTGTAGATGTCTGCGGTTCTTGCAGCTGTGTCTGTTTTAGCCAGTGTTGTGCACAGTCCCCTGAAATAATTGACATTTTTTGTTAAGAAGGGACTCTGGAGGAAAGACAGGTTCACCTGTGTGTGAGGAGGCCACGGGGGAAGGAGGGTATTTGTGTGTTTGTGCAGAAAAAGAACATTTATAAAGGGGAGAGAGTCACGCTGAGCAATGTACTGTTTAATAAGTACACTCAGTCATCTGTCTGGCAGCACACAAAGCATTTTCAGCCATCAGGCCCTCATCAGTGTGTATAAGTGCAGGGATACCACCCCTACTTAAGGGTGCCAGGTGAGGAAACAGGTGAATGAAACTGCCAGTCAACAGTCAACATGACTGTAAATCACGATTAATCCACCCAAAATGGAAATGCATTAACTTCAAAGTGAGTCACTGCTATGCATTAAAACTCTTTACAGATTCATCTGAGGCCTGTCAATCAGTCCGACATTTCAAACAACAAACATCAAACTGTATAAAACGATACTAAACACCTGTGGCACTCAGTCCTGATAAGGAATCAGTTGCAGCTGGTATCTCCACACATACTGAAAGAAAAGCCCCAGAAAAGTGAAAGACAGGGACGTCGCTGGGAATCCATGTGACAAAAGAGCAATGATGGACACAACTACATACAGCGAGTAAATAAAAGAAATGCCGGCAGATTAAAAATATTACAGCAACGTACTACTCAGCCCCACAGAGAATTATACATGAG
The DNA here is from genome assembly GCF_017976325.1 of Chelmon rostratus. Lineage (NCBI taxonomy): Eukaryota > Metazoa > Chordata > Actinopteri > Chaetodontiformes > Chaetodontidae > Chelmon > Chelmon rostratus. Next base: position 22,901,101 of record NC_055661.1, read on the forward strand.
TTGAATACTATTATTCAAAGGGGCCTAAATAATAAGTCGATTACTGTAAAGGAAGAACAGTTTTGCTCCTATTATAAAGGGTGGAGTCACTGATTGATGGTCATGTTCGCCTGTCCAATTCCAGGTGAAATCGCAGTGATTGGTGATTTCATTCACCTGTTAACTTTCCTGGTACCTTTAAATAGGGGTGGCATGCCTGCATTTGTACATTCTGCTGAAGGTGGGATGGCTTTTTTAATATATGCAGACATTTAGTACAAGATAGCAGCTGGTTGGAGCTGAACCTATACCAAATATAACTGCTGTATGCAGAATCTCCCTTTGATTAATTGAGGCTGACCTCATATGTATATGTTTCCAGTGAATTGTAATCCACTGATTAGCGTTAGTGCTGAAGATGATAGACAGGAAGGAAAGCCAGCCCCACCTGAACAACCACAGGCCTCCTCACAGGACCCTTTCTTATAATTCTGTTGGCATTGTTACAGTTAGTTACATCCTCCACGGGGAGGTGTGTGGCAGGGACACAGCAGAAGTCCACAACCCACAGGACCTCCAAGGAGCTGTTCTCTTCCTGCAGTACGCTGCTCACTGGCATTTTCTTCAGATTCATTGCATGGGAGGAAATTTTAACTTGCCAAACAACAACGCTAATAACGTTTTTTTTTTTAATTGCTCAACATTTTGGAAAATTGTCTATTTATTCACTTTCTTGTGCATAGTTAGATGAGAGGAGTCATACCCTGCGTTAAGTATAGAGCTGTAGCCAGGAGGCAGTTAGTTTAGCTTAGCAGTTAGCTTTGCATGGCTTTGAATTGGGGTTTTCTTCACCGGTATCATTATTTACGTTTTTAATTGTTGTTGCAGTTGTTGTTATTATTACTATTTTTTACTTCTTGTTTTGTTAAGCTCTTTTTGGGTGCATCTTTGCATGAAAGGTGCCACACAAATCAACTTATGATTATTATTAGTGGGGGTGATAGTAGTAGTAGTTCAAAAATCCACCCTAGCACCTCTAAAGCTCACTAATTAACATGTCAAGTCTTGTTACTTTAATCCGCAGAAACAGATGTGTAAAAATAACAACTGCGACAGGTGAATTACGGAGAGTTGCATGCTTTTACCGTTTCTGGGGAACGGCAGCCAGGAGTCGTGACTTCCCTGAGCCGTCACTGTGGAGCTGCTATGCAGAGGTGGTGGACGGACAGATAAAGTGTTTTGTCAATCCTGCTCCATCATTTCTGCTAAAGCCACAAATTGCTGTTTATTCTACAGAGATTCCTCCCCCGTTTCCAGTCGTTGGACTAAATTAAGCATGAGAGTGGTATCGATCTTCTCCCCTAAAGCAAATAGAGTTATTCCACAAAATGTTGAACTATTATTTTAATAGTGGCTGCAGTTGAATTAGGTGTGCTAGTGACGTGGCCCTAATGTTGTGCATGCTGGCTCAGTGGTTTACTGACATTCCTAGTTGGAAGTGAGCCATCGGTAATGTTGTTGGGGGTTTTTTTGCTGTTGCAGTCTCAAACGTTTGCTGTGAAAAGGCTTGTTTGTTTCATCTGATTCAAATAAAGTTTGAGGAAATCCTCACTTCTAGCCTATACTTCTATGGTTCACAGCCTTCGATGGTACTCCATCCTCAATGCGGTCTAAAACATCTTCTCACCGGTGGCCGTCAGCACACATTCACACAAGGAACCGCAGCTGTTTGTTATCTAATAAACACGACTGGATTAGTCCACGTCGACTGCTTCCAGGTGAGACTCGCTCCCAGCAGCGTCTCAGTGAGAAGGCGCACGCACTTTCATGCCTCTCCGATTCATTCTAGCAGGATTGGCAGTAGGTGTGCGGATGCTTTGAGGCGATGGAGGAGTGCTGAGAGGAGCCAGCATCTAACTGTCTGCAGCTCTCCTCATGCCACTAACTCACACTGACTACCCCCTGCCACACAGACGCAGGCACACAGTGACAGAAAACACCTCTAGAAACATCCTGTTTTCAAGTATGCAGCTAAAGCACGCATACTGGATGCAACCTGCAGGCAGGAGTAACTTCCTCTTAGCTTCTAATGTTGGCTAAACTAAAATATCTCCGATCAACTGCTGGAAAGAATAACACCTATGCCGTCTGTGAGCTTTACATACAGTGATGTAAAGTCTTTATTCTTGAGTCTGAAAATCAGGAAGGATACATATACGCCTAGAAAATCTGCTGTGAATCTCCTCGCCCTCTTTTTCCTCTGCAGAAGTAAATCGCCTCTCCTCTTCAGCTTCCTCTCTTTTCTCTTCATCTTCTGTCTCTCTTCTCCAGCTCGTTCGTTTTCCGACCGTTCGCCCAAATTTATCTATTTCTTCCCTTTTCTTTGATCTTCTCTCAAGTTATGGTCCGGACCCTTCGAATGAGTGTCAGCTTTTGCCCCTAGCTTTCCAAGCTAGTAGATTTTGTTGTTTGTATGTGTGTGTATGTGTGTGTGTGTGTGTCAGCTTTGCAAACAGTACTTAAAGCTGTATTAATTGGTTTTCTTGTGCTACTTTGGGGCTGCAGAACAAGCTGTAAGCATAACAGCGACATATTTTTCACCTTCTTAAGTTGATGTGCAACATGTTAGCAAACCCTTGCCTATATACCCATCCTGCACACACAGAGCAACGCTTGTTTGAAATAGTGTCTCGAGCCACTCAACAAAAAGTCTAATATTCACTTTCTTCAAGCTTTGTTTTTGGTCTCCACCAACTCCTGAGGGAAACATCTGCTAAATTCTAAATTATTTAAAACCTAAATTCTAATAAAACCAAGACAATAAGCTGAAATATGCAAAAATGCTCCATACAGCCAAGTGGAACAGATTAGTGATAACTCGTGGGCTCATTATTACCAGCGGCACCTTTCACATTACACATAATCATTGAATCCCTCATTATAATGTATACAAAATTGATTATTGCAGCTTTAACTATAGCCACCATCTTTAGAGTACAGAAAACAACCCACAGCAGGAGAGGCTGTAAATATGATGCAGCTACAGAGTTTCTGTAAACTAATCTCATCATGTAGGCAAACTTTTGCTTTATGTCTGACAGTGTGTGTGTGTGACTCATCTGCTATCAGACACACACAGAGACGCCAGTAGTCGCTGAATGTTTAGTCTTTAAAAAATCAGTGGTTTACCAAGAAATCCATACTTGTATTTTAAAGATTTAAGTCACAGCTTAAAGGATTGAGAAGCAGCTTTGGAGTATTTTGAAAAGTACATTTTTATGGGCTTTTTCTAAGAAACCTTGTTCCTCTCACGGTAGCGGCCCTATGCGTCCTTCAGGCTTCATTCTGCCAAAGACCTTTTCTCACTTAAAGCGTCTCCCATAAAATCACAGCTCCATTTGCATTTTCAGAGTTTAGTGACATTTTCTTTCATCCCTACTTCAGTACATTCTGCCTTTGCTTGCCCCCACTGTGAGAAATCATTCAACGGTGAACATAGGTGAGGCCTAATGGAAAACTACCTTTTAGCCCTCCATTTGTGTTGAGTCAGTGATCGTCTCAAGTGAGGTGGGAAGTGCTCCTTGCCCCCTCCTTCCACAACACATTAAACTGTAAATGTGGCATTAAACCTTTCACCAGAGTTAATGACATTGCTTTCCCTTATTAAGAATTTAAGAGGTATTAAGACAAGGACAAGGGAATTAAGAGGGATTGTAAACATTTTCTGATGGCTGATTAAGTCCTCTCATGAGCGCTTTTAGCACTGAAGTGTGTAAATCACATCCAAGTGTGGAATCAATGGTAGCTTTTGGCAAAATACATTTGGTACCACAACCTTTAACCCTTCAGACTATTAGCCAGCTTTAGCCTCTGTTTCCTCTCTGACAGCTCAGGGCTGACACTGTAGGTCCACTGGCATCAGTTGGCCATGGTAATGTAATGTAATCGTGATCAGAGGCTACATTTCACCATCATAAAGGCTACTTTTTCAGAGAGAACTTGAATTTCATTTGGAAGTCGTCGCTATTCATTAAAACAATGAACATAAGGTTGCATTCAGTGTACGTATGTATAGTTGCATTGTGATAATCAGTGTGAATACTTGGTGACCTGTTTGTTATGTATCTCATACATAAAGCCTGATTTTGTTGCTGCTGATTGTTTTCTAGGTAATTGTTTTTCACAAACACAAATACAAGCACACACAGTACCCAGTTTTAATAGGTGACGCAGCTGAAACTGTCTAAACTGCACAAAGACAGCATGATAGAGCAATAAGATAAGACTTTACTCATCCCCAGCCGGGGAAATTCAGGTATATTCAATATTATTTTATTATATATTCGAAATTCAATGTTGCTGCCCAATCAAAATAAATAGGTATAACACTCAAACAGTGGTTCCTGCACTTGAGGGTGGAGGCTCCTGGGAGCTGCAGAGCCATTGCATGTCTGGGGAGGAAACTGTGGGGTGAAACTGAAGGTGAATCAGCCCTTTTTCCATGCAGACTTCAGACTAGGGAACACAGGTGTAGCTAACGTCTTGATTAATTGCTGCGTTGCATTGTGATAACAGGTGGAACAGAGCCATCGTTAACATTATTAGTTCCACCCGTGCTTTTCCTGCTTTGACAAGTCAAAATGTCTGCTGTGAAAAACGATACGATCCAAAATCATTTTACAACAATCGAAAAAGAGGAGATGCTAGCGAGGCTATCAAACTCCAGGTTGCAGTGTCATTTATTTAGTACAGCAGAAACTAATGTGCATGAAAAGAAGCATGTAGTTCACTTGATAACACAACTTGGCTGCATTTCTTTCTGCAGTTTCGTCAACATTGCTTTAGTTTTTGATAAAGATGACAGAAAAGGTTTGATTGCATAGATAGTACGTCAGTGTTCAGCTCTCAGTTGAAATGTCTTCAGCAGCATTTTGAACCAGGGAAAGCTCCCTCCACCTCTGACTGTTTGACTGTGGGTTCAGCAGCTGTGCACTTTAATGGCTAATAAAAGCTATTTTGTCCTCGTAGCTGCTTTTATGTCAAAGATTATCATGGATAAAACATGCAAACTTCTCCGTGATTTAGGTGCTACACATCCACCTGCTGCCACCACCAAAGACAACCCCTGACAGGAGAGTTGAAAAAACCCTGTGAAGTTGTCTGAGTGCCTCCTCGAGTCTCGCCCGTCCTGTCAGTCTCTGACCAGAGTGTCAGTCCTCGCTCCAGCTCAGCTCGTGTAAACATTTTTCTGATTCTGCTTCGACTCTTTATGTGTCTAAAACGCGGCGTTAGTTTGACAGCTGCCCACTCACTCACAGCCCCGGACAGACAGACACGGCGTCCTGCGCTCACTCGACTCTCATAGTGATGTTTGCTGCTGCTGGGAGTCCTTTTTTAAATGTGAATGCCTGAACATGAGAAGTCCGAGTAAACACGGAGTGTAGAAACCATTTAATACAGTGGCAACACACTGCAGCGTACGAACACACACACACGTGTGTGTGTGTCCAAAACACAGGCAAGTTCAGAAAACATGGTCATCAATATGACATCAATACACACAACACAGCCAAATACACACAACACAGCCAAATACACACAACACAGCAAAACACACACAACACAGACAAATACACACAACACAGCAAAACACACACAACATAACCAAACACACACAACACAGCCAAACACACACAACATAACCAAACACACACAACACAGCCAAACACACACAACGCAGCCAAATACACACAACACAGCCAAACACACACAACACACTGCAAATACACACAGCATAACAAAATACACACAACACGGCCAAACACTTACAACACAGCCAAATACACACAACATGACCAAACACATACAACACAACCAAACACACACAACACAGCCAAACACACACAACACACTGCAAATACATACAACACAACCAAACACACACAACACAGCCAAATACACACAACACAGCCAAACACATACAACACAGCAAAACACACACAACACAGCCAAATACACACAACACAGCCAAACACACACAACACACTGCAAATGCACACAGCATAACAAAATACACACAACACAGCCAAATACACACAACATGACCAAACACACAAACAAGCTTGTGTGTTGTGTGCGTGTGCAGCACCTGTGTGGTCAAATTGATGATGTTTTCTCAGTTTGCTGGCGTTTTGTGTGTTTGCACATGTTGAACATGTAGTTGCCGTGCGTTGAGTGAATCCAGGCTAAAGTCTTCATCCTGTATTGATTCCTTTTATTAAATATATACTTTCACACATGAGGATATGAAAGCAAATATAAGTGGACGTTCTGATTAATATGCTCTCTTGTTCTGTGTTTCTTTGACTCTGCAGTGCTTTGCGGAGCCCCTCCCACTGTGGATAATGCCTTCCTGATTGGTCGGAAGCGTTCCCACTATGACATCCACTCTGTGGTGCGCTACCAGTGCGCTGACGGCTTCCTGCAGCGCCACGTGCCCACTGCTAAGTGTCGCGCCAACGGCAAGTGGGACCGGCCTAAAATCATCTGCATAAAATGTGAGTTTTACACAGCAGGATTCTTCACAGAACACGATGGCAGACAACAAGGCTTAGAGCAGTATTTCTATTTGTTAGGTCATTTTCACATTTGCATTTTCTTATTTTTAGCACGCACACCGCCACAGGTCCGTAAGACGAACCTCCTACATTAACTGCCCTCGGGAGCTCCTGTCACCATGCGCATTCAGCCTTGCCATCTCTGCTCTCATTATTAATAATTGCAAGCAAAAAGATTACTGTGGTTGCAGACTGAATTAAAATCGCCTAGGCTTACTTAGAAGTGGTAGGGCCTCCTTTGAAGTGCTTTATGCTTGAGGTGGAATTTTTTTTTCCAGACCTTTCAAAACAAATTTTTTGCAGCCGCTTGACCGTTCATTAAATATAAAGGATGTTTGCTAAAAACGAAAAATGTTCAACCAAAGTGAGGTTTGTCTTTTATCCTCCATGTCATGCAAGAGTTTTCGTGCACAAAGAATAAAACACTTGTAAGTGCAGCAAATGTTATATATAAATACAATGTCCTCCCACAGAGGTTTTCAGATGGAGTGAAGCGGTGACAGCCTCGCTGCAGCCTTTCAGCCACCGCTGAAGCCACCTCCTATTTTAGAGCAGTTTTGCTTCCAAAATCACGATAAAAGGCTTTTTTTGTGCAACTTTCGTGCACCTTATCTCCTTTGAGACTCAGAATAAACTTTATTTATTTGATTACTTTTAGAGGACTCACTCTGACTGTGACAGAACAGACAGCGTAGATGTCATAACTCTTCAGCATAATTTCTTGCTTCCTCAGAGGAGATATAAAGAGCTGATATATATAAATAATCAACAAACTGCACCTTGTATTTTATTTCACTCAGTGACAGTAATGATGAAATGCTGAAATAATGCCGCCTCTGTTGAAAGTGATAAGAATTATTTTCCCGACGACTCTTTATCTTTGGACAGAGTTGTTTTTATGGCCCGGCGTTACAGTGTCGTTATCATTCATTGCAGACAACATTTCTTTGTTGGCAATTCCAGAAAGGACGGAGCAGCCTAATTTGGCAGCACACCTCAGGAACAAGCTTATGCTGAGGCTGTGAGTGGGAGGCTAGCTCAGTGTGCTCTTGCTAAAGGCGCCCAGTCGACTGAATGTGAGATAAAACAGATTCCCTCAGTGTGGTGGAAACATTTAAACCCTCCACAGATGGAACATGTGGTTTTGACCTTCCTGCTTTTTGATCCCTTTTCCCTCGCCTCTTACCTGGTTTCACCTCCCTCCGCCTCTCTGTCTGAACGCTTCTGATGCTTGTCAGCGGTTCATCTCCCTCTTACATTAGTTTTCCGCTCTCGCCTTTCATCTTATTCTGTGTCTGACTCGCTTCTTTAATAGATCGTCTGCCCTTTTCCCTCTCATTTCACCGTCTCTCCTCTTCCGCTCTGTTTGCTCCACCAGCCCGACGAGCCCACCGCTACCGGCGCCACCACCACAAGGGCAGGAGGGAGCGCAGGAAGCACAAGAGGCACGGCCACCGAGAGGGAGGGCACCACGGAGGAGAGCCGGGCCAGGGCCACAACCACGCCCGCTTCTGAACCAAAAACAACCCCACCCCCTTTCCTCCTCTCCTCTGCTGCCAAACTGCAGTTTGCCTGTCTCCCTGTCGTCCCCTCCTCTCGCCCCACGTCCTCAAACACTTAACACCTTACAGCCCAGAACTCTCTGCCCAAGCCCCCTCCCTGCACCGCACTGCCCCGCCCTCAGCTCCACCCCTGGCTCTCCGAGTCAGCCTGTATCATAGTCAACTCTGAGGCCTGCAAAAGTGCTGCCAGGCTTCACCGGGACAATAACAAAATCCCTTTGTACTCTTTTTACTTTCCTTCCTCCGTCTCCCTTTCCTGTCTCAACTCGTCTGTCTCTCACCCACCCTCCAACTCGACCCAGTTACTCCCCCTCCGAGCTCAACGATGACCTGAAACATGGGGCTACGCTGGCCTGTTTTTGAAAAGAAAATACCTTTGAGACCCGCACCGAACATTCTTTGGAGAGAAGAGGTTTAGTACAAACTACAAATAGGGACGACATCACTGAAAATGCCGTATCAGAATCAGACGTGTCGAGGGACACATCCATGTTGTTGACTTGAGCCTTTTGTCTGTTGAACACGTTATTTTTTACAAATATTCAGTGTTTATTTCTTGACTCTGCTGCTTTTGGTTTGCTCTTTGTAAGATTTTGTGCTTGACTTAAAGTGAGTTATTCTGAAACAGGTTTAATTCATTTTCTTTGAATCAGAGGCAGTCGTGATTGAATTATTTGATTGTTAGCGTTGTATCTTCTTGTCAGTGTGAGGCAGTTACTTTAGATCAGATGCTAAACCCCCAGAGGAAAATGAAAAACGCCGCATCTCAATTCAGTTCCGTCGCATCATATCACACATCAGTCACTTTTCAGAAGTGTCGAACGATCTCGAGCTGCTCTTGTTGTGTCAGACATCGCCCTCCTGTCGTCGTCAAGGGTTAATCTGAACCTTTGATGTCAGTTTGTCTCAACTCAGCTCAGCGATCCCATGTTTGCTTTGCCTTTTCTCATAAGTGTCGCTGGATGAATGTGTGCTGTGAATTAATGAGGATGATGCAGCACAACGAAGTTTTACTTCTCTGGCTTGATGAGGCGAAATTATGCCATCAGCCAGGCATGAGAAGAACAGAGAGAGACGGAGCAGGTTATATATGTGGATCCAGTAGCCTCCTCATAGGTCTCAGCAAGCACAAGATATAACAAGTGTCTGCGCAGGGTTTGGGTATGATATGTCATATAAAAAGAAAAAAGTCTGAATTTTACAATCAGCCTTTCAAAACGTTTTGCTAAAGCTGAATTGATTCTGCAGTTGCAGAGAGATAATTCTTGCTTTGTTTTAGTGCATTTTCCATTGTTTGAGTTGAGTTTAGTGTGTCGTCATCGCACTGAACGACTGAAACTGGTCATTTTAACAAGCTTTGTTTTCATTTGATTCTTAAATCAAGCTTAAAACTTGTAATCTGACCCAAAAGGTCTGATTGTTTTTCACCCAAACCTGCATTGGTTGATTCTTTTTGGGGGCAATTTAACATTTACATGTCACCTTATAACGCTTATATAGCAACTACCTGTTTTTACATCCAGCAGACATGAAGCAACATTAGTGTCATTTGGAGTTGAGCGTCATGTGTTTTGACACAGAGCACATGCAAGTCCAGCATTTAACCCGGACTTTTAGCTAACTTTTAGCTCTGTTTTTGGTCTCCACCGGCTCCTGAGGAAAATATCTGTCTCATTAGCTGCTAAACGCGTCACCATGTTCACCAGCTAGCGGCTAACGTTGCCCCTCTGCTGCTTGCTGCTGGGCAGGTAACGTACGTTCAGTTCATCGCACATTCTTGTGCTGAATACAACCGCTCGCTGTGGCTGGAAATGGCGCCAATGAGAGCTGCGAGACCGCATTACAATATTAAAATTATTAGCCGTGAACCCAAAACAGTAAGAAGAATATAACACTCCATCAAGCCGAGGGGAGCCAGTCGGGTTCTGCGTGGGTCGCAGCAAGCATCACTTTTCACATTACAGCAGCAGCTTTTAAATATTACATTGAAAGACTTGTTAAAGTGTAGTTTGTTTTTGGTTTTTTTTGCAGTGTGCAGACTGCAAACCAGAGTGAGCAGGCGCAAAAACTAGACGAGACTAATGATCGTGATCGTGAATCAAAGCTGTGTACGGATGAATGTGAGGCAGAGGAGAAGGAGATGTTGAGATCTCTCTCATCTGTGTGTGTGTGTGTGTGTTGATGATTGAGGATGTTGACAGCGGCTGAAGTCCCGGCGGATGATGATAGTGAGGGTCAGCAGAGATTAAGGCTTCTCATTTCTGGGGCAGGCCGGGTCCCACGGCGCTCGCAGCTGTTCACACCTGTGCTCGCTCGCGGCGCGTGCCCTGCTTTAAAGAGGGGATTGAGACGGATAGAACGAGCACTTTGCTCTCTTTTCCTTCCCCTTTTACTGCTCAGTTAAATTGGTGTTTTTAAAAGCCGGCTGTGGAGGTTGGGAGCTGCTGGGATTATGTCCCAAACACTGACACCGCCGCTTTTATCCTTTATGTTTCTCCGGCTTGTTCTGCTTTTTTTCTCACTTCAGCACATTTCGTTTATCTTCCTCGCTGGACATTCTTTTCACTGTCACTGTCTTCTGGAGGATAGGCACAATTAAATTTCAGTTTAAGCAGCTCTTTATTGGTGAAGGACTACGCTCAGCCTTAAATATCTTATAAAAAGAACATGAAAGCAGCATCAGGTTATATAAAGTCACATGAGGTGAGAAAGTCTCATCCTGTGCACATTAATTTGCTGTCTTTGTTTGTCTCTTCTCACCTTGGCAATGACAACACTCCTCCACACGGAGAAGAATGGTGAACCTACACCTCTGTATCAGTTTAATTAATCTACTGCATGCCTAATTAACAAGTTGCATTATCTGCAGACCCACTGAGCTGTGATGACAAGGGAAGGGTTAGGTTGACGGACAGGAGGCCCAGAGAACTGTCACAGCCGTCAAACCCCCGTCGTTTCTTAGATGTCAGCCTGCGACGGGCCTTCTTTTTTTTCCGTCTGTCCGTGAAAATGGATTGAGCACCGGTGGATGAATGAAAAGGCAGACAGAAGCCCCTCTCACGGCAATTCAAATCAGAATTGATGCCCACAGACAGGGTAATTATAGCTGTGTAAAGGTTCAGCTGTGTGACAGCAGAGGAAAACTTTGGAAAAAATGATGTCAGGGACTGAATTTGGGCCGGAAAACAGACAGAAAAGCCGCAGCAGGTTAAATTACATGCTAACGAATCAGTCTTTGTTAAGGTTAGAAAGAATTTATCCCTTGAACTGATGTTTAATCTGCTGTCTGTCTGTTTTCTGTCTTTGCCTCTGGAGAGATTATTAGCAAACCACAAAAATACCACAGCTGGTATGAACGGATTTTGGAGAAGTTTGAGCTTCTTCTTTCAGCAAACAGCCTGAAATATAATAGACACCACATAAAAGATGTGTTTGTGATGTTGATGGTCACCTCTGGGCTGTTTGTGTGTGTGTGGGTTGCCTCTGTGAGGGGGGAGAATGGTAAGTTTTTGCTCTGTTTTTGTGAAGGTGCAAAGCTTTCTCACAGCATCTCTGCTACGCTCCCACAATAACGCTTTCAGTACTGAATTCATGCAAAAACACACAAGTTGTTCTTCACGCTTTTCCTTTTTAGCTTTCAAACACATTGACCCTCGCTCTCAGAAGTGTCTGCCTTCGCTTCCGGCTGCCCCTTTTCACCCCCCCCCCTCTGTGGTCTTTCTGGTGGAAGCCCTGAGGGCGGCACAGATAGATAGACAGTGTCGAAGCCTTATAATTGTGAGTCTTCATTATTAAGATTAGTGACTTTATAGAGGGTTGCTGCCAGCTGTCTCTTGGCTCAGCGGCGAGCACCTTGCCCGAGGGGAGAGCGGCGGGGTGCGAGCGTCTTCACATCCAGCAGGCCTCTTCTCAGCCTCGGCCACCGATCCTAATTGCGACCGAGTCATTCGGCTCACTCGCAGCTCACAGCCGAAGCCTTCAGAGCTCAGCGGAGATAAGAGTGGGATTGCGGGGGAGCGCGACTGCACCTCTGTGTGCTTGTAGCTGTGACTGTTTGATTGCACTCTGTCTAAACAGTAACAGCAGGCGCACAACTTGGTTAAATCTGCCGCGTATGTTGCGAGGAAGTGCGTGTCTAGTCGAATCAGTGTGACAGGGATGATACAAACAAGTCAGAGGAAATTGACTTTGGGTGCGCTTCGTGTCTCAAAGGCAACAGAAGGTGGTCGCAGCAGCTTTCGGAAACGCCAATGTCGTTTCCTTTTCACGCTGCAAATGAAAATCGTCAAGGTGAGAGAAAACAAAAAAAATATGTAAGCATGAAATTGCATATAATAGAACAACAGCAAAAAAAAGAGCAAATTACATCTTCTGAAAATGAAAACAAGTGTCCTCAAGACATAATGAATACAGGCACATTTAATATTAAAATATAAGAGCAAAAGTTTACCATTTGCTAAGCCCAGCCCTCCTTAGTTTCTGCTGCGATGCCTGTTAAGCTGCTTACAATGAAAACGGTGGAAGATTTAACACCTGAAATTCTTACTATTTTTGGAAACAATGAGTCCTTGATTTCAGACGGAGGCAGACAGGAGCAGGCTTCTTATTTCTGGCCAGCCACTCTCGAATTCTGCAGCTGAAATACTAAGAAGATTTCACCTGCTGTTGCTAGCTAGCTAGCTAATGAAGCTAACATTAAGTCTGTTCATTGATTAGAAACTGGAAATTAGTTCACAGACTGACTTTTTTTTACACGGGAGCCATGTAAAACGGTCCTAATGGCTACATACATTATATCATGATAAAAGAAGGAGGCTGAAGCTACGTGTAGCAGGCAGAGAGCTAGCATCCTCTCCGGATGACGAAGAGGACATGGAGATTAAGGAACTGCATTGCTCTTAGCCCTAGCGTTCTTAAGTGTGATTAAGAAAAATGTCAGATCGGACACTTATTTAATTCGGAAACGAGCCTTTGTGGATGCTTAACTTCTGTGCTTGGACAAGCAGTACAGAAGTAACATGTTTCACGTTTGACTTTACAATAGAAACAAAAACACTGGGTTTGCAACATTAGCATGTACTGATCCAGGACCAGCTGTTGAAATACTACACAGTGGATGTGCACGTCGGGAACAGGGTTGTTTTGGTTTTTAATGTAACCTGCAACTCAACAAAATAATCCATTGTGAAATGCCCCAGGACTTGAAGGCAGAGCTAGGTTACTGCTGTCAGTAGTAAGCTAGTTACCTGAGCATGCTAACGAATGCACCTCATGTTTGAGCAGAGAAGCACACTGTTTAATCGATGGATCCAAAGCCCCACATCCCTGCTGCTACCTAGTTAACGCTGTTAAGATATGACTGGACACTCGCTGTTCAGAGGAGGAAACGATGATGATGATGACGATGCAGCTCATGATGTCTCAGGAGGACAGTTTAACAACATACTTGAACACCTTCCCCTTACCTGTTAACAAACTGTGAAACAAAAGTGAGAGTCACTGCTCCCTTGTGCAGTGGACTTGTGCTTGTGCTGTCGCTGACTGTAAACCTGCTGCATTTTAAACGCAGCGCTCGTCGGCGATGGCGGCGCGATAAGAGCGGCAGAGGCTGTTGTCCTCAGTCGCTCACAGACAGACTATTGATTTCATGATTAGGCTGTCTGTCTTGGGTTCCTATTAAGACTGTCGATGGCATTGACGGCACAATAGCGTCGACTGGCCACTGGATGTTTTGTAAATGACAGGAAAACAGGCTGTCATAGCTCGCCGCACTCCCCTCTGTCCCAAGTTGTGTCCTCTCTCATGTAATTGGTTCTGCTCAGATACCGTTCCTGCATCATTTGCATCATTATCTTTTCTTATTTTACTCGTCTCATCAGAAATCTCTTTTCCTCCTCCTATCCAATGCACAGGTACACCCCTAGTGGTATTTGTGTGACTTTGCGACTCTGCCTGGCATTGAGTTGAGACTATTTATCATTGTCGAGAAAACGGCTTCATCCTGTTGGGATGGATTGAAACATGTCGCAGTGAGAGAATGAGAAGTTGAAGAGACAAACAGAGCAGAAACTGATGACAACATCTCCTCTGTGATGTAAATACTCCGAGGTTTTTCTTTGTCCTTTTTTAAAAATCCATTTAAACTCTGGGTGTGTTTGTTGCTTAGCCTCTCTGGACCGCATTCACACAGCCTCCGTGGATCCCGAAACCCATCTCCTTCCTCTCAATCTCGCACTCGTACTCACGCACACCGCTGTTTTAAACCGCTGCATCGGAAAAACAGAGACGCTCCGGTCAAAGCGCTCTGCAGGAGAGCCATAGCCGAGCTGATAGTTTCCCATACAGACCAACAGCGCTTGTTTGGCTCTGCTCCCTGCACAACACAAGTGTGCAGCTTGCTATGTGTTCATGTCGACACGTAGAGTTTTGCTGCAACTGAGCACATTTATGGCTGTGTGAATCTGGTCCACAGGTACTTATCCATATTTATTGATGTATGTTCTTATGAATTCCTGTCCTGTCATTGTATTATATTCTTTACAAGACAAATGATCATTAAAGGAAACCCTTGTTTGGATCAGTAATCTGGCTTTGTTGGAGTGGTTCTTTGTGTAAAGTTGTGTGTATCATTTTGTATGTGATTAAACTCTCCTTTAAATTATACCCATGGGGTCCGTTTTTGTTTGAAGAAAAACGAGACAATTGCTGGAGACCGCTTTCTTATATTATCCATAGGGGGCGCCAAATTTTTGCCGATACATGTTATCGCACATAAGACATTCCACCCTTAAACAAGCATTTAGCAAAGCAACAGTCTGACATATTGGGAAATTTGGTTTTTCTTGAGCTTTAGAGGTGCTGTTGGTAGCTTTTGTTACTTTTGGACCAAGCCAGGCTTACTTTATGCTAAGCTAAGCTAATCGTCTTCTGGTTCCATCGTATTGAATGCATAGATACAAGATTTTCTCATTGAACTGTCAGAACGAAAGCAAATAAAAAGCAAATGATATGCAGAAATGTAATGAATGTTTAGATTGCTATGAGCTAAATAGTTTTAAGACACTTTGTTGAATCAAACGTCACTAGTTGGTAAGTCAAGATAGAAACATTTACTGTGCACATGATGAATCTTATTCAACATTGAAGCTGTCGTGACAGACAGCTGAATCCGTATGAGAGTATAAATCGAAATGTAAAACCTGGGGCAACCGGGGGGGCCCAGCGCTTGAAACAATTAAGTGCTAGAAACGAAACACGCTGGTGTAGCCGAGGGCGGCGTTCCTCAGTTCCACACATCTATTTCTGCAGAACGACTGCATCGACCGCGCTGTCAACAGTTTGTTACTCTGTCCTGAAAATTCAAAGCGAATGCAGAAACAACTCATTTTCTCCGTGGGTTCAAATGCGTCCACTCTCGCTATCATCACGCTCGTCCGTACATGAGCGCTTCGCTTTTGCTCTAAGCTGCTGTTTCTTTAGTCAGAGAACAATCTGCGCCTCCCTGACCTTGCTGAGGAGATGCAAATCTCTTTGGATTAGGTAAAATATTTGTTTCCACTGCCAAGACATCAACAAAACGAACGCTGCGTTGCTTTTTTTTTAACTGCTGCATATAGTTTAAGCAACAGAGCGGGTCAATAAGGGCAAATCTCTCAGTGGCACAAGGGAAGAGGTTTAGGAGGAGGAGGAGGGGGAGGAGTGGAAGGAGGAGAAGGAAAGGGAGAGGGATCAGAGGTAAGAGAAGGCAGGGAAGAGGGCGAACAGGGAAGAAGAGGGAACGAGAGAGATTGTGTCTGTTGGTGAATACGCCCCCTGTTGTACTGTCTGACCTCGGAGACCTTCAGTTCACCTGAGCTTCCTCTGATGAACTTATCAATGGATGGTTTCATTGCCTCACAGCACTGTCTCCTGTAAAAACACAACCTCCCCTGTCTCTCTCTCTCCCTCTCTGCCTGCCTTTCTCCCTGCCTCGCTCGCTCCTTCCTCTCATCTCCTTTGATATGTGACTCATTTCATTAGTATTCCAAAACACCGGAAGAAGCCACACTGCCGGGTTCTGTTTTCCGACGACAATCAATCACACCGAATATAGCATCTCTTTTCCATCCTCTTCCTCTGTTGCTGGCTGGCTCAGTGATGTTTTTCGCTCAGCTCGGTGAGCTCCAAGGACAGCGCTCATTAAGGCTGCTTAACGGGTTTCTCTTAAATTCTCAGCTGAAAATGACCTTCGGCTCTCCTCTGTTGCCGTGCAGCAGTGACAGATTTGTTGCCGCCACTTGCAGCAGCACTCTGAACAATCACTGGCATTATGTCCCGAGTCCCGAAATGCTCGGTCCCCAAAGACCAGCATGCACTTGTGCACTCAGAGTGTCCGTGAAGCTTACATAAGCGTACTCAAGCATTTTATCTCGCAAAACTTTCTCATGATAACCCGTGAAAAGGCTTCAAAACACACTATTTATACTCCAGACTTGTCCTGGTTCTTGTAATACAACTTGGATTTGAGATGAGCAGATAAATTAGAGGCATGAAAAGACTGCTCATCATAACCTTGTTCTTGGGTCGATATCGGGCTCATCTGGCAGGCATGGCGAATCAATGGGGATCTCTGGTATTATCCTGCATTATCTCCTAATGACGCTGCCAAAGTTCAAGAAGATTATGAAAAACAACAAGGGATTTAGCATCATCTTCGGCCTGACAGTTTCTTACTCAGCCTCGAAGCCGCTCTGACTCTTTTCCTTCCAGAATTACTGTCTGTCTTTATCTCGCACATAAACATAAGAGGCTGCAGGCAAAAGCACACTTTTTTTTTTCTCCCCATCTCCACACACGCACATCAGGCTGCTAATCCAAATCAAGGAAAAAAGATTAATACGCATCTTAACCCCGTTTATCTTCCTCATCTCAATTGCAGCCAGGTTGTTGAATAGCTTCACCCATGAATCTGCATTCATGCCCAACCTAATGATGGCTGCAGATGGCGGTGCCTCAGCTCGCTAACAGCTTCTTTTACATTCGTCTGTTTGTGTGTGTGTGTTTGTGTGTGTGTGTGTGTGCGTGCATGAGTCAGACCTGAGGAGCAAAGCCAGCAAAAACATCAGCCTGAGCCAGGTCTTTCATACGCCATCGCCCTCGCATTCTGCTCTGCCAGCTGTGTGTACACTGCGCAGTGTTTTGCTACATGACCCCAACAGACGATCTGGAAATCTGGCTTTATTAAGCTGCTTTTAGCACATCCCTCAGAGTCCATCAAATACTCTGCTGCATGTAAAAGTCCTGCAATTAAGACTATACTTAAGTAAAAGTACAGAAATATTATGAAGAATTTGTGCTTAAAATAAAAGTACTTGTGCAGGAAAATGCCCCCTAAGATTGCTATATTATTATATATGATATTAGTATATTGTTGACACTTTTAGCAGCATTTTGCTGTTGTAGCTGGTTGTAGCGGAGCTGTTATGAATTGCTTTATGCACAATTAGCTGGTGGCTCTAAACCACGACCCTCCAAACTCATTCCATCAAGGGCCGCGAGGCTGCAGGTTTTTGTTCCAACCAAGGAGGAGCACACCAGGCCAACCAATCAACATCAAGGAATCACTTAGTTATCAGCTGAAGACTGAGATCAGCTGATTAATTTGATTCCAGCCTGGTGTGCTCCTCCTTGGTTGGAACAAAAACCTGCAGCCACACGGCCCTTTATGGAATCAGTTTGACATGCCTGCTCCAGAGGGTCACAAGAAAAATCAGGGGGTTGTGAAATGATGAAAGTTTGGCTACACAGATTTATATTCATTCATTATTTGAGCTTTTCTCTAATCTTTGCTTTGCGTAAAATATTGGATCATTTTAACTTTTTGGGCTTCTAAGAGTTGTTAAAATGAAACCATCTTGAAATCTGCTTCTTTGTGAGGGGTCACCAACATGTATTGTATGTTATTCATGTTTGGTTTTTATTTTGTAAAACCTGAGTCTGTGAGCACTAGTAGCTACATATTTTAGATCAATGTATTGGAGTAAAAAGTACAGTATTTTCCTCTGAAATGCAGTATAAAGTGGCACAAAATGGAAATACAATTGTAAAGTAAAAGTACCTGAAAACTGTATATAACTACAGTAGTTTAGTAAATGTACTTTCCACCACTGCATATAGAGTACAGCCCTGATTCTAAAATCAGAACGCTGTATAATACATTCAGAAAAACAGGATGCAGTCATTTGCAAGCAAACCATGTTTTTTACAACAAGTGTTCATGAGCTAATGTAGTAGCATCCTTTATACAATCATGTGTCCACAAAGTGGTGAACCTCGCTCCATCCTCGCTTGTGAACGACTGAGCATTTCCAGGATGCTCCTTTCATACCCAATCATGATACTATCACCTGTTACCAATCAATCTGTTAACCTGTGGAATGATCCAAACAGGTGTTTTTGGAGCGTTCCACAACTTTCCCAGTCTTTTGTTGCTCCTGTCTCAACTTGTTTGAAACATAAAATGCAGAATAAGCAGATATTTACGAAAATCAATAAAGCTGATGAGGTCAAACATTAAATATATTGACTTTGTATTGTTTTCATCAGCTAATTATCACATTCTGGTTTCGTTAAGTTTTACACAGCGTCCCAACTTTTTTTGAACCAGGGTTGTAAAATTATCATGCAAATAAAGAACTTCATCTAATTTCACATAAACTGTACAAATAAAATTTGCCGCAGAAAGTTTTCCAATATACCTTAAACACAGTTCAAGTCTTTTATCATCATCCAACCAGAAGAACTCATCAGAAATTTAGGTTAAAAGTGTTGCAAAAGCCTGAAATGAACTGTCACAAACATCACCTAAATCATGTAACAAAAACATTAGTTTCTCATTAAACCTGCACATTTCTATAGCTAATGTGAAATAGTAATCCATCAATGTCGCATATAGGATCTGACTTATCTTCTTCACAACTGGATTTCACACATCCTGGAAGCAGAGAGGCTCCTTTGTTTTGCTCTCGACACTTTCAGAACTCAGCCAGACCACCAGCCGTTCTCCGGACATTGAGGCTGTCTTTAAAGTAAACGGCGGTGTGATGCGGGGAGCCTAATGAGCTCATGAAATATTAATTCAGAAAGATGTGCGAGATCGCCGCTAAACAGCCAGCGTGACCGCGGCAACGCAGAAGTATCTCAGCAGCTCTTAAGGTCAGGAGTTTGCCTCTTTACCCCGGCTTCCTCTGGGAAGTCACTTGAAGTTCCTTAAAAAGATGAAAGTGCGCACGGGCCATGAAGTGAACTGGAGGTGTTGTGGGACTGGGTTTTGTGACCGAGGTGAGATAAGGTTCAGCGGTTTGTGTACTTCTGGAGCCACTCAATTCCTTCCCTCCCCCTGCAGGACCACAATAGCTCACTGACCAGCCAATTTCTGCATGCCAGTGCGGGGCCAGATACCCTTGAGTCTTCGTGCATTCCATAGCAGTCCACATTCCAGACGTTTTTCTGCTCCCCCAACCCCCCACCCCTCTTTTCCTCTTATCTCTCTGCTTTCGTTTTATTCCCTCAAACCTCTTTCTCCCACCTATCTCTCCTCCACACATCTCATTCTCTCTGTTGCTTTTCCCCGCCTTTCACTCTGTCCTTCCCTGTGACTTTGTGTTTCTGCTGAGGCTGCCTGCTTTCCTTCATCTCCCCCTCACAAACACACACACACACACACACACTCAGCACCTCATCCTCACACAAATGGTTTGAACTGTTTCATTAACCTCCCACTATTCTCTTTCGACCAAATCTGGGATTGCTGTAAACCGGTGCAGCTCCCTCTCCTGATGTGCGAGTGTGACGGCTCGCTGCCAAAGAGGGGAGCTAATGGGACGTTGGAGGCTGGACTGTGGTAAAACTAAAGCACGCTTTTCTTCAGCGGCATCTATAGATGACACACACTCCCATTCATTAGCCACAGAGCACTCCATTAGATGGTCAACACTTTCAATTACCTCAGCACCGCTGGCTGTTTAATATGCCCCACACTCTGGGGAAAACCTCTCACAATTTGCCCAATTACCCATCTCCACAAACCAACTGCTTTCAATGCATAACATGCATCGGCGGCAGCACGGTCCGGCAACATGGCCCAGCTGAATTCCACGCAGAGTGCATGAGGCATTAAGGGACATCATTTAGCGAGATGGGGTAATTTCAGAAGCTATTTCCCATGGGCCAATGCTGTACGCTACAGCGTCTCTTTGTGTGTTCAATCATAGCAATGTTGACGTCTGTGGAAAGTAAAACTTAATCCCTGTGGGGATAATATCTGAGTGTGGCACTGCCCCCAGTTTAGGATGCAAAGTACACAGTCAATAAGTGAATCATTGCTTCGCCATTTGTAGAGAAGCTCACAAGAAGGTTTTTCAGCTGTTTCCAGACTGTAATGAGGGCATTCTTTATTGAAACATTCATGGGCTGTGGATCAATAAAATATTAGCTATGAGATTACAAGTTTACATTATTTTATATGCATGTGTAGTATTCTCTTTGCCCTGCGGCTTCAAGTACGTTGGGAAATAAAATTCAAACTCAGATTTCAGAACATATATAAATATATAGTATATATATATATATATATAGTATATCCAGGCAGGAAGTATTTCAGATACATAAGCAAAAAGCTTTATCTCAGATGTTTTCTTATTAACTACGTTTGTTTAGCTGTGATAAGTCTGTTATTCAATTTTGGAGTCTATTTTGATTTACTATGACAGGCACCAATGGAGCACGTCACAGCGTGGTTGTGAAGCAGACCACAAGATGGTGCTGAGATGGCAAAAAAGAAAAAAAAAGAAAAAAGAGGAGACAGGTGAATACAGGTGAAACACATGATTGTTGAATGATGTAATTAACTTATTTGTTGCTTTGTGCACGTTTTGTGAAAATGTGTACAAAGTGGTTTCTAACCCGTCCCTTCTGTTTGCCTGCATGAGCTGAAACACTGGGCTTTGATTCAGATAATTCCAGCTCCTGTCATACAAGTTACCTATTACCCTAATACATGAGAATCTATATATATATATATTATCAATAAAGGCCCTGCATACCTACACAGGTGTTCTCACTTTGTGTCTGATTAGACTGGGGGGCTCCACCAAAGGCTGTAGTTTTGTCTGAAATTAGTCCCTAAATACAACTGCACAGTGCACTATATTTAACCTCTGCCAGTTTATTTGACTGCCCAAATTCTGAATGTGGAAATGCATTCACATTAGATTAGATTAGATTAGATTAGATTAGATTAGATTAGATTAGATTAGATTAGCGCACAGAGGACAGGTCAACATCTAAATGCCGTTTAGCATCTAATCAGATGTACAAAAAGCACTTAAGTGCAGATTAATGCACAAACACATAGATAAACATAACAGCGTAACAGTAGGAGGTGGATATGAACATGCTAGTTTACACTTCATTCATTTCTATACAGCATGCACTAAAAGACAAACAGTGCAGGTATAAGTACAAGAGATGGCAATAGTACGACATGATTTACAGAATAAACAGCTGGAGGTATGATAGGAATCCAGTGTCTGCACTATGGATCAGATCTGTACAGTACAGACAGCAGTATTAATCTGAATGCACTGTAGGTCAGATAGCTTTAATGTATATGTACAGTATGAGTAAGGGAAAGCAAGAGCTCACCAAGGTGACAGCTGAGGGGAAGAAGGTTTTCCTGGGCCTGCTGGTCCTGGAATGGAGAGTCCTGTAGCGCCTCCCAGAGGGAAGGAGGGCAAAGATTCTGCTGTTGGTGTGAGAGGTGTCCCTGATGATGCTGTGCATTTTATAGATGTGAGAATTAACAGTGTGTGTGTGTGTCAGTTCAGTCTGGAGGGCCCTGGTGTTATGCACGCCTGCTCACTATCATTTCAATATTAATAACATCGCTCCTGTAATGTTCCTGTTATGACAAGTCAAAATATCTGCTGTAAAAAAGGTCAACAAGGATGGCAAAACAGGTGGAAGGCATCATTCTGTGCAGGGAAGAGGTCTAATCCAACATAATCATTTCTATCAATATGTTTGACTACTATTTATCCAATCATTCTATTTCTTGTGTCACTTTTTTATGACTGTACACTTCCTGTGCGCGTTCGGCCTGTACTGTGGCCCTGACCTCTGTCCCGAGCTGATGAATGAGAGCCCGGCGAATCCCATCTCTGTGTATTTATTGTGTGGCAGCGCTCCGTTGTTATAGGGTCATCTAATTTCATTTCATGCTCAGAGGAAAAGGCGACGAGGAAGCTTGATGAAACGAAGACGGCCCTGTCATCCTGTGAGCAGGAAAGTGTTCAATCACTTGTGCTGCCTTTACGGCATGCTTCTACCTGTCCGGCTTCACTCTCTGTCTTTACATCAAGTGCTTGTCTTCTGGTTGTGTAAAGGGATGTGATGGAGCTTTAATAAAGGCCAGTAGCGCTCATGTTCTGACTCATGAGGATTTTCTCCTGCCTGGCCTGCTGAGCTCACCATCTGTGGAAGTCTTGTTGTTCATGTGTCATTTCTGTTTGCCAAAACACTGGCAGTAAAACGGCGAAGTAGTTTCTCTGATTCATGGTGACCTCGCTCTTATATAAGATGAAGTTAGCAGCTAAATACCAAGCAGAGTGGAGCTCAAAACCATCACAATCCTGAGCACATAAAAAAACATCTAAATTGCTTCAGTGCTGAAATGTGGAATACATAATTATCCATAAATTATAAATGTCATAGTGCATCAAGCGGGACTTTGCTTATTAATTTAGTGGATGTGACTCTAAATTCACGCAGTCGCGCAGATTAATGGGGCTGTGAGAGTACTCAGCAAATCATTAAAATCATCAACTTTGATCATCAAGGTCACTTTAGAGCCTCGTTTTCCCTTTGAAGAATCACAAAGCTGACAATACGCAGCAAACAGTCAGGACTTTTTTTTTTTAATAAGTTCGTCATTCACAGCAATTATTTCATGATGTTGGACTTTCGATGAACTTGACTTTAACTACAGGCTGCCAGTTGCTATGACGATGACATGGTTTGTTCTGCTGTGTTGGCGCAACACCAGTGCGTTCCCACTCAGAGGCAGGTTCACTGCTCAGCACTTTCTCTCTCTGGCAAACACTTAAAAACTCCAGGCTGGAATGTTTGTCGCTAATCTGCTGCGATTCCTACTCACACAACTGATTTCTAAACACAAAGGTGACAGCATCACGAGGCTCATTAGTCATCTTGAATCTCAGTTGACAAAATGACAACGTGTGTGTATGATGAACATCTGGTATCACTTTTAGCCACGTTAGCAGTTTGGCTCCATGGATGGCGACGTCCGTCTGCTGGTTTGTCAACCTGTCTATCAGTCCAACTCTTTGGCCCAGATTGACACATCTCAGCAGCTATTGCATGGACATTCAAGGTCCCCAGGGGATGAATTCAGAGTGGGGTGATCCCCTGGCTTTTCATCTAGTACCATCATCAGGTTTTTGATTTATGACCAAACACCTGCAAAACTAATACATCAGCCTCAGGTATAACTTGTGTAAAGTGCTAATTAGCAAGTATTAGCATGATAGCAGGCTAAACTATGATAGTGAACATGGCAAACATTACACCAGCTAAACATCAAAATATTAGCATCGGCTTTGTCAGCATGCTAGCACACTAACATGAGCATTTAGCTCAAGGCACCACAGTGTCCACCCGTGGAGAGCATGTAGCGAGGCTGTAGACTCACCGTGTGATGATCTACATGCACTTTTTAGAAACGCTGTGGCGGCTGTGGCTCAGTAGGTGGAGCAGGGGTTGACGGGGCTGCCCATTGTTCCGACAGCTCATTATTCCGAAACTCCAATTATCTGAAAAAGGACCCGCCGAAGGTCCCTCTGCTAATTTTCATTGCTTTTTTAGGGTTAGATAATTGGTTGGATGGTTAGGTTTAGAGAAAAATGGAATGGTTAGGGCCAATCAGAGGCAGAGCTGGGGTGGGGCTTTGTGGAATACTGGTGGCCAAAAAAAAACAAACAAAGGGAATAAGAATAATGGGCTGAACAATGACATGGCACCACTGGTTGTCTATTAAACTCAAGATCAATTGCTTCCTCTGCTCGCTGCCGTAAATGTGTGAGTTCTGCTTTAGTGCTTTATAAATGCAGTCCATGTCCATTCCTTTAAACTCATTATATCCTATAGGCATCTCGTTCCCTGTATGGAAGCGAGAACCTTCATTATATGTCTTTACTTTTTTTTTGTTTGTTTCCCTTGATACAGAAAAAAAACTCACCCAAACACACGTTGTTCAAATCAACCATTTCAACACTTTTATTTTTTTCCTCACAACATTCATCCATTCTGTAGTGGCAAACATACTCTGTAATAAAGGTCACTGCATGTAACATTTATAGTGCAATGGATGCCCGGGTAGCTTAGAAGTGTGCAGCATGTGAGGTAAATAGCAATTATTGTAGCTTTGTAATTGTGTTTGTTCAGCCTCAGCGAGTACTCTCAGCCAAGCGATACATGCTCGCTAAAGTCTAAGCTAAGATGCTATCACAAAATAAAGCCCTAAGTATTTAAAGTGCAAGTATTCTAGAGCTAGTGCAATATTTACTACTTGGCCTGCTCTGATGATGAGATTGCGAGGTCTGTAGGTTAATGAGAAAAATGGCTTGCATTGTGCCAGGGGGTTGCTAACCAAGCATGACACCCGGATACAGACAATTACGCTCGGTACTATCGGAAATTTACAGGGCATCTTGGATTTTTTCCATACAGTCAGGCAGATCATCCTGTCTCACCCAGTAATGAATGTGGGATTCTGGGTCAGACCGGAGCTCCGAGCTCAGGAACCACAGCTTGGGCCAAAATATGATCCACGCATGTAAACAAGGATATTCATTGCAGACCTCTCTAATCTGATGTGTGCACTGAGTGATGATCAAGCTGCTGTTTCATCTTACAGTTTTCCAGCGACAGATGTGCTAACACTGCCTCTCCTTAAGATGATTGACTGACTGGAGACGAAAGGAAAAATCACTGATCAATAAAGATGTCACCCTCGATTTTACACAGCCTCGTTTCTCCTCTCTGGCAAATCTGCAAATTGGTGCATCTCGTCTGTGAGTGTTTTACTTTAAAGCGATGAATGGAGTCTGGCTGCTAGGCGACAGTTGTTGTAGTCAAATCTAAAACCGCTCTCAGTCTTTCCACCTTAAATAACCCTCGTAGCATTCATGGGGATGCTGTTGTTGCTCTTGCTCCTTGTCAAACTATCTGTAGGTCTTTTTGTCGTTTCATTACCACCTGCTGTTTCGTCCTTGTTCTCGCGGAAACAGTAGACCCCATAGAGGCGGAATTTCTTATCAGGGAAGCCCAGGTGTCGGACGCCTGGCTCGGCCCCTCCACAGCGAGAGCGGGGGTTGACTATGGGGTAGCGAATGCTGCCATCTTCCAGCCAGCCGGCTTCGCAGCGGTCCAGGAGCTGGAACTTCCACGCAGCATACAGCTGACCCACTTTGGCCACCACTGAGCCATCACGAATGCAAGCCTTCATCGCCTCCACATAGTTCACCTTCTTAAAGCGTTTGAGGAAATACACTTTGCCTGAGGGGATATGAAGGGAGAGGAGAGGAGAGGATCTTTGTTGTAAGAACATGTGAAAAGGTGAAGAAAAACAGAGCAAGTGCGTTGTTGGGGTGGGGGCAAAAGGAAAGAAAGAGAGAGGAGTGAATGAGAGAGCGAAGCCCCAGAGACACGTCAAGCCCCGAGGGTAGATATTCTCAGTTTTCCTGGCGTCTCGGTCGGATTTGTGTTCAGAATATCAAATCATTCCAACAACAGTCTGGGCAGCTGCTCAAAATCGAAAGGCAAAACTCTGTCGGCGGACAGCACTCTAACTCCAAATTACTCTTAAAGCGCTTCCATTTTTGCTTTCATCTCACCTCTGGGGAGACGTTTCTCCTGGCAGCGTTAAAGAAATTGGTATCCTGATTGGCTGAATTGTTTGAACTGGACTAAATCACAGGGTAGCATCTCCAAAGAAAGGAGCAAAGAATAAAGAACCCCCCTAACCAAGAATAAAGAGGTTAGTGGTTTCTGCTATCATGAAAATCATGTCTGCAACCTCAGCTTTGCTCTTGGCTCAGCTATTGATTTTGTGCTTGTTTATGTGACTGCTGGCTATTAGAGAGGCTGAATATTGTCTCATTTTTCCCCAGGGGACCCTCAGTAAATACCTTCCAGCTGGACTGAGAAACAGTATCGGTCATGACCACTGCTGAAACCTCCTGCCCACAACAGACTGTCCACAATAATTAACACACAGGGGAAGCCATGAGCAATCGTTTAAGGTTCCTGTCATGCTACCGTTTTCTCGCTGAGGAAAAGCCCCGGCACTGCTTCTTTTCTCCGGCTGAGGCTGTCCCAAAATTGTTTACGGTTCAAATTCAAGTCTTTTATCTGGGTGGTAAAAAATCTAGAAGGTTTTAGGATGTATGAGAAGTTTTGCATTCTCTTTCAAATTTCGAAGAGACATCTGCAGGCTAGAAGTCGTGTTTCTCCAAACTGAATTCTTTAAAACTCCCTGTTAACCAGCGGTGCGCTGTGTTCCACTAATACGGTCAGTGTTTTCAAAGAGTAGTCGGGGACGCTTCGGGATATATGCTCATTCGCTCTCTTGCTGAGAGTTTGGTGAGAACATGAATACCGCTCTCATACACATGGGGCACATGAAGCTAGCTATCTTAGCTTAGCATAAAGACTGGAATAATGGGAGAAACAGCTAGCCTGTATTTGTCCAAAGGCAGCAATATGTGTCTACCAGCATCTCTCAAGCTCATTAAATGATATATTTATAGTCTATTTGTTCATTCTGTGCAAAAACCGTACAAAAGAGTGAAAAACATTTTTCTGCCGTGAAATAAGGTGTTTTCAGACATGCACAAAACATTCCTTGTTCTGAAAAAGACGATATTCCTACAAAGCTGTTTACATGGCTAATGAAAAGAATAATTCCAATTATATTCCCTTGCATGCTTTGATTAAAGAACACAGCCTCCCTCTTTCATTCGTTCAGCCGCCTTCTTGAAAAAGTCATTTACACAAATCCAAAAACCTGTTGATATCCAAGGCTGTCGTAATGTGTAAAAGTAGTTTCTCCTTCCCGACAGAAATGCGGGCTTTTCTTTTGTGTTCGTCTCTACCTCAGCCTCACAAACTGTTGCCATGGCAACGCACAGAGCTGACTGTAAACAGGAAAGAGGCTGTGTGCAAACTGCGCTTAAAACCCTCCCCCCTAACTGAGACACATATTCTGAATGTGCAAGTTCAAAGAATGTGCAAGTCCAAATAATATCAGCATGCCCCACGTGTCCTAATCAGAAAATGTGACATTCAGAATAAGGCCTAAAGCTGTTCACGTGATCATATAAAATTTGGAATATTATACAATCTTGCCATGCAGCTAAACAGAGCGGGATGTACTTTGACGCAGAGACAGAGAATAGCAATATAATGTGATTAATACAGCAGGTTTTGCAAACTAGTGTCATAAACATTGTTTATTGTACCAGACCAGATAATCAGCCTTTAAAGATGATGTTGGACCATTTTTCTTCATTGATCTGCCTGCTCTGTGCTGCTGGAGAGGTGTTTAATTCAAATAGCAAACAGTGTGTGTGTGTGCACGAGAGCGGCAGCTGCTCTTCCTCTCCTTGCCATAGTTTACACTGACAACAATGAGAGCGCCGACAGCTAGCTGTGCCCCCCCACCCCCTGTTGCTGGTTGCTAAGCTAACCAAATGCTGGCTGTGGATTTGTATTTAACAAACAGACATGAATAGTATTGATCCTCTCGTCAAGAAAGCAAATAAGCATTCCCCATAATAACAAGCTTTTCTATTCATAATCAGTGTTTAAACATTGATTATTAAAACACTGACTGCCGGTGTCTTTTAACAATAGTCAAGGGATGGAGTAAAACATTTCATTGCACCTTTTTTCTTGACTGCCCCGAGACTAAAGGTAGCTTTCATGACGCAAAAAACTAAACCAGCCTCCCACTTTCCCAAGTTTGTTTGAGCTTGCGAACCTGGAGGTGGCGTGTGTGTGACGGAGACACCAGCACACTCTCTGTGGGAATGTGATGTAAATCAAAGAAGTGGGAGATGAAAGGCGATGCTTGGCACCCGGAGAACACTGAGGCCCTACCAGGGCAGAATCAACACAGCCTGATCTAAATCCAATGGCCTTAGGCCTGCGAGATCACAGGCACAGATCAGAGACTTGAGCCTAATTTCCCCACGGCCTAACGCTCATGATATATCCTCTTTCTATACAGAACCACAGCTATGTAGCTCCGCCAGTGTCTTGTTCTCTTCCAGTCATGAGCCACAGATGCTGGATACACGGCTGGATGTTTGTATTTAGTTGTATGATCGTGTAGATGGACTACAAAGTGTTTCTGATCTGCTGATACAGGCACACATGTGCACACAGCCGTGGCTGCCAAATGACATCTCTCTGCGTTTCTCACCGTTGAGCTTGGAAGTGAAGCAGAAGCAGTCGTAGCGCTCAGTCTCCTTGTGCCTGTAGCCATAGTTACGAACGCCAGCTGGGGTGTCCTTGCGGCCACACTGGTCTCTGGGATGAGAGATAGGGTACTGGACTGAGCCGTCCTCCAGCCATCCAGCGTTACACCAGTCTAGCCCTTCCAGCCAGGCCTGTGGAGGAACATTATGTAGGTTAGTGAGTCACACTAAAGGATTAAATACATTATTAAGAGGCGAATGGATTTGGTTTATCTCCTCTGATGTAACTCCATTACTCTGAACTTCCATGCATATGGATTTTTAAAATCGGAGGCTGGACGTGCCGTAAAATTTGTGCTCTGGTCATATGCAGATTCTTAATTTCAGACTTACTGCTGCTCTAAAACACTTTATGACTGAGGATTGTATCAAGTAGGAGCGCTGTCATAACTAAAAGAGTGGCTTTTAAATGAATGTGCCGTGGAAGGTGTGATCTACGTACCTTTAATAAACTGATCTGCCACTTCTACCCTAGTGTCTCTCAATCTGCCTTGAACATGACGGACATATGAGCTGCAGGAAAGGCGTAAACTTACCTTGTGCAGTTGAGAGTGGGAGGCCAGAATGGCGTCCTGCTGTTTGCAGGCATCCTCTGCCTGGTGGTAGTTGAGCTTATAGCGCCCCTCGCGGGGGTAGTAGGGAAACACCACTCCTACAGGCAACAGAAAGAGACCTACTGCTGAGTGTGAGGCTGTAAAACGTCTGAATTTCACTTTAATCTCGTGTGAACTGGTCTTTTTCTGACCAGTGTTTTAAAGCCAAGCGAGCAGCGGAAGCGTCAGAGGTTCAGCAAAATCTCCCCCTGTTGCATCTTTCATGTCTGACCTTCTAGGTCGAGGTTGACAAATCCTGTATCATCTTCCATGTCATTAGTGACCTCACACTCGTAGCGTCCGTAGTCCTCCAGTGTGACGTTCTGGATGATCACCGAGGCGTCACCTGGTCCCGCCTGCTCCAAAAACACGCGGCCTCTGTACGACCCAAACACGCGCTGCTGCCTGAAGAGGTTTGACAGATATTTTAAAGTCTTTTTTCGCACTGTACAAGTAGCTGCGAGCAAAATAACTGATAAATGCTTCAGCTTGAGAAATGCATTAAAGATGGAGGATGGAGGAATATATTTTTTATGATATGTGAGTGGGCTCACTAGCAAGGACCACACCAACAATGTGATTTTAAGGGTTTAATGAAATGAGGATGTATTGGGGGCTGCACGGTGGTCCATAGGTGTGAATGAGCGTGTGGTTGTTTGTCTGTATATGTAGCTATATGTAGCCCTGTGGTAGGCTGGCGACCTGCCCAGGGTGTCCCCTGCCTTCGCCCGAGAGACGGCTGGGATAGGCTCCAGCCCCCCCGTGACCCTGCAAAGGATTCAGCGGTGTATAGATAATGGATGGATGGAGGATGTATTGGATGTTGAGGATGGATTAATGGATGTGAGAAAGGGATGAAAGTGGGGAAGTTGAGTCATCAGAGCCAGTTAGAGCCCTAAAAGGAGAAATGGGAGAGGTATGCACAGGTTTGAATAAGACGGGATGGAAAGACCAACAGGAGGGCGAATGGATGTGAATTGTAATGAGTAGAGCGAGAGGTGAGGTGATCTATCAATCAACACTGGACCCTACAGCTGAGACACAGAACTGAAAAAAAATAGGTAAAATATTGAGTAATTAAAAAATGAAGATGCAGATTTACCTTCCAAGTGCCACAAAGACGTCCTCAAACTGCAGCGCATCCGTCACTTTGGTCCATTTAATCCGAATGCGGGCGGGGTCCGTGTTCTCGGGCTCGTGGTGGAATCTGCAGGGCAGAGTGATGGAGCCACCGCGATGTGTCACCACTTTACCAGGAGCTGTCTGCACTATCACCGCCCCGGTGTCGTCCTCTGTGGGGAGGAAAGAGGAGGGAGGCCGGCTTATCAAAGCACTTTTATACTTTAATGTTTTTAACTTTTATTCTTGTCATTGATATCGTATCTAACTGTGCAACCTGGTTACAGGTCCAGTGTGTGGGCTTTATGGGGATGTATTGGCAGAAATGGAACAACATGTTCATAAGTATGTTTCATTAGTGTATAACCACCTGAAAATAACTTGTGTTTTTGTCACCGTAGAATGAGCTCTTTATATCCACAGAGGGAGCGGCTCTCTTGGACTCCACCATGTTTCTACAGTAACCCAGAATGGACAAACCAAACACTGACTCCAGAGAGGGTGAACAGAGGGGTATTCAGTTGGTTGTGACCTGCAAACTCACTTGGTAGTGATGGATATTTGGGTCATATTCCTATACTTTGATAAGTTTGATTACACACATATATTCTGCTAATAGTTAGATTGCATGCATATGCTTATATTAATGATAAATGATGATTAATGATGATCCTGATATGTTGATCTTATTCATATTTTCTGCTGATGGATTGTGTGACTGAATAATTAACAGAAATTCTACTTCTCCTGGTTAAGTTTTCCTTTATTATTCATAGAAGTTTTTGTGCAAAAAGGCCAGTGTGACCTAGAACAGGAGGTTTTGAGATAGAGGCCTGGCATGGGAGACATCTTGGGGCCCTCGACTTAAGATAGAACAGGTTGGCGTCATGGATATGGTTGTCTCTCTAGATTTGTCCTTGCGAACAGGTTGCTGCGGTGACGTTGGATTCTCGAAGATGAACAAGCAGAGGAGAGAAAGCGCCCGACGTCAACGAGGAGGAGCCGACGACTGTATCAGCATTTCCTTATGTTCTGTCTATAAAAATACTGGGTCAGGGAGAGGTAGTGTGTCAGACTTCATGAACTGACCCAACTCTGTTGTGGATCAGGGAAAGGAAAGTTGAGACCCAGCGCTCTGTTACCTTGCACATTCTACTGATGTTAAAATAAATGCAGATTCTATTGATGTTAGAATAAAACTGATTTTTTGGACTCAACATCTTCTCCTATTGCTTCATTCAAAGAACCCAGACCCACTGGTCGATTAAATTAAGGTTAAATTATGATAAAAGTGACAAATACAAGCAAGTGCATAAGGAATTTTGGCGTACAAATACGTGCTGTCAAGTCCTTAATGTTGAGGCATGTCATGTTGTTTACAGTCACTCTTGACACTGCCACTGCTTATGCCTCTTATTCCAATCGAAAAATTCAATCTGATTCTCTTTGTGAAGGACGCCACAGTGAGACACCCGCAGAACTGAATCAGTGTCAGCTAACAAAGAGTGTGCTGTTTGCTTGAGCTGCCACATTAGTGCCTCCACATCCAGCATATCAATAGTGGAAAACATTTTTTCTTTTTTCGGTCAAAGAGTCCAGTGTGCAGCTGATTCGCTCTGTGCCCGGACCTGTCATCAGATTGCCCGCTCCAGATTTTAACCTCAATCTCTGCCGAGAGCAATTCACCAAAATGACCCAAGACTAATGGCAACCACAGGCCTCCTCTTCCAAATGGGCAATAACAAGACCTAGTTTGCATTCTTGGCAGACATTGGCTCAGACGCTGTTTGCATGTGTGTCAAGGCAGCCAAAGACTACACACACAAGTGCGGCGTAAGCATTTAAAACATCTAATGAGTGGCTGCAAGAGGTTTTCTGCTGTGTTGTGACCAGATAAAGGCACCTACAATTATCCACGCCAGCCAGCAATTAGTCCTGTCACTGCGGACTGCGCTCTGCAAAGCTGTTTATCACCAGCAGCAGTGAAAGCATCAAGTGGTGTTTAATCAAAACTTTGAACACATTATTTCCCAACACTGGTGCGAATGCTGCAGCAGACGGATGTTGAGACAAACAACTCCAGGTTACCGTTTCATTAAGGAGACACCAGTTTACAGACGTCGCCGGCAGCGGGATTGAAGTTCACAATTACTGCGGGTGTTCGCAGATCAGCAGGGATGTCACTGCATGATTACTGGCTGTTCAGAGTGGCAGTATGAAGGGAGTTCAGGCACCTCTACATGCGTTTCACTGCCATGTTAAAACTGGCAGCTTAGTTTCAGGTGAAATTTGATCTGACCTCACTTCGATGCGATGCCCAAACAGCACAACAAACATTTAACTTCACAGTCTGCTGGTCTTTTTTGTCCGGCAGCCCCTTTTTTCCACATTAAAGAGGCACAGATTGAGAACACCGGTGAGATTTCAGATTACCAAAAGGGTCAGGTAGGATCAAAGCATGTTCTATCAATGCTATAGCTCAACTCATTCAGTTCAAAGTCATCCATCGGCTCACCAGCTCTCCCTGGATCAAACTGAACAGAGTCTTTCCTTCTGGCTCTGCTACCTGTGATCAGTGTAAGCCGGGTGACGGGATCCTTAGTCAAGACTCTGACTAGTCTTTGACTATTCCCCCAGCACTACAACAAACCCTCATGTTTGGTATGGTCAAAGCAAAAAGTGTTATCCTGAGAGAGTGGAAATTAGTCTCCCCTCCTTGCTTTAGACATGCAGCTTCTTATCAATACGCCGAAGAAAGACCCTTTATTGAACACATTAGCAGGGAGAGGTGTCGACCTTGGAACTGACTGTCTGACATTCAGGTTGTAAACTGTTCAAAAGGTTTATTAAAATCACTGTAGTGGTCATGCACCTCACAAAAGGGAGGAGGGGCACTATCATAAGCTGCTGTTCCATCTCCTCTGGCAAGAACAACTCAGTGATAGTCATGTGACTTTTATATCTCAGGTCATGTGATTTATTTGGGTGTATTCTTTGCTAGAGTTACTTCCTGTCACTTTACAACTGATGATGGTGTTTGGATGAGCACTGCAACATCTTGGTGGTTGTTCTTTTAATTGTCCAGTAATTTTAATAAACATTTCTAACACCTTTGACTAATTATGTCAGACTGTGTTGCATCAGACTGTGTTGTATCAGACTGTGCTGTATTGGACTGTGTTGTGCTTTCGTCTGCCAGGATTTCTAGCCTTCATCCTGGACCTTCCTCAGCCTCACTTGGTCTCGGTTCCATGGGCTTTTTCTGTGAGCAGACAGTTTGATTTATTTTGTTCCACTCTGTCGTGTCTATTTGTTTCCTTTTGTATCTTGTGTTATAAAAAAAAGGAAAATTCCATGAACACAACATTTAAAAAGTGGAAGCATTGATGCAGCGGGCAGCTGTTAATTAGAGCAAAAAAGTTCTGATAAAACCAGTGTAGGCTACCTGACCAGCACCAGACGGACGGGAGGAAGGAATTAAAATAGCTAACTAGCTGGGAAATATTATTCTCAGAGGTTTGTGGAGACTAAAACACATCAGAGAGGACAGAAAATATCGGACTTATATTTATCAGGTGGTCCCGACTCTGGGGGGATGATAATTTTGCATGTTTGCTAACAAATTAGCCACACTGTCTTCATAAGACAATAATATGTCAGGGCTTGTTGTGCTGTTACTCTGCCCTCATGCAGGTAAAAAAAATCCAAAACATAAAATTAATACATCTTTATGTATATTTTTGAGGTACTTCATTTTTCATTTTATGCAGCTGTAAACTTGCAATTCGCAACAGTTCAAAGGAAAATATATATTTTACTCCACTACAAATATATATATATATATATATGAAGGTTTCTTTGCCTAATCAAATCAAACAAAGTGTTTGAAAGAATGTAAATAAAGATTTACATATAAATCTTATAAGGACCTTGGAAAATAAATGCTTCAGTCATTTGAGATTCTCGTCTAATACAAGAACAAATGTATCTCTATTCAACCTCTACATTGCAGATAATATGGATAGTTATGCCTCATGTTGTTGATTAGTTGATTACTTGTTGGCCCTGTATTTATATTGCAGGTTTACTAGCTCCAGGAATACTGTTTGAAATACTGTGCACGTTTCAGTGCAGACTCCTGAATACAGTTTCAAAATGCTTCATCAGACTCTTCATGTGAATTTGGAAAATATTGAGTCTGAAGCATTTTCTGACAGGCTGTGTTTCTTTCTCTCTTTCTTTGGATTCTTCAGCGCTGGGTAAGATTTCATGAGAGCATTCTTCCTGGTTTCAAAGGAGACATAGCAAAAATGACCTCCACAGACAGTGTAACTGACATATTTTCTAGCACATGCTGTAACAGCTACGCAGGTCGGTGCAGAATGAAGAGCGCCTGACTTTGCTGCTATGAGCTGTAACACAGTGGAAAGAAAGAACTGTCCTTACCGAGCACATGCACCACCTTTCTCCTCCCCTTCTCTATGTCAGCAGGCAGGGACGTCACCGTCAGGATGAAAACCACAAAGGCCAAAGTCTGCGGCTGCTTTGAAAACTGCAGGAGGGGACGCAACAGAGGATTGTGTTATCACAGGTTTAGAGAAAATGGAAAAACCGGACAGTAGCATTCCAGAGGCGATATAATCAAGACCTGAAAATACAAAAGGGGAAGAGTACCAGAGATATTAAGATATTTACAGCTTGTGTCATCAGTGTATTCACCCCAAGGAACAGGGGTACAGAAATTCTGGAATTTACTGTTCCTGCATAATGATGGATTAAAAATTAGCAATAAACTATAACCACACATAATCTATCCCAAACAACTTGAGCAAAATCCACATCTGTCTCCTTTCAGTCACGCCGAAATCCCACCAGAGAACTCAAACTTCAGGTTTTTGCACGTCAGATGTTCGAGCTGCTCTGTGCGCAAGACAAAAAGTAGCAGATAATTGATTACTTCAGCTTTCTCTGAGCGGTTTGAGAGTCTTTTTTTCAAGCAGCAGCCTGCTCCACGTACCAGTCATGCTTCATACAGTCACAGTATGAAAGGAGGAGATAGTCTTCACAGGATAGTCAAGACTTAAAGCTTGTTTAGCACTTTTTTATCTTCACTGCCAGGTGCCAGCTGAAGGAGAAGAATGTGTTTGGGAAGTTGTGAGGGAAACAGGCTTGGCTCAGTAGGGACCAATAGTAAACAAAAGGATATATATACAGAAACAGAAAGAAATCAACACAATTACTGAAGAAAACTGGTGTCTGTTGTGCTTACTGTACATGTTAGACACCAAGAGAGAAGGGCAGGAAGAGGCTGCTGTGCAAAACATTTTGAAGCTCTCATCAGAGTGTGAACACTCTCCTGGAAGTGACCAATGAAAAATCACCTTGCTGAAAAAACAGCTCCTTCTGGAAGTTTCTGCTGCTCATTCTCGTCAAGTTCTCGTTATCTGTACAAGCTCTCTCCCACAGTTGCAGACTTCTATGTGTTCTGACCCAGCGTGTGACATCTCTGGTGTTGCAGCATAAAACTGTGATGGATTGCAAAGGAGATACTGCAAAATACAAACTTTCCGCACATGCTCAGACACGTAGGTTGGTGTTTTACTTCACTGTGGATGGCAAAATATGATCAGAACAGCAGAATGCAGGAGTCAAGATGGTATGCTGCGGCTGTGTGCGTTGCTAGAGGTCTGCATTGTCACTGTCACCTGTGAAAAATCGCTTCCTACGCAACAGAGCTGCTGCAGTACATAGCATCTGAGCAGGCCCCAGTGAAGCACAGTCACCAAACCAGCCACTTTACATGCACACTGCACATTATAAACAGCCCTGCAGCAATCATTTTTCTCAAGGTTAGTCCAATGAACATCCCTGCAGTCCTCATGCAGCACAGAGAACTGCAGAGCAGAGCCGTACTAACGGAGCACAGAAGTGAACTTACCATGGCTATCACAACAGGATTAATGCCTGGATGAAGCAGATGTGCCGCTGTGCACCGTTTAACTCCTCAGCCCAGGCTGAATGTTGTTCTGCAGCAGCACTCGCCTCCTTCCCTCCCTCCCTCCCTCTCTCTCTGTTTCCAGTCCCATCGCTGATCTCTCGCACTGCAGGGGGAACCACCGGTGTTTGCGGGTCCCGCAGTCCTCCGATGACGCAGCACACCACATTGGACTGTGTGGAGAAGGAGTCAGTCACAGCATTGATTTCACACTCTTTTTGTGTTTGTGAATGTGAACCACTGAAGCCCGTTAAAATGTCACTTAGTGGTTTGACTGTCATACAGTTTCCTGCAGTTATTGCAATGAAATTTTATTAACTTTGAGGCAGATTGAGGCAGCACTGTTGCTATTGAAGACCAATCAGATTGATGAAAGATGAAAGTGTTGAGAGTGTGAGTGCAGAACAAGACCGATCTATGTTATCAAGACAAATCAGATTCATCCAAACAACTTCATGGCTGAAGAGGAGTAAGGTCATCAGCTTCGATTCCTCTGGATATGTCGTGACACATACTAATGATACAGTGATGAACATTAATAAACAATACCAGTTTACTCACTTAACTGTATTTAAAGACAAATTTGGGCTATTACTGGAGTTTCTAACTACTTCTACTCCACTACAGTTCCAAAGGAAATATTTACCTTTTTATGCCACCATTCATTTTGCAGCTTTAGTTACTATTACTTTGCAGATAAATATAATATACAACTGTATGCACACTCATAGAGGTCATTTTTCTGAAAAACGACTACTTGGATAATTGAAGCACGTGTTGCTAATAATACAAAACTTACTTTTACTGAATTTCCACTGCAGGACATTTAGATGCAATTGAGTTTGATGCAAGTTGAGTTATTACTTTAACTTAAGCAAAGGATTAGGAAGTTATGTGTATTGAATAAACATTTGACCATAATGATACAAAAAAACTGCAACAATGATACAAGAATGGAGACCCAATTTTGATTCCAATGCAAATAACCAGGATATTCAGCGGCTTCATGGACTTCTTTGAGTCAGCCAATAAAAACTTGGTCCTACATTGCTGAGTTTGTGCAGAAAATGATCTCACATCTAAGATCAGGCCTTTCCTTTTGCTGCGGGGAGTTACGATATCAAACTTCTAATATGTCAGGAAATAGCCGACAATATGAAATCAAGGTTTTTGTCTGCAGCCCTGTCATTGGATCTCGTGGCTGTAAATGCTATCGAAGGCAGCTCCAAGGAGGCAAGCTTCTGAAACCCTGCATGCCATTTGCTCCTCATACAATTCACCAATGGAATAAAGTTAAGAACAGCATCAATGACACTGAAGTCTCTCTCTCTCATGCACCATATGGGCAACTGATGCAGACTCTAAGAGAGCCCTTCATGAGATTGATGGTAAAATAAGAGAGGCCAGTGAGATCATAGCAGCTGATGATGAGAGGAGACAGGACACTTCAGCGTGAGGCAGCTGCACTCTGTGTTGAACTTCTAAAACAATGAAAGTGCACTGATGGCCTCATTATAGCATATGGTGCAGCTGAGATTCAGGTTGACTAGCAGTGTCTTGTAGAACAAGGAAGTGGACCTGTCAATTGCTGTGCAGCTGTGAGTTACTGCAGTCTTTGTGAAGCATCACTGTGAAAAGGAGTTTACCAGAGTTTGAGACATCTGCCCAGGCTCTCCCTGGAGCACCGCAGACCTATCAGCATGGGACGCAGCACGAGGGGACAAACAGGAAAAATACTGTCAGCAATGAAGTGAAGCTTTGCCGGAGTGAGAAATTCAAGGTCAACAATGTTAACATTGGCAGCTTGTTTTCAGGATGGAGCCAGCAGCTGAATGCTTTGCCAGTTGATTTGGTGTGTTACTTAATGTCATCGTTAATGATGCATTGCTTACTCAAAAATGAAAAATATCCTCTGCCTCTACAGGGTTTACACAAGGCCTTTGCAATAGAGTCCCTCCAGTTTCAGGAGCAGAGAGAATGATTTCCTCTTGCATGTTTATTACAAGTTAGGAAATACACTCAGGCATCTTTTCCAATATTGTTGTAGCACTGAGGATTTATAGAAGACAAGCTGTTATCTGGGAGGGAGGTCACTTTCTCAAACGATACACATAAACTAAAAATAATACATAAAAATTAACTGAGATCAACGCAGGCCAGAAGTGTCAGTGATTTAGTGGCATACAAAACCAGGAGGAAATAATTGCTAAAAGGTAGGGATCAACAGGTGTTTGCACTGGTGCATAAAGTATTCATTGTAGATGTACAAATTCAGTTTTTTCCTGGGCAGAGCTGCTTATGTTGTCCAAAAAAAACAAAGAATCAAGTGATTCAGTTTGAACACAAGTCTGCTGCCTAGTTTGTAACACAATTATAGATAGATAGATAGATAGATAGATAGATAGATAGATAGATAGATAGATAGATAGATAGATAGATAGATAGATAGATAGATAGATAGATAGATAGATAATTGAAGCTATGTCATGCGTTCATTTAGACATTAATTAAAAGACCTTTTATTAGAAAGTGGTACCTCTTCCATCACTGCAGT
Source organism: Chelmon rostratus (assembly GCF_017976325.1). Classification (NCBI taxonomy): domain Eukaryota; kingdom Metazoa; phylum Chordata; class Actinopteri; order Chaetodontiformes; family Chaetodontidae; genus Chelmon; species Chelmon rostratus. The sequence goes on from NC_055661.1 coordinate 22,940,117, forward strand.
GTGAATTGTTCAGTTGTATTTTTTCAGAGCCACAGAACAAAAGCTCTCTGGCGTCAAACACACATCTGCAGCAGAGATCCCCTGTGACACCCATCATGGTATTACATAGCTGTTTTTCAGTGGCCACATTTGATTTAAAGCCTCTGTCACACACACACACACACAGAATGCACAGCTAGCATGTGCAAGCAGGGGCGATGTCACACTTCAGCATGAAAAAGCTGCTGAGGGGGAGTGAATTAAATGAGTCGGCCTCTCTCTGTCTGTCTGTTGGCCTATTGCACAGCGAAGTACGAGGGATAATTACTTATGAGTGGACTGCTGCTATTGATGGGTTAGGGATGGAGAGAAGGGTTACACCGATGTTTCAAAAGAGCTTCTATCTAACCATGTAAATTACCCGCTTTAGCTCTGTCAAGAAAACACTGTGTTCATTTATATGAGTGAACGGCATCCAAAGCATTATGTTACTGAAAAGGTTCGGAAGATACATTCAGTATTTGCAAGTGACATTGAATGTTACGCAGATAATCAGCTTTATTTTGTGAAAACATATTGACAATGGTCTCGACAGTCTCTCTTCTAATTAAATGGAAGAGAAACCTCTTACACACTACCTTGTGGTCATTTCAATGGGTTTGTTTATGCAAACAAAATTCATTTGATGTCTTTGTAAAAGACAATGATGAGAGCAGCGGCAGACTATTTACTGGGCCACCCACACAGAGCGGGCACACAGCAGCATCACTCAGCAGAAAAGAAACAAAGAGGATCAAGGAATGTAAGTAGAGAAGGGATGAAACACTTGCAATTTGGACACACCAGATCAGAAAGAATGCAGAATGGCAGAGGCGCGTCTTGTTTTCCCGCTTAAACGAAAGAGAGAAAAGCTGCCTTTTCAGAACCGAGATAGGCTGGCGGCAGACAGCGGCGGTGTGTGTTCGCCAGAGTGAGTGAGTGACAAGAGCTGCCGTTGAGGTATACATTACCTTCTGCAGCACATGTTGGCACATCCTCGCCACTCAGCTGTGAGTAATGATCTGTGGTGGCTCCAGTTGTGTTGAGTAAGAAATAGCAAGGGTATTGTGGATTTATCAAGTCCCCCTCCTACCCACTCAAACCCCCACAATGTCTATTTCACACATGTGTGGGCTTACATTTGGACATTTCCAAATAATACACTTATATAACGCTCTACAAGATGTCTTCAACCTAAGCAATATAAACCACAATAACGTCTGCACCAGTCGAAACTAGAGGCTAAATTGTGGTGCATTTTAAAGGCCCCGCACACCCCCCTTGTATGTCTCCAAACTCCAAAATGATAAAAGTGTAATTTTTGTAACAGGTGAAGCAAAGCTAACAGGAGAAAGAGGGAGGTGTCAATCAACCGCAGCGTGTGCACGCTCATACAGTCCTCAGAGGACGTCCAATCGGGCAGTCAGGTGAAATCACCTGTGTGTTTTGCACCATGGGTGTAGGGTATGGGTCAGATTTTAAAAGCTTTATGTCCCTCTAAGACACCTTCTCAGTAAATAAACAACGTGAACATACAGAAGATGAAGTCAGTACGCTATTACTGGTTTAGAAATTAATTCAGAGAAAGATGCAGCCAGTCCTGCCAATCAGCCAGCAGTCAATATAAAACTGCAGCAGTAAATCGGTTCGGCAGACAGCGTCATTAGAGAATAATTCCTTGCTTTCTGTTTCTATTGTTAGCATATTGGTAATGACTTGTAAATTGGCGCGTTTATGAGGCAGCTACATATTTCACAGACAACATATTGTACTGTTCTAACTGTAGCTTTGGGCAGAAGTTCACAGTTTGCTGGTAAGTTCCTGCTGCTTCCGTCTCCTCTCCGTCTCGACTGCACACACGCTGGAAAAATAGCGGCCTTGTTGTGTCATTCACGGGGTAGCGTAAAAGCAGTTTAGTGCAGGTAAAGTAAACAGTTTCTCACATTTATACACGCTCCATCTGGCAAACTCCAAAGTCAACCTCGTGGATTTGTTTTTGTGTGACAACTTGAGCAGAATAGAGCAGAGGGGTGGGAACAGGACTTAGCATGTGTGCACAGCGAGTGCAACTCAAAGATATTAATCGTAAATTAAAATGCTTCCGATGTCAGGTCGGATGTTTTATTATTGTATCTGGTTTGCAAACAGAGCAGAGCGGTCATAAAATAATATATATATGCAACATTGAGCATTAACACATTAACACCTGCTGCTTTTACAGTGCTCTTATTATTAGTCTTCTTCTCTGTGTGCACTTTTGTTGATTTGTGTGCATCATAAGCTTGCAGTTGATATTTTCTTGACCATGTCTCTCTTATGGTGCAATCTGTCCCACCACATATATATGACGCTTCAGCAGCACGCTGCTCCAACTATAAACATGTGATTTGCTAGAGTCCTTGAGCCACGAGGTAATGGAAGGCTTCAATAACCTGGTGTGCTTTAATGCTCATGCGTCTCCTTTTGTCGCACCAGTGGACAGCTTCTGTATACCATGAAACAAGGCTAGCGTTGTGGTTGAATGGTTATTTTTGCTCAGGAGGTTTCAAACCGAGTGAAATTACCCAGAAGTATCGAAGTGGCAGCCATGATAAGAGTTGGTCGAATTCTCAACATGCTAAGGAAAAATGCTTCAGTGCTTCTTTTCTTATCTCTTTTAGTATAGGACACGTTGTGGCATCCTTTATGAAAGGAACAGGGGCAATGTCATCCCACAATTCTTTGCAGTGGCAACATTCAAAGCGACCAACCGACTGGCCGACACTGCTATCCACAGAGACGTGGTTCTGGTAGCATGGCTCAAAATGTCGTTATACAAACCGGCTTCACTGACCAATCAGCCGTCTGTGCATCACATGATGAATCAAATCCTTGTAAGCAATCCTTTAAAAGACCACGAAATCCAAATATGTTGAGCAAAATAATCTTGTATTATGGCATTTTGAAATATGACATTTGAAATAAAATGGCTCTTCATGAATCATCAGATAAGCAATTAACTCCAAAGGTCAGGCCAGATTAGGAATTACTACTATTTGTCTTTGTACTTGGTGTCTTTCTCCTCGCTGTTTGGCAAGCCTGTCTGCCCGGGAAAGGGGGCGATCTTCAGGAAGAAATAAGGGTTATTCTGAACCCGCAAGGCCACCAGGATGGGAGTGGCTGCGTAGAGCAAGTTGGCTGCCAGCACGGACCAGAAAACGTCATTTGGGATACGAAACGGAGCTGTGGTACGTGGGTGGAGGGAGCCCCCGATGTGGGCCCACTGGCACTGGAACGAGACACAGAAAGCAAGACAAAAGCTAGACTTTATTGTTGTAACATTGCACATTGTCCCTATCGGCACTGATACTTATACCACTATTGCCTGTTTTGTTCTATTTTCATCCTGATGGCAGGTCATCTGAAACCTGCTTCTTTCCACAAATCCTCTGAAGGAATAAGTGAGAGGGAACGAGTTACCTGGAGTCTTTCTTCCACAGTCATTAGTCTGCCATTAAAATATACGGAAGATGATCCTAAAAGGGAGGATAAACCACTGCACAGGGGATACACAGACTTCAGAAGATGGCTGTTTAGGAAACAGGGAGGGTAGAACCTGCGGCCTCTTATGAACAGTGAAAGAAGGCTTTAATCAAGTGCTTCCTCATGCTTCATTGTTCCAATCTTTCTGTCAGATTAATGTGGGAGAAAGCACTAGAAGTTTGTTGATCACAGAAAATATGCTTCAAAGGATAAACGTGGTCCAGGTAATTATTAGCAGGATGAGAGCTCACTACAAGGAGTTTAATTGCAGTGACGCGTGTCAGACCTCTTTGTAATGAACCTAAACTGCCGATGAAAACCTTAATCAATCAGAGGCAGTAATTATCACAACGACTCAATGCAACGCAATAAGCTGTCAGTGCAGCCCACTTCAGTATGCAACAGCTGTGTCCAAAACTATGTATTCAGAGCCGGTTTCAATTATTGATGTTTGTCTCCGTGGTGTTACCTGGATCACGGCTCCGGCGAAGAACACAGTCCAGTCTGACATCCATGTGCACCCGGGCTTCAGAAGTCCGTAAACGAAGGCACCCAAAAGAGGTAGTCCATAGAAGAACAAGTGCAGCATCTACAAAAACAAATAATAGCACTTTATATGAAGGTTCACATATTTACAATTAACCAGTTAGTTATAGTAGTACCATATCCACACTAGCAATTATAAAGCACTTATTAATGTTTTATTCTGCACTGCATGACCATATTCTACAACTACTAGAACACAGACAAAGAGTAACTAAGGCAGTTATTGTATATGAATTATGATTTTATAACCTAACCCTAACCCTTAATAACCCCAAGAATAGGTCATTAATAAGTAATTTATAATGACTAATAAAGAGACAATACTCTACTAATATGCATGCTAATAAGCGACTAGTCGGTTGTGAGTATGTACCAAACAAACACGACAGCATTTTAGTTTAAATATGTTTAAATATTTCCAATTTTCTACTCCACTATTTGAATGACATTAATCTGTATTTGACAGCATATGTATATTCTGTTGTTCTGTTGTTTTAGCCCATACAGTAGGTGAATTGCAGGTGTATATCACTTTGTATACTTCAGTGAATAGAGATTATGGATCCAGAGCATTGTGTACAAAGACTTTCCCCTCCATCACTGTCAGTCTATGTTGTTGTTGGGTCCCGACCAACGCTCAACGCAGCAGACGATTAATACAGTACATCCTGATTCTCCTCTGGCCCGCACTGCACTTCATCTACTCACACTGAATACAGAAGAGGGCTGCTTTGAATGTGGAAATTCAAACACCCTCAAAATGATTTGCTGCATAGATGTTGCTCTACCACTTTGGAAAAATACTTGAAAATTCCTGTAAAAGTAAAGAAAAAGTTAACAAGTACAACCAGTAAAATATAGATCGTATCAAAAGTAAATATACTCAGCTGTTTCTCTCCTGGAGTGTAAAATCATGAAAGTTTTACGAGTGTTTGTACTTCAGTGTTTTTGATGCTCCAGGTGCTCCTGGGTCCAACTACACCCAGCTAACCGTGAATCATTTTCTCACCTTAATCTAATCTCACGTTGAACGTGACATTTTATTCTGCAATGTGACAAGTAACTGCATTCATAGGATTAACACAGTCGGGTAAAAAGTACAGCGTTCCCCTCTGAACTATTAAAATGAGCTTTCACAAAATGGAAATTCTCAAATAAAGTCACAGTATCTCTGAATTGTTCGTGAGTGCGGCGCTGGAGTAGTTTGCTCAAATACGCACCCTCAGCACAAATTACTACTTCCACACAAGGGTCATTACAGAGACCGTCTTGACCTTCAACTTAAAATATTTGGCGCATGAAAGCCAGTTTCCCACTTTATAAACCCCTCAAATTACACCACTGAACAGTTTCTTTTCATTCTCGGTCTGAGGTCTGGATGAATTCTAATGAGTTCAGCCCAGGGCCTGAAAGCCAATCATACATGCCCTTCAGTCTTTTGTCGAAATGTCTTTTTAGCGCTGCCACGGTAGTCTGTCACATATCGTCCATCATCATCAATGAATAAAGAGGTCAGCCACTGCAGAAACAGAGTGACCCTGTGCAACAAACCAAACCCGTTTCATTTCTTCACACCCGCACATACACACAAGCACCCGTGAGCCAGCGCGACACACACAAACAAAGATTTGCAAAGGCCGCTGCTAAGACATGCTTTCACATGCAGCGCACACACCCTCCTCCCACCCAGTGAGATGCTGATGGGGGGCTTTGGGCGAGGGATTAGCTTATCAAGTTCTCAGCATGCGGTTCGTCTGTCTGATCAATGACGTGCAATTGTGCCTGGACTGCAGCCCCGACAAGGTCTTTGGATAACCTATTGACAAAGCTGTGTACGCTGAACAAAACACAACAAAACCCACTGCAGCGTGGGGTCAACAGGAGAAAATAAAAAGGAGAAGAGACCCACCGCCAGTCGCAATAATAATCTGTTATCCATCTTACACAAATGAAAGAGAGAGACAAAGATGCGCTGGCCTCTCAGCCCTTCCCCATTGTTGCTGTAATGATGAAAAATGGCTCTGTAATCAGCTGCGAGCTAAAAGAGTGGAGGCGATAAGGGCAAGCTTCCAGCACACTCGCAGTTATATGATGAAAGCAGAGGTCCATTATGTGGCTGGTTATATAAAGAAGGCTGGAGAGCAGCATTCAGGAGACACAGAGGCTGAGCTTGAAGGCCGACACAGACAAAAGCGCTCACCATAACTCTGGGGTAGCCCACAGGGTCCTTCAGGTAGGGTTCATAGTGCTTCAGGTAGCTGGAACAGGCTTCCAGCGGAGAGTCCAGAGCCACCTACAGAGGGTGGACAAGGTAACAGGAACACCTCACAAAATGATTCAACTCAATCTGACAACACCACAAAGTACAGTACATCTGCAAATTACAATGGATTTGAGCATCTCCCTGACACTGAATAAAAAAAACAACATCCAGACAGACAAACTGAGCGTGGTTAAAGGAATAGTTCGACATTTTGGGGAACGCGTTTATTTGCGTTCTTGCAGAGAGTTAGATAAGAGGATCGACACCACCCTTGAATCTGTCCAGTAAATGTGACGCTACCGTCAGCAACATTCCCATGTGGCTCAATTAGATGAATGTATTTCTTGTTAAAGACATACTGTTTAAATCCTTTACGCCCTCTGGACACACAACTCTGCATGAGCTTTAAAGCTGTCCTTACAGTCTCTCCCCAAACGCCGTCCATGACATGAATGTGATGTACACTCACCAAGCCTCTGAGGATGGTGAAGGCCATGGCAGCTAACAGGAGCAGCACCAGGATCAGATCCAAGGGACGCCAGATTAGCTTCATGCTCTGAGCATGCTGGGCCTGTGGGGAGATGCCAGCACAATGTGCAGTATGGAACTGATTCGTCAAGGTTGTGACTTCATAGCATCCCGGCACGCTCGCTTTAATAAAACCTGTGTTTTTACATGGCGTGAATAAGGAATGAGTGAATAAGGCTTCTCTCATCAGGTTTTCATTGTCTTCAAACCTGCATGAACTGGTTTTTAGAGGAAATCTGTAAACACAACATTTACATATCACCACCATTTAAGTTGATTGTGCATATTTACAGATTGAACGTTTACGGAACATTTTTTTCCACCCACCTGGTGAATGTAACTCCAATATTTGCTCTTCTTTTAACTCTATTTTTGGTCACCACCGCCTCCTGAAGGAAATATCCGGACTGAACTGTAGAGGTGACTGATGATTAACTCTGGGTTTGTCGCCACAACTGTCCCCTTTCACATTTAAGCAGTCATGTGGCTTCATATATTGATTATAGCTGCTTTAAAAGTGGGTTGAGGCTAAATTTATGAGGCTAAGGACACTTTTGTCCTTGAGAGTCAGCTATTTATGTTATACCCTTATCAAGACTGACTCAGGACAATTACTGGATATTATGATGAGGAAAAAGAAGTGGCGAACATATCATGCTGAAATTTGGTAAAACATTGTAGCTCCACTTGCTAATAAACTTTGATGATCTTCCAGATTCTGGTGAGCACACCACATATTCCTACCATCACACAAACTCATGCATATAAATAACTAAAGCGGCTGCCCTTTGTCCTCTCTCATGGTCTGGATCATATTGAACTGGACTGTGCCGTACTGCTAGCCTGATTAAATATATTCAGCAAACACTGCTTCTCCAAACTTCTCCACATTCATATCAGGATCTGACCATTCTCGGGTCAGGCTTACATTGTATCCACCGATTAGCGGCCTGTCCTTGGGCTTGGTGAATAGTGTGACTGCTCCCACCACAGGCATCAGAAGGAAGAGGAAGTTGAGCCAGAAGGCTGGACGGATCTCGGACCCATATTTACCTGCCATACAAAAAAAAGGGGAGACTTTTATCAGTTTGTGCTCACCCATACAGCGACATATTGTAAAACATCTCAGTGTACAGCTGTGATTAAACTTGCAAATAAAACCTCCACAGGGCACTGCAGTCAAAAGCACACAGTACAATATGATAGTAGAACAGAGAGAACAACACATTGCCTGCAGACGAGTTTGATCTTGTGACACTTATGTATGCAGTTTGAAATGCCAACAATAGATGCTTTTAAGTCTGTTTTCTGCTTTGTTCTGTGGGTTGTGACAGCAGACGAGGCACGGGGCTGCTGTGTATTTTGTTGGCAGGCCGAACTGTGACACTGATGCTACACGGCCGTGCAGATGTTCACTTGATTAAAGCTTGTCATCACGGGACTGGTAGACGGGGAATAGGAGATGAGGCTCACCTGCCACTATCCCGGCAATGAACACGCTCATGTTGGCACACAAAGAGCCAGCCCAGAACAGGCCCAGGGTACGGTAGGCTTTCCTGGGAGAGACGCCAAAAAACAAGGGTGATTATACTATTGTATAGCACGTGAGACAGAAGATAGAAGTTTGATAGCGTGTTTGTCGCTCACACGGCTCTGTGACGGTGTAAACTTCTTACACATCTCCCAGCGGTAAAAAGCTGCCATTGTTTAAAAGATTTCATTTCCGTGATAGCACATGCCCCAAGGCAGCGCTCGCTCTGAACTCTTGAACTCACTGACTGCACTTTATGACTAACTTACTCTGGAGGAGCCTCTCTACTCTAAAAATACTGTTTTATTCAGGCCATTGTGTGGATTTTATGTGATAAATGTACTCAGCGGCGAAACGCACAATGTGCTCAACTGCATTTACTATTTCTTTAAGAAAGTCAAGTATATGAAAGTAGCTGATCTGAAGCCTATCCTGTGCTGAAGAACATTTTAATCTCAGTGCTGAAATGTATTACTGCTCTATTCAGACTTACATGCAGCTTGCATACCCTCCAGTTAGATAGGGTACCGTAGATCCCTGTATAGTCATGAGAGGCAGGCGCTTTGTGATGGAGAGCAAGATAAATGAGCTTTGATGTGACATGAACTGACTTTACCCTCACCCACCTGTCTGTTATCCTGCTGATCATCACCAGGTACATGATAAAGTGCGCTATTCCATCCCAGTAACACATCATGATGGCATAGGCTGTTCCCAGATAGGGCTCTCCCTAAAATACATACATTACATGCATAGTGTGTGACAGCAGGTTAAAATGCGGCCTTCTGTACTTTGATTTAGAGTTTCTTTAATCATCTCCGCTGCTGCCTGTATAATCTTTCAAAAAATGTTTTGAGTCCAGGCACAGATATTGTTGTCTTTGTCATCATCAGCATTTCAGACAAGAGAAGAATAAACCTACTGTCTTCTGGTAGAATTCCATAAAGCCGGAGATAATGCCGTCATATTCCAAGGCACTCGTCAGGTCGATGACACAAGTAAAGGAAAATTCAGCAAAAACTGCAAAGGCAAGAAGCAGTACAGGGAAATAAAAGCATCTACCTGATACTGGACATGAAGAAAATATCTCATTTTTAAAAGTCAGGTGTGTGTTTCAGGTGTGTTTGTGTGTAAGGGAAGGTGGGCGGAGGGAAACTGCCACTTGCAGGACTTGGGAAACCTTGACATGTTAAGCAGCTTTGTCAGCTTTAAACAAACGTCACTCAGAAGCCACTGTGATTTTGAAAGTTTCATGTAATTACTCAACCTGCTTTGTCTGCACGCTTTGAAAAATAAATACGCGTACAGTGAATTAGCAAAGAACAGCAGGGAACATCACGTCTCCCAAATCATGTCTGTGGAACTCCGAGTCTTTGTCCAACTTTTTAATATTACCCTTGAACTGGCTACTCATTGATTTATGGGACAGTTTGGGTAGAGTAAGTCTAGAGCAGAGGTAGGCTGGAGGCGTATTTGTACTGAGTCCATGGTGAACAGCTTTCTTTTATCCTCAGGTTAAAAGTCCAGCAGAGCTCAAAAAGTTAAAATTTTAAATGTGGAGCTGTGCAAGCACACGAGTGGCATATGGGCCTTAAATAACACTCTTAACTTAAAAAAAAAAAAACCTGTAGGCTTTATGCAAGAAATTTTGAGGACTGAAGTTACTTTTTGTGTCACTACAAAACAAGTGTGCATTTACCAGCAACTCCCTTTCCAGATTCTCAGAGTTCACAGACTTGTTTTCAAGCGACTGACACTATTTTACCCTTTGACAGGGGGATTATTGTGGTTGCCAGGAGGGCTGGTTTGTGCATCACCAAGGCCATTGGTGGATCTCAACGCTGAACAATAAATGCACCACAACACACCTCAGCTTATCAAAGCACTGGCTACAGCCTGCCTGGAGATTTTGAGCAGATGATCAGAGGGAATGTCAGGTGGCTCGGACCATAACAAGCCACTCGTTGGTGTGCAGTACAGCATGAAATTTAACATTGCGATATAATTCGGGCACATGCAGTGTACCTCTGCTGTCTATCATAAGCAGCTAAAGGATATTGCAGTGGATAACATGGCAATTTAACTGTTTATGACCGGAAAAAATGTCGCCTGGGCTGATGAATCCATGGCAGATTTAGCATATGGAGTAAACAACACGAGGCAATGGACCTTTTTCTCCATGGCAACAACCGGACACACCAGTTCAGGAGTTATGACTGTTATGGAACATTCAGTATGCATACACCTACTCCACTGATAACTGTAGATGTATATATGTATTATCACACACAACTGAGATAAACTGAAACAGAGAAAAAGCAGCATCCACACATAAATGTCGGACGAAGCACACGTCTGCATCTGTGATTTACAGGTGGAGACAGTTCATAGGGAACAGCTGTAAAAGCCATTACAGTGGACTTTGCAGAATGTCATTATAAAGTGAACCGGCGTGTGTTGTGACACGGGTATCTCTCTGCAGATACCACGGCTTAAAATCGCTGGATCACATCCTTCCTATCTGCCCTTCACACACGGCCTTTGAACACGGATGCACATATTACACACGCAAGCACACACGCGCATTTTTGTTTCTCCTGTGTAGCAGCGCCTGTGTAATCCTCAGGATGACCAGATTTATCTGCGACATCTCTCAGGTGAGCTAGCAGGGGGATTATGGCTCTCGATCATTGAGAGGAGCCTGCCACAGCGCTGCCCTCGTTGTTGGGTTTCTCCTACACAACACTGGCACTGCCTTGGGCACCAGCTACCAACATACCACCTGGTTTCTGTCCCACTAGCATAGCCTCTGGCATGTGCTGCAGGGGTGTATTTGCAGGGAAACCCTTGGCTACAAATGGAGAACATATTTGAGAACATATTTGACCAATAGCTATACACATAACAAGTAACAATATGACACTGAATAGAAAAGTCCTTGTGGCATTCAGACTAAGTCAGTGGTGGAGTATGAATGGTATTATACAGGAGCAGTGACTATGGAGTGACGTTGCTTCAAGGTCGATCAGGAACTCAGAAGAATAGCTAAAAGGTTAAGTGCATACGAGTGCCGTGAAGGTCCTTAGCATGCTGAGGGTTGGGGTCAGTCATGCCTCGGAAAAGTCTGGCTTAGCTTTGCTCTGAGCCTGATCAGTCTAAGCAGCTTTCAGCATATCAGGTGAAATCACATTCAACACAGTTCATGTTTTCACGCCCACACAGCGTGTTGCGGGCGAAAGCTTTGGAAACCCTTTTTGTGGGAGTTGGAATCAGCTCCTGCACAGTGCGTTGTAGAGATTAACCCCAGTGCATTTGGAAATACATTGCGCATAAGTTGGGAAATGTACATAGCTGTGTTAATTACCAAAGAATAAGGCGTCTTTGGGTGGGTTGCCACGAGTGATGAGGAAGTAAAACAGAAACACAATCACCAACACAGCGACGCCGATCTCCAAGATCACATAAGGCCTGTGAGAGATGACAAATTCAAACGTTAGCTCATAAAATAACAACACAATGTCCATGTTTTTAGCACAGTCCCACTGCTGACTCTGCACTTTAAGACATCTCCCTCCTCAGATTTTCTGCTTCATTCTCTTTACTAATTAGTTTCTCCAATGGAAGTTGTGCCAGTCTTTTCCGCAGTGCTAAATTAGTAAATGATGATGAATTGGAAGTCAGTGAGAATAATAATCACGCAGCACAGCACAGTTAGGACTGGGAGGAATAATGCACAAGTGTGAGGGGGGATCTGTGTGATAGATGTGCTGCACCCAGAGAGTGCAAAGGCACTCCTGTGTGCCTGGAGATTCCTGGTGAGATGGCAGTGTCACGTTGAATTTACCCTCCTGATATCCTGCCAACTGAGGTTGCTTAAAAAAAAAGAAACAGCACACAAGCAATGGCCTCGTATTTAATCACAGAGCTTTTAAATATTGTTGAGTTTGAAGCATCAGTCAGTCCTGACATGAAAAGTCTGATTCTGTGTTGCTGGTATTGATCTGATAAAACTCTGCAGTGCAAAATCATCCTTTAAAAATAAGATTATGCCTCTTTTTCATTGCATTACATACACTGGCCTGTTTGGACAATATTTCTAAAACTTTATAATTAGCCTGCTAGTTTGAATTGGATGTCCTTTTTTTTTTTTTACTGTGTTAAGCCACATTGTATTCTTCTAGTATACATCACAACAACTTTCCCTCATTAAACTCCAGATCTGCAATATCCCACCTCTCATGCTGCTGTTGTTGTATGCCAGCCGGTGGCTTAAAAGCACAGCTTTACAAAAGCGTAATCAATCATAGACAGAGGTGTGGGAAGCAGCAAGCTAAGGCCATGTTAGTTCAGCACTGCCCTCCATGTTTACTGGTCAAAGGTACCGCTGCCTTGCACTGGAAAAGATTAATGTGCGCGAGGTATCATCTAGTAAACATTACATCCTTGGAAAACTCGCAATGTGTGCTCACAGAAGGAAAACAAATGCTGTGAGAGCAAAGGGAAGCTCCCTTGCTACCTCTCCAATTCAACAGTACAGGAAGATTTATGCACACAATACAGTTTGTTTGCAGAGTGGGAGAGCACGAGGCATATTGTATGTCAAGAGCAATTTATCAAACTCTTCTGTGCAGTCTGTATTGATTGTCAATGTCCGCACACTCAAAAAAGAGCCAGCAGAGTTATTCACACAGGAGGAGTATAAAAGTCTGTCAGAAATGAGAAATATCATGTGGTAAAAAGTGTGAAGGAGAAGTGGAAAATGTGTTTTACCACTCTGCTTATTCAGCCTTTAGTTTCACACACAATCATCAACTGCAGACAATGCTGTAATGATAGTGCACCAATTAACAGGCGACACATGAGCCTTGAATAAGAAAATGATCCCTCACAGCTTAGAAAAGTAATTATCTCCAACATCATATCCGATTATCACCACAAATTCTGCTCACATTACCTTCTTTTTGCACCCTATTCATACTCTTGCCCCTCCAAGAAATGTCAGGTCTAATCATTCAAAGAGTTTATACTACTAAAGACACAATTGGCAAATACACTCTGAAAATGATTGAATAAGTAGTGTTTAACACGGTCAAGGATGTATGAGGTAGTCTTTGTCTAACAGATAAACAGCTCTAAGCTTACAGTGTGCTCTAGTGGTGGTAAAGCATACTGCCTGTTATCCCATGATACTGCACTATTAAACATTTATTTTTTTGTATTTCTGGTATAATTATAACAAATCTGTATGAATAGCTGTTCCTATAGTTATTTGTTGTGTTTGTATACTATTGTTTAGAAGTTATTCCTGGAAATTTATAGTGATATTTAAAGCTTTTCCCCAAAAACAGAGAAATGTGGACCTAGACAGTAAACTGTATACAGAAACTGAGCAATAAGAAATCAGTAAATTTCATGACTCACTCTTGAAACTCAGGAATGGTGTTCATGGCATAAAGAACGCCAAGAGCAGAAAATGAAAATAAAAAGACGAAGGTCTCCATGGTTCAGCCTCCCTCCCTGCAGAATCCACAGCACTGCTGAAAACACAATACGCTTATCAGTTTTAAGCCAATAACATCTGTTCCGGCAGTAGTAACATTACTATTCAAGACATCAATATATTTATGAGAACTGGAGGGAAAAAAAACTGAAATAAATCTTTTAAGTCAAATTAAATCATATGAATGTCGTGAAATAAAATCTGCAATTTTGAATAGAGTGGAAAAGAAGCAGAGCGGGCTCTTACCGTCTGGCTACCCTTTCGGTGGATTAATCAAATTACAGCTGGCCTGAGGCACCCATGGCCTTTACTGGGAAAATAATGATGTGGAGACAAAGAAGCTTTTGGGGGAAAAGTTATGCAATTTGGTTTTGTCAGAGATTTACATAAGTCGTATTAGAGAATAGGCCCACATTCCTCTTAATACAGCAACACACTTTCAAATTATACTGATTCCTGTTCTACAGAGGGCTTAACGTTGCGTTTTGAAATGTGTGCATTGTGTTGTGTGCTATCTATGGTGTACTCACAAATACTAACAATGTTGTGTTTATTGTATGGCTGTGACTATATTACATTATCTTTATGGGGGCCACGCATAAAAAGTGAAGTGGTTCTTTTATTTCTTTCTCCTTTTAATTACTCCATCTGGCAAAGGCCATGGACACTTCCTATCCTAAAGGCGCTGAAAATGTCCATCTATCAAAAGACATTTCGGTGGATCCCATAACTGAAACTGACCATCAGTTTCAGCTTTGTAACAAACACCTTTTTTGCTTCTTCTCTGAAGGAAGTCTTTGACGCTCCTTTCAGCTTGTCCTCTAAACTGAGAGTGCCGCACCATTTACACCAACTACCTTGCTTAAGAGTCACAGCGAACAACAGCTGAATGGGCAAAGACGTGTGAGAGACGAGTCGGAACATTCCTGCAGTTCTGTCAGGAACACGGTTGTTGCAGACCACTCTGGCTGTGACACAGTGAATGAAGACACTAACAGGAAGTGGGAAATAATTGTACTTTCTCAGTCATGATCAAAATTGCTCAACAGAGGCAAATCCTCTTTGTAATGGCTGTGCTTTGAGTGCTTTTGCTCAGCCTCTGGAATTACAGCGGGCTACTTCTATTCTTCAATTACTTTGCTCAAACTGCCATGAAGATCCAGTTCACTTCAAATAAAGTGGTTGCAGTATGATTCCAGTAGGGGGCGCCGAATTCAAACTAAAAGAGCAGTGTCCTCAATGAGGGGGAAAAATCTGTCGAATTGAAGTTAGTTTTCCTGCCCAGGGTGTCCCCTGCCTTCGCCTGAGAGACGGCTGGGATAGGCTCCAGCCCCCCCGTGACCCTGCAAAGGATTCAGCGGTGTATAGATAATGGATGGATGGATGAAGTTAGATTTGAGATATACTATATTTCTATTTGAAATCTTATCAGAATTGTGTCATTGTGTTAAGAATTGGTACCTGCTGTTATTGTGTTGAACCAATTCTGATGCAGTGAAGCCACTAAAGATCAAGAGCAACGTTATTCTGGACTGAAACGGCCCTCAGTGATGAGCTAACATGCATTATAAAGGTGTAACTAAAATGTGTCCGGATGTATTTACACTGCTTTTACATCCTGTATCATCAACCAGCACCTTGCTGACATAAAACAATACAACAATGTCAGACAGGGCAAACAAAGCATAACCCTTCCAGTATCTTTCATGAACAGCACCTTGAATTTGAATGTTCACACATCCATGCACACGAACACACACACACGTACAAACACGCCGCCCCTTTGCTTCCCACCACCCTCCTTTGTTGGGAAAAGGGGGACTGTTATACCAGGAAAGCAGTGGCAGTTTGTGTTTGCTGGAAACAACTGGAGCTCTTCCAGCTCCGCCGTTCAATATCGTGAAATGGACAGATGGATGCCAAAATGAGACAGCGACCTGCAGGAGGAAGATGAACAGGAAGATGAACACATACTCCATTTAACATCTAAAATGAAATGCACTCTCATACAATAACTGTCTGCAGGGAAATAGTCCAAGTGATTTTTCTGAAATAACATGCATGAAACAATAATGAAACATATTTGGTTTCAGTTACACCCAAAAATACATAAAAATATATAAATAGATCAGATTTCTTCATTGTGCATTGCTTTGTCCATATGCTATTTCATGCAAATGTGCAATGCTTTCTCTTCTGAGTCATCTCTGATTTTACTTAGTGAGCACTTCTCTGCATGAATTGGTCATTTACTTTGATTGTCACTATGATCAGGGCCAATAGGAGTGGTAGTGATAGTCATAGCAACTGCTGTGGTATTTAAAGTATTGTGAGCCAAATTTGGGCCTGTGGCCTCCTAAAGTAAGAGGGAAAATTAACTGCAATATCTTGCAGGTCCAAATAAGATTAGTGAGAAAAATTATATGCTAATTAATTCATGAAAATTTAGGTTTTCATTAGCCATTAGCCACAAACAATTTAGTGTCTTTTTCATCATGATTTGTTGATTTTAACCAAAGGAATGTCAGGAAATGCTGTGTGTGAATGTGAGGGTAGGTTATTGTGGAGATTTTAAAATCTTAATTTCCACCACATTCCCTGACTGAAACATTTCTTGTGAGTAATGCACGGCTTTAAAAAATGGCCTTTCAACATGAATTGCTAATTTTACCTGTGTGTTACAGCCTGAGGTGCTCTTTAAAGCAGTACAAGCATATCAATAATAGTTAACATTTCATGGAGGAACATTCATTTATAGACCTCTTTCCTAAAACAATTTGGTTGAAAAGGCCTGACTCGCTTCTCAGATATGATCAAGTTTAATGCATCAATTATCTCCAAAAGTCTTTATGTGTTACAAGCTGTAAAATATTGTTTTAATCAACCTAAGGTCTTCTTTGTTCATTTGTCTTAAATATCAAAATAGTAAACAAATAAATATAGTAGGCTATATAACGTTAATACAGTTAGTAACATCAATATTTATATTTTTCTAGAGCTCATTTGCTAAGCGCATTGTTATTATTTGGTTATTTTTATGTAATGTGTTGACGTTAAGAACAGCAACTCAGCTGTAAATTGCAAATTTCGAATCTCATCTTCCATCAATTATTAATTTAATATTTATCCTGAATTGGAGCGTTGGTTCAGGTGTGCCAAACATCACCGCTATGAACTATTTATGGCCTGGGCTGTTTTCTGCTCGCGATCATCAAGCGGCACTGCGCGTGACGACAGCGGCGGAAATATTTTTTCGCTATTCAAAATGGCACCGACTCAATCAGGAAGTGGAGAAAACAACTAAGAAGAATAAGTTGGATAAAATTCCTTATTTCTGTTACTTTGACGCGAGTCTTCGTTCAAAAGCAGGCCGTTGGCTCGAGGTTTGGATTGAGAATAAGTAACACATTCACGGTAAGTGTAATTCGAGGATACTATGAAAAGGCAAGCGACACATCGGCAGTTGCCTTATAACAAGATGCGTTCTGGGCAGCCTCTCCTAGGCGCGCACGTTTTTGACGACGGGCTGCGCCGGTTCTTAGGCGGCTGTCTTGAGTTAAACCCTATTGTACGAGACGTTATCGCTGAAGTTAGGATGAGTTAAAACCGAAGGGAAGTTATGGTGGCTGTACCGAATGGGAAGAGACGTAGTGTTATTGATAACTCCACATTACGACGCCACCGTCAAGCGAGGCCAGCAGCTAACAAAGCTAGCTAGTTACTTAGTAATAAGCTATTCTTTTGATAATCGCTAACCAGTTAGTGATGTGGCTCATCTTAAAATTCCCGTACAAAGCTTGCATTTAATATAGTAACATGCTCCTTTATGTGCTTGCTACACAGACTATGTTTTTATTCATAGAGGCAGAAAATGATCGAAGATTTTGCTCTACAAACAAGATAGCTAGCTACGTTATCCCATTAACATACGCAGGCAATGTGCAAAACGAACGTACCCACGGTGGGAAAACGACTGTGGGGCTAAAGTAGCCTAGCTAACCAAGCACTATTAGCTAACAAAAGTATGTCTTGTTTTAATGTGGTGTGGGGCCATGTTATAACATTATTTTACCGTCCGTGATTACTAACCGAGAAATGTAAGTGGACAAATAAGAAATGCTTTGTGGCTAACGTTAGCTTTCTTGCTAGCGCTTATTAAATGTATCGTTTGTCGTTCGGCAAGCTAACAGTAGTGGCAGCAACACTA
The DNA here is from genome assembly GCF_017976325.1 of Chelmon rostratus. Classification (NCBI taxonomy): domain Eukaryota; kingdom Metazoa; phylum Chordata; class Actinopteri; order Chaetodontiformes; family Chaetodontidae; genus Chelmon; species Chelmon rostratus. Next base: position 22,958,232 of record NC_055661.1, read on the forward strand.
ACAGAGATGTGGCTGCCTTCCTTTGTGCTGTGCGGTGACCAGTGTGCCTCTGTACCTTTCCTTAGAGAAAGCCACAATTCGGATTACTACAGTATCGATCGTTTGGAAACGCCACACAGAGCCCCCGATTACACACACACACACACACACACATATGAATTTCATTTAAATGCATAGACATGTACACACGAGGAAATGTTACCCAACAGTGAAAACAAATGTAACGTTTAGGGCACCGTGGATTAGTTGGAAGTGAATGCAGTTTCCACAAAGCTTTCGGGGATACAGTAATGTTGGATATGCTGGATGTAATCGTTGTTACATCCATAGGTGAGATAGGAAAAGTTTAAATCAACGTTGAAGTTGCAAGCATCCTTAGTAATAATAAACTTTGTTCGTGTACACAGTACGCAATACGTGTATGCTTTCCCAGATGTTTTTCCTTTATTTACACGGTATCAAAGCTGTCTTTGTATCAATTTAAGAATTCAGTGCTTGTCAAGAAAGAAGTGGGCATACTGTGTGTACTGAAGCGTAACTACCCTGTACTATGCCATAGTGCAAGTATATATATATATATATATATATATGTATATATGAAAATAAATATATGATCTAAAATGTTTGCTGACACCGAGCATACTGGGATGTTTTAGGATGACTCAGAAAACTGGAGGAGCAACCAGGAGGAAATGAAAATAGCCCTCACAAAGCTGTCCCCTCTAGTTCTTTTTCTTTCCTGCAATTTTCACTCTGTAGTTTCCAGTGTGTCTGATGCCTGCAGCCAAAACTAGTCAGGCCTCACGCAAGCCTTGACATAGTAGGTTGCTGCGGTGGCTGACTTTTTTTGGTTATATTGTGCCCCCCTTGTTGATGGATACTATTTGGTAACTGTGAATGCTCAGTTCTTGTCCTTCACTCGAGTGCCCTTAATCCCAATGACATGGTCAATGGCCTTGGTGTCATTTGCTGTCAGGTTTCTCTTGCTGCCAGTTCTGTCTCTCTCTCCCAATATAGGCTTTAATAGCAACAGTAAGGCTGTTGAACTTTCTTATTGTCAGTCAGAAATACAGGCTAAAAAACACAACTCACCACTTCTTTACGTGGTTTAGCTTCATATTTGTGCTACACAACTCTCTTTTCTCATTTCCCATTGTGCCAGACAGTTGATGACTGTGATCTGTTGCTGCTGTGTTTAGAGCCTAAAGAAACTGGAGGGATGATACACAGAGAACATGAGAGTTTCACAAAGCAGGATTAACAAATTGGTCAGACAGCTTTGAAAAGTGTTAAGACATTTCCTCTGAAATGTTCATTTTCATAAATGTAATGTCCAAGTTTTGTTTAATATATTCAGATAATCAATATCACCAGGAAATGGCATACTCTCGATATTAGTATTTGGAATGCACCCTGGTGGAGTGAAGTCAAACCGCTGTGCTCCATGGCTCAACTGTGGCTCATGCCCTCTGCTCTCTATGACTTGGCCTCCATTCTCTGTTTCCCTTCATCTTTTCTAGCCCTTTTTTCTCCCCTCCCCAATTGGTGCCAGTGATAAATCTCATTTATGGCCCTTGGGCTGATTAGAGTGAGAGTGAAAAATGTGGAGTGGAGGAGGGGAATTGGGGCTAGGTAATACGTTTGATTCAGTTCCTGCTTTCCCGGAATCTGGCCTTCATTAGATAATAGTTCATGTATTAAACATAACATGGATGTTTGGTCAGAAGAGAGTGAAAGAACAAGTGGCAGTTGTGTAGAATATGTGGCCGTATTGTTCTCTTCTACACTGTGACCAGAAACAAACAGGTCCTTTACGATGGACTGTTTGAGTATGCCATGTCCCAACTAGTATCCAGACCTGGAGGCTATGTGGATCTCTCTCAAGCCACATAAGAGCTCTGTAAGAGATGACTGAAATGCAAGAGAGCATGCCACACTCTGGTATTCCTCATGGTGTTGTCTTATGGTTTTCTGTGGAAAAAGTGTGTCAACATCCTTCTTAGAAAGGTAAACAATGATTTCAATGTGGAACTCATCCAAGGTGGAAATGTGAGAAAAATAGTGTCCACATTGATGGATGACTGAATACCTTGTGTGCCATTGTTTCGTTTATCAGCTTGGATTTATGACCAGCCCTATAAGCAGGAAAGGAAAAAGCAAACAGTTATTCAAAGGCTGACATACAACATCGACTTTAAAATGTTTATTTTAGCATATGTACTAGAGATGTCATAATGCCACATTTTCCACCCAAAGACTTGCGATCAGTAATAAGACCAAAATAGGGATGTCCTGCGTGCATGGGACGCTTATAGCAGACCTGATGAGCAAAGATATTTTTGTGCTATGCCTTTTACACAAGGTAACATCAAATGTGTTGTCTCATGTTAAGCGTATTTCTGGGCAACCTGTAAGACATGCAGGGTCAACCATGATCTCAGTGTGGGTTGTTCATACATGTCACTGGATATTGGACCGTTTTCCCCTGATGTTTGGCCTGTGTTGAATGTTAACATAATAGCTGTATTTTTGTATATAACAGAGGATGGGTTGTGATCTCGACCATTAGATCACTATTCTAAATACAGTAGGGTCTTTTGTGTTCAAGGTAGAAATCATTTATGAAATCCACAACCTAAGTGCAAAACTTTTGTGCCACGTATATATATGACTGAGATACATGCACATTTCTCTGCTCTAAGCAGTCATGATCAGAGTAGAACAAAACACATAACCAAAGTGAGTTCTTTGTTATGTGGGTGTTTCAAAACTAGTTTGTAGCCCACTGCTGACCCCAAATGTCGAGTGAAACATTTTACTGTAGCAACAGTTAAGTCGGGGGTAGAGGCAGTCAAAGTAAAACTCAGATCACTGTCATATTATAACAGGCCATCATAGTCCTCGCCTGGTGTAAGGACACATTGTTGGCAGATATAATTGCTGCACACCACACCGTGGACGAATGATTGAGGAATATTAGTGCGCCAAATTATTTTTCCCACCCTCCTTTTTTAGTTATTTGGAGTTTCTGGTCTATTAGACTTTTTCAGAATTCTCCTTTTACAAACATGTTACAGGATACCCTAAGGCCAGTGGTGTGGCGAATTCGTTGGGTTGTAAAAACAGTATGAGTAAATATTTGCCATTGTTGTTTTGTAAAGGACCAACAATAAATTTACCCCAGGATAGTTATTTTAAATGTGTCTGTTAAGGAGAGAAAACTTATTTTTTGGCACTTGAGGAACAAAAATTAGTCAATCTGTGTAAGTCAGCCACAGCGTCTCCCTCTCAGTGTCATTTAAACCCTGGGCCAAATCTTTACCTGCTGGGTCCTGCTTTATATGTATTTGCACCGTAGGCAGCCAGGTTTATTTGTTTATCTTAACTCAGCTTTGTCCTTAAAGAATAGTTCAATTCATCTCGGTCAACATTGTCCAGTTGGATTTATGTGTGTGTTTTGTTTTGTTTCTTTCTCAAGTGAGGTAACAGTTTTGTCCTTGTCTTTAACCCATCCTTTACAGTTAGTGAGACAGTGTTAGAACTTGGAGGTGGGATTTATGAGATTAAATGGATTTCAGCCAGAAGGGTGCTGGCAAGCATTACCAAACTTTTTTACTGGCGCATAATATAGTACTACACTGGAATTTAGATTTCTTATGAGGCGATATCATAATTTGCATAGACTGACTAATTTAGTCTTTTTAGGTGATACAGTGATACAGAATTGATATTTAAGAATTTGAAACCTAAAAATACATTGGCTGATATTAATTTGTTAACGGAAATTTCTAACATTTTCAATAAAGATTACTTAAATTTTTAAGACCAGAACACATACTGAGAAGGTCACTTTAAATTCGAAAATAAAACTTTTCAGTTCTTTCTTGGTGGACAAACATTGCTATTTCTGGGATGCCACAGTAGTTCACCTGGTAGAGCGTGTGCCCAATGTACTAAGGCTGTGTCCTTATTGCAGTGGACTGGGTTCAATAAGGAGCCCTTTGCTGTGTGTCACCCCCCTCTTCCCTCTTTTCCTGTCTTTCTTCAGCTGCACTATCATATAAAGGAAAAAGGCCTAAAAAGTAATCTTTAATAAGAAAACATTAATATTTCATAGCATATCTTTTAGCTAATGCAATTACAGAATACGCACATACTCTTTCTAGCACTGGGTGCAAAGACTCAACTTCATAGGAACAATCAGGCACACAGCAAACATGTGGGTCTACGCAGTGAACAGTACCATGATTTAGACACACTTAAAAGTGACCATCAGAGGACCAGAGGTCAGAAGATGTCACATTACCCTGACACACATCTGTCTTGACATGGGAACGGTGCACTCACTTAGAGGAATTATTGACCCAATGTAGCCAACTAGAAAACAGCTTGCAAAAATTTTCTGCATTCTTGATAATGTAGAATGTCCTGGATGTTTCCTAGACACATCACAGATGAGATCAGAAGACAGGAGGGTAATTAAATAGGGGCATGTCAGCTATATTATTGCAGGGCTGGGGGACACCAAAGTCCAGTTCTGAAAATCTGTCTGACTCATCTGGGACTTGTCTGATCATCTACTGGGAACTTGTTATTTAACACTTTTTTTTTTTTAAATTACACTTATTGAGTTTTCAACCCCTTTTGTTTTGTCTTCCACCTAATCACGTACATTATTTTTTGAGAATGGAATATGAATTGTGCCCGTCAGACTAATTTTCTGCATGGTTTATTGGCTTCCAGTGGTGTCATTGTTCAAGACTATGATAGCAGCCTCAGTCAATACCAGACAGATGAACTGAACTGAACTGAAGTTAGCATAGCGAAGTGGCACAGACAGACGGACAGACATAGTTAGGCTCCCTGACGCTGTGCATGTGGTGCAATATTCTCACGCCTGCCAGAAAAAGTGAGGTCAGTCTGAGTGGAGTAGAGTACTGTCTGGATTTGAACAGCAGTAGGGCAGAGTTAAGAAAGCTGAAACACTCCTCTCACAGAAATCCACCCTTCTGTGTGTCTTTCAGCTCAGGAAGAATGATATTAGTTTTTCGTGGTTTCATTTTTAATTTGTGTAAGGATTATAAGATATTTAGATTTTTTGAAATATGTGTTGGCTGCGGTTCCCATTTCAGGATAAGCTTCAGTAGACTCTTGAGAATGCCTCCTGTTTGTACGTGGCCGTGGTATTTGGACAATTGGAGTTCCTGTTTGTAAGATCACAACAGCTATGAATGTGCTTGCAGTGCATGTTTAAAACCTGTCTTGTATCATTCACTCCAGGTCAGCTGCCCTGTGCTATGTTGTTTGCTTGTGAAATGTGCATCTGATAGCTTTTGCCTGGTGTTATGACTGACTCTCTGAATAACCACGACTGAGAGGGGTGGGTAGTGGGTGGAGATTCAGAGTCGGAACCAGCTGCCTCAAGTCAGCAGCACAATCCATCTGAGGGTCAGACTGGGTGAGAGGCAGCGACCAGCGCCAACGGCTTCCTCTGACAGGAGGGAGGGAGAAAGAAGAATGAACATAGAAAATGGAGACATATAGCCGGCTAGCACGTGGCAAGAGATGGAAATGAGAAAACAGCAGGCTATCACTAGAAAGAAGAAGTAGGCAATATCACTGAGAGAACATGGGGTCACTGATGCAAACAGTATTGAGTAGTGGGTGACAGAAATAGAGGAGTTGGCCTGTGTGTTGAGAATCGAAAGGGCCCATAAGACTACAGCGCAAAGATATTGGATGCAGAGAGACCAAAAAGAGGGGATAGGAGGAGCAGTGTCATTTCTGGGCTCATGTTTGTACACTTAAAGTAAACAGAAAGATGCGTATTTAGTCATCTTGACTTGGGTTTTCTCTTCATTATTTCACTCCAATTGCAAGTAATCTGATGATACTGTCATATGTTTATATAATAAATAGGGATGTGCACCATTGGGCCACAAGTTGATGAAACATTGCTACTCTTGCTCCTTGCACTCAAAATACTAGTTGGTTAAACTTATGGTTGCATCATTTTCCAGTGTTCATAATTCACAGCTCACAGTGCCACACATTTCAGTGGTGTTTAAAATACATGCCACTAAGATGATGGTTATTGAGGAATGTGATTACCAGTTTCTAAGGCGGAAAAGTATTTCAGACAAAAATATTTCAGCTTAAATGTCGATATATCCAGCCGTCTCCGCTATTACTATACCATGTGTAGTGAGTACAGAGCTGCAAGCAATGATAGCACTATGCAAATTTGTTCAGGTAAAGTCAGCTGTGGTCACCCAACTAGTCAAACCAGAGCACCAGAGAGCCGCACACAGCTAGCATGTGTGATCCTCCTTCTATTCTGAGGAAATTAGAAGACAGAGGAAAACGGGAAAAGAAGCAGCTAAATGGATCGTTCTCTCTCTGATGTAGTCAGTCTTTGATCTATTTCTGGTGGATGGTGGTGGTGGTGGTGGTGGTGTTGGTGGTAGAACTAGAGGGATTTGCTCCTAAATAAATGTCATCAAGCCACAGCAAACCATTGTTTGTGATTGTTTTCAACTTCTCCTAACCACTCTGCTTCAATCTTCACTTCAACCTCTTCGCTGCCCTCACCTCTCTTTCCTCTTTCCTCCCTGGCCCTCTCTCCCAGCCTGTCCCTTTCTGTTTTTACCACAACAAAGGCATCCTCTGAGCCACAAGAGCTTGATTAAGTTCCCCCTTAATGAATAAATCACTTTAATGTCTCATTCAGCAGGTGTTTGTGGACATAAAGATATTAATCAACAAGGCAAAATGGTGCTGAATAGCCACTTGGAATGGGTTGATTAGAATCTAATTAAGATGAATCGGTATATCTTTCGGTAGCTAATATTTGAACCCTGTATTTCAGTCAGACCAAATCAGTCAAGTGACTGTCCATTTGTTCAATGTGTTCCTCTGTCCTGTCCCAGTCCAGAGAGCCTCTTTGATAAATATTTGAACGGGCGAAATGCAATAACAACAGGCTCTTAAAACCCAATTTGTTTCCATTTCCCGGCTTTTGATAAGACAACAGATTCGGTTACACAGTCATTCGATCATTATTCTCTAGCCGGTGTACTACCCGGTCACTGAGCTGTTCGCAGCCCCTTTATGGCAATGTCTGTAATACCGAATGGACAGTGTGTTTGTGGGGAGGGAAACAGGAACAGGTTGGTAGCTAATGTTTGCGTCCTTCCATGTATGTGCTTAAGGGTATGCGTCATGCATGTGTGTGTTTGTGCATGTACACACTGAGGAAAGTAAAGGCCTTTTGTGTCGAAAAAGGTGGCAATTAATAATGTAGGCTGATTTGAATGACGAAGCCCAGTGTTTCCCTGGGAAGTAACTTGTTCCTTTTATGAATATTTTATCACAGTAGCTAATGAATCCAGCCAGTCTAGGCAATCATAACCAACTAACAGCTCCCTTGCTGCTCTGGTGTAGGGCAGCTGGGCCCTGATCATTTCTAACCTGATTACTGGCGATGCTGATGGTCTCAGATCAGTGATTAGTGGGTGTTGTGCATTGGATTGAATGATTGTCATCAACCGTCTTGTTAGCATTGAAGACCGATGCAGGCTACTACAGGAGAGGGATAGATGCCAACAGGGTCACATGAGAAACTTTGTGTGCTATGCATGCATTCCTAATGTACGGTAGGGCTGTCAATATCCCAAACATTAGGTTCCAATGAATTTGAAATGAATGCAATTCATTTGAATGACTTCAAATGCCCTTTCTCCCAACAGGTGATGCTGTTGACAACATTATTTTTTATTTCATTAACTTAACATTTGTCGTGGATCACACATATTCAGTGCGGCACTAGAGAGCTCTTTACAATCACCAGTTTCAACAGTATCTGATCAAATATGAAATATGGTCACAGTCTCCCCTCATGTTCCTGAGTTATGGCATTGAATAAAGGCCAGAAAAGTTTTTTTGAAGAATGGTGTGAAGTTTACCTTTGACGTTTTGGATATAACCTGTCATCAGTTCATCATTTTATCATGTCAAACATTTCTGTGAAATGTTGTCATAATTAGTGTATTGATTCTTGAGTTATGGCCAAAAATGTTTTGTGTTGTCACACTTTTGACATTTGACCACAAAATCTAATAAGTCCATCCCTGAGTACAAGTGGACATTTGTGCCAGATGTAGTTAAATTCCCTCCAGGTGTTTCCTGAGATTTCGTGTTCACAAGAATGGGACAGACAGACAACCCCGCTGCTGCAGAGGCATAACTCATAATTACAGCTGAGATGAAAAAGCTGTACCAATGGGCCACATTGCCTTCCATATAAATGTTGCCATCTTATAGATGATGACATTTTCACAAGCTTGTTGCAAGGGGGTCGCCGTAGCAGAGTCTCCCAAATAGTATTCAGTCAGTCGAGTTGTAGACTTGATGTTGCTCTGCTTGTCTGTGGCGCCTCTGGTGTCACACTTTGGTGGCAAACTAGCTGGTGAGTCCCCAGATTTGTTGGCACTTTAGGGTAAGACAACTGCTTTGTACAAAGTTGACAAACAGACACATCTTTGTGAGTTACTTTGCCATCTGCGTGTCAATACACTGCTTCTCATATGCTTTGGTGTCTCAGGACCTAGTGTATGCCATATTCGTAGCAAACAACATTACTATCTTAGTTAACTGACGCAATAGATCAAGCTGATAATGACTTTTTAGAGGACCCACTGCTGGAACACAAGGCAAGCTACTTCAAACGGTCTGTTGCACTTAAAAATTGTAATTTTTTAAATTTTAACAGGTCTTTACGGTTGGAATATTAACTTTTCCCCACATTTGACCAAATCTTCAAACTTTAAAATACTTCATACTGTATCACTTTTTATCTGTAGTTCCTTTTTTTCTGAAACCCAGTCATAGACTTACCATGGTCTCATTCACAACTCAGTGCAAACTGTCATCTGGCCAGCTTACACTGCTATGTTTGCTAAAATTAATTAGAGAAACATTGTGATTGGGCCACATTTGTCTGCAGGATAGAGGGATTAGGTTAAAGGAATGAAGCCGGTGCTTTTTTTGCAATGCCACAAAGCATAAAAGGCTTGTCCAGGTATATGCAGGTATCTCCATCAAGTAGTCGTAGGCACAAATCGTGGGGATACAAAAGAAAGTGGGATATTGACTATGCTCCCATTTTGACCTGAGCAAAAATTCATTTTCTCTCTGTCATACATTTCCTGCACTTGCTACTGCATTTAAAGGGACACTTGGCTTCTTGCATATGTGTATTTTATAGCCAGTACATGCATGTGTTTTATGTATCACCTAAATGCCTACAAGGTGACTTAACTCTTGTCCAGAAAAAAAGCCATAATTCATTACATGTGCACATATATATAAATAATTTAGTTGTGTGTGGAAATATGATTGTATATCAACACTCCACATGTGAGTGAACATTTGTGAGTGTGATGGCACACGCGCCAAGCAGGGTGGTGGTTCTCCTCGTGAGCGTTAATCGTGACTTAGCAGCTTAAGGAAGTCACACTTCCCTGGATGATCCCCATGTGTTCTGGCAACCACTGATGCTCACTAAAGGCCACCAGCGTGCAACCAGGCAGTCCCTTCTACCACAGACTGAATTTTGCCTCCGCCTGATGTACTTACAAGCAAATTTTGGGTGCTGTAACTACAACACACATAGTAAACACACATCTTGTGTTTTTGAAGTGACAGAGGCATGCCGCCTGTTAACCTCTGGCTGCCTGACAGACAGGCACAGTGAGTAACGCAGCCAGAGGGAACCAGCTGGCCTAGATTGTGGCCATATCACTGGAAATACAGTTTCTAATGTGACTAAATCTCCGTGCTTGTGGTCCTTCTGCACAGATTAATCCATTTGTGTATTTTGGCATGTTCAGCATATAGTGTCTGGGCCCGTTTCAGTTTTGTAAGAGTTTACAATCACTGCCCATGAAATGGTCTAATCTCCCTCGCAGTCAGCTTTTGCTCCAGGCCACCCACAGAGAGAGTGATGGAAGGAGACACACATGAGAGGGGGGGTGTACAAAAACCAGCAGTAACCTTTGAAGTAATTAACAGATTTAACAGATTACACTGCAAAATAGTGTTCCCTCTCTGTCTGTACTGCTTTAAAACAAAGGTTTTGTGTATTATTTTAAAATGGCCTTGTCGTCTTCAGCTTATAGGACATACACATTTTGTGAGACTGTGAATCCAGATATTGACAATGTAAACACATTTTTGAATAACCAAACAGAGTTATAAAAATGTACTTGTGTGTGAGCTGCTTTTTGATGAATGACAGTATGAAAAACTGCTTTTGTCCCTTGTGCTGCTGTGGGCATTTTGTTCTTTATTTTCACCCGTATCTCCAACTCTGTTGTCCCTACTGATAGCTTTTCTGCATCACCTCCCTCTTCCTCTCCACAGTGGTTAGGACTAGTCGGGGGTTTGCTGTTTTCCGGTAATGAGAGGCCTTACAGGAAGCAGATATCTGGGACCACTTTTACAATGATCAGTATTGATTATCCTCAGAGGTTGGCTGGAGGGGTGGGTGTTGGGGAACAAGGGACGGCAAAAGACACATTTTTCTGTTGCTAAGAGACAGCAATCTGGCATGGCACTGGTGGATGACGTGGCTATGGGTGGTAGGGGGAGTGGGGGATAGGGCATTATGGTAAGACGTAGAGAAAATTTCTTTTGACAAGAAATTCCATCTTTTGAAGATCCAATGGTGGTAGGCTTGGGTTTGAGGATGAAGATGGTGATCTGCTGAGGCTAATCAGGAGAACTAGGAGTGTTTTCAGATGTCCCACTGCTACTGCATTGCTGGGCAGTTATGTAATATAGCTTTCACATACATTGATACACTGCTGAATTGAGCCTTCTGAAATACCTCTTTCATACTGGAAACTTGTGCGTGACATACTCTACTGTAAGTGCATTCAGGCTGCTTTCACAGAATAATCCCTGGATGTAATCATTCAGAGACTTGAGTCTTCAACTGCAGTTTCATACACATCACTGTGGAACCACAAAATTCAACAGAATAACACAGAATTACATGAAATAAAGTACAAAATTACGTTTCGGTTTAGTTTCTCTCTCTCGCTCACCCACGCTGTTTCTTTCTCTCACTCTATTTTTCTTCCTCTCTGTGCCCTATTTTTATAGCTGTTGGGTAATCCATTAGATGATCATTGAACAATATTACACCCAGGTAAATCTTTATAGTTGGAGGGTGCGATACTGCACTTTGACCCATTCAGATTGAATACAAATGTGCATTTGACCTGTGTCACCTGGAGCCTACATGTTGGCCTGAAATAGGTAGAGGAATATGTCAAGACCTTTGACCCAGATGAACTGGCAAGATGCCTAATAACCTTTGATGCTTCTTAGCTTTCAGTGTCTTTAGAGTGTTGCATTGAGTGCAATTCTGCAACACCAAAACAGGCCTCTAAAGGCTCTCAATACACACTCCCTGACAGCCCCAAGTTGCCTGACTTTTCTGTTCCTGCCTTCATCTGGACCTTAGAGGCTGGATGCTATCCATATATTTTCAAAAAAAATCTAATATCCTTTTTCCTAAGACCTCTTGCCTAGAAGGTTTGCCAGTATGTTCTTTGCGGCTTCCCCGCATTTGCTTCACCCTTATCCAGACAGTATCACACTGGTAGCCTGAGGGTAAAATGGCCTCCCTTTGTGTGTATTGGCTATGCTAGTGGTGAAAATGTTGGGTCAGGTCTCTGTCTGTCTCTCACACACACTCACATGCACACACTCAGACACACAAAGGCCCTCTTATTTAGACCCTCATAAACTCTATTAGGATTTATTACCTCAGCTTTGTCCCCAGTGAACACGTCTGGCCTGTTCCAGATTGGGGGCAAACTGGAGGAAGGAATGAAGGACAGGAGAGGGGAAGGAAGGTAACATTTTGATTAGTTTGGGGCACGGGAGTGTTACTGACATTACACAGACATGCATTGTGGAGTGCTGAAAGATTGGAGTAATTCAGCAGTCAGACTGGTCAGATTTGTGTGATATTTGTGAAGCTTTCTGTCTGAAAGCAACATATCATTCAGTTCGGGTTTTTTTAATTTTGCTCATAATTAGAGTTAGTATTTTATAGTTTGTGTTCCCGTATACCTCAGAGAAGCAGAAGAATTGTCTAAGCACATATGTTGTAGCACCTGACTTCATGCACATTATTCCAGTGAGTTTGTATGAATATATGACTGATGGGGAGCTTATTAGCATAGCACGAAGCATTCTGCCTGTGTCCAGACAGTCAGGTCTAGCCAGTCTCACCTGTCATTATATCAGACATGTACAGCTTGTGCTGTAAAACACACAAACATACAATATACAGACACACGCATACAGCTGTTTCTGACATCAATGGTTTTGTGCTGCCTGATTATAATATATGATGATTAAACATATTTTGTGCAACTTAAGCATATCAATGTTAAGTCTAGGTTTTCTACATACAACACATAATAAAGCAACCTGCACCAAGAATTAGTATGTTGTGCCAGTGGTAATGTTGACTGGCCATAATCTCAGATACCTCTATAACTTGACCGGCTGCTGTCTGTTCAAATAGACCTGTTAGCTCTGTTGTGGACCTCCTGCCATGACTTTAATTGGTTCGCAGTGAACCTTGAGTGATGCCAGATGACAACAGCTAATGATGGCTGTCAATCTATAAATGTAAGCTCACACTGCGGAGTGAATATGATGTGAATTTCTTTTGTGTGGTGACAACAGCAATCAGAATCAGTGTTTACAGGGAAGACCAATTATTTGTCTAATTTGACTTGTATGATTTATTAACAAACACCATAACACATTTGTTGTCATTCTATTTTATTCTTTATTTTCATACAGTATAAACTCTTCCAGAGTGAATATGTGTGAATCCACGTTGTCATGTGAATTGAACTGTACCCGTTTATATTTCTGTGATGGACTTCTTTTATTTTGTTTTTGTTTGTTCTGGTACTGTTTGTTAAATGTACAGTGTTATGCAACATTTTAAACTCAGCTTATAATAATCAGGTCACATAAAATTTTCTTGTGTATCCATTTAATTGTAGGCCATTGTTACAGCTGTGTTCTTTAATGAGGGCAGTGCAGGCGGAACGGAACATTTTGCTAAGTTTTAATTAGGATGTGCTCTGAAAGAAGTGAGATTAGCCACACTATTATATTTATTCGTACTATCTCCTTTGTAGATTCCCTTGCTGATTTCAGATTAAATAAGTCCATCCTTTGCTTATTTACCTTTCCCTCATAAACATGCAGAATTTTGTTGTGATATTGATCACCATGTTTGCTGGAGAAAAATCCTTGCAACTCTTCTAATGTCTCTTGGATCTTCTCTCCCTTTCCTCTGCATTCCTTCCTTTCTGTCATTTTCCCCAGGTCATGGAGAATTTTTTCCCTTGTTAGAAGTGCTATCTTGATTACAGCCAGCACGTGGGTGGCGGTCGGGGGGTGCACAGCCTAAGTCAGCTAATGGTCATGTGTGAAGCTGTGGTCTGATGCCCATCCTCCCCTCAGCGCTGGCCATGGACGGGGAGAACTACCTGCATCCAGAAGGCCCTCAGCTGGACAGCAGCTTGTTCTCTGTGGCCTCCTCTAACATGGAGGTATGCTATGGGATTTTATTTGATTTTATTTGGAGGCTCATAGGCATATTCTCTTACCTTACATGGATTGTTTTTTTCTTGTAGTAGAAATGCAAGTCAGATTGTTGATCGCTTCCTTTTATGCTAGTACACTTTTACACAGGTCAGATAAATTCTTTAAAGTACTACTAATACTGACAGGTAAACTAGGTTGAGCAAATTTGGCTTTTTCTTTACACATTCTCTGCTGTCTCATAACCTGCATCGTGGGTAAAGACATCCCAGATGTACCAAAACCTAAAGACATATATTTACTATCAGACATCCGTTGTCATGTATGTGACTTTCACATGGTGCAACAGTCATCAAGAAATGTGTGAGAAAGGAAGTGATCCTACATGTGGTAATTCCCATTCCCATGTAGATGAGACCAGACATTAAGGGATGATATCGCCCAAATTTTCTCACTTAAACCATGTGGAATGGAAGCATTAATGTGACAAGTTTTTAAGTTATTTACCTCTGAATTATATTATTAATAAAGAAATTTTATTTTTGTTACTGACAGTGTTAAAAGTTTCATTTGGATAAACCCAGTTTCCGTTTTAATTGGAAGTAATCTCTACCAAAGAAATTGTCACAGTAGTCTTTGAGCACCACTAACAAAATTCCATCCAACTTCATTGTAATGGGGCAGCCACAGAAATTCCAGGAAATTCTTAAAACCTCATCTCATAAAACTGAAACTGTCTAGATTCCACATGGGGAAGTAAAAATATTTGTTGTGATTTGGCTGAACTGACCATTTAAGGGCTTAAACTATTACACTGAAACAAAATTAAGTCAGCATATTCTTTGTCATCCACAGACATTGTGGTTTTGATGTTGATATGAATGTCCCGTGTATGATTTTTCACTATTATGCATGGCAAAATGCCCTGGTGTCGTAGCATTTTAGACACAACAAATGAAGTAACCTTTGCTGTAATTTTGCTCAAACATCACTGAAGGGATACACACATAGAACCTGCATTGTTCATGTTTTAGGATTATGAGAATGCTGCTTTGCACTTAAGATGTTATGTCTTGTATTTCTATGTTTTTTCTTTTGCTTTTGTTGTGTGATGGATTTCTATTTTGTTCTGTTTTAGAGTTCAATATATGCCTCCTCTGGTTCCTGGGGATCCTACTCTCAGCAGGCTGGATACAGCATACACTGCCCTATGCAATCTGGAAACCAGTAAGTTAATACAACACCTCGCATTACCATGAGCTGACAATGACAGTGTATCACCTGAAAACATGACAAGTGAAGTCACAGTAACTTTATGCACTGTGCACTAGTTCATACATGGTGGCTGAGAATGTTCCATAACAAATATTCTGTTCAGTACTCACAGCAGACAATGACCTTTAGATCGAGGACTGTAAACTACTGAAATTGAGTGAGACACTGGAGTTAACATGTCCTGTCACAGAATGTCCCGTCACAAAGTGTCCCATCACAGAATGTCCCATCTGCCTTGAGTCTCTCAATCATTATACAGTTGTGTCATTATTTTGAGTGTGGCGTTTGTGTTGGGGGTTTCTGATGAATTTTGCTAATGATGTGTAAATTTTACTTATCCATTATTGGCTATGACAACCACATGGCAAACACCCATACTTGTCTTTATTAGTGGACCTACTTAATCGGACACGTAGTCTATGCATTACGATTAATTAAACTCATTAAAAGAAATCCATGCTGTTATATACGACATTGACTATGTTAAAATTATACAGAACAGATACCATAAATTCAGCATCACATTTTCTGTGACAGGAAGTACCCTAGGAATAGTATAAGATAGAAAATATTTAAAAATTCATAAAGTTGCTAATTTAGGTATGTATTTGTGTTCAGGGCTGGTGCTTGAACTGGAGTGTGAGTGTTGCTGCTTTGCTCAGTACACTTGAGGCCTATATTTGTGTCCAGTGATAGATAGATAGATAGATAGATAGATATACTTTATTTATCTCAAGCTGGGAAATTGCAGTGCAGCAGCAGCATTACACACAGTGAAATAAGTGAAAAATTGTGAAATGAGACTATAAAAACCAAACTATACATGATAAAATATCAAAATAGCAAGCAGTAAAAAGATTATATACATAATAATAAAATAGCAAAATAGTAAACAGTAGTAATGGAAAAAGTATTGCACAAAAAAGAATATCTGCAGCAAATGGCAGTGTGTAGAAAATAAAGTGTACCGTGACTGTAAGCATAACACAGTGAAAAAAGTGAAAATTTGTGAAATAGGACTATAATGAACAAACTATACAGTGATGCCTGCAATATAAAATGTGGCTGCACCGTAAAGCTGCACCAACCCTAAGGGTAAAGCTTTTGATGGAAGTTTGAAAACGTTAAAAAAGGCCATAAAGAAACTTTTTTCAAATATTATGTGTATTGATTTTGAATTATTGAATATTATTGGATCTCATTATTGCATTCCTGACACTTGAAGTAACCTAACACAATCTGCTTATAATCACCACCAGCAGCAGCTGAAGTCATTGGGATGGTCTCCTTTGTCAGACCTCCTTCATTTCCTGTAGCGGGTAGCCTGTTGTCAGCCTTACTAGGGAGGGTTAATCTCAACATCTTGTAACTCTGCTCTGGTTTTATGACCTCACCGCTGAATGAGAGGCGTTTGTCTCTCTTCTCCCCCATAAGGTAGGAAGGTAGAAAGGTGTGTGTGTTTGTGTGTTTGTGTGTGTGTGTGTGTGTGTGTGTGTGTGTGTGTGTGTGTGTGTGTGTGTGTGTGTGTGTGTGTGTGTGTGTGTGTGTGTGTGTTTTTCAAACACCCTGCAACATCTTGTCTACATCGGCCATTTACCGTAGGCAGCACGTCAACAGAGCAGAAGTGGCTGCAGCCCATTTCAGTGTCTACACTGCACTGTCTAAACTGCATCCGTTTAGCCGTAGAATTGCTGTTACCACCCATTACACTTTCAGTGTAGTTGAAAAGCACAGCTGAACCATAGATCTATTTCTCACATTGTTTAGGTTTGGCAGGGTTTGGATGCTGGTCTGACCTTTGCTCAGCTTTGGAGAGCAGGTGTTTCTGTTTGGGATGGATATCTCTTTTAATGTTATTGACGTTGAAACATGATGTCAGCGATTTCACGACTAGTAAAAAAGGGTAAGCAAGAAAGCAGAGACAGAGAGCACAAGTATGCAAGCAAAAAAGAGACTAAACTGAAATTACTATCATGCAGGGTATTAACTTAAATAGCAGTCTACATGTGTATTATTTCATCTGAGACAAATACGTTTTCTGTATGAAAGTGTGCCTGCATTAGGGCTGGGCAGTCATCATTAATTCATCTATTAATGGAATTATTTTGATAATATGATGACACACAGCTTTATCACAGTTGTGATACAGATTTTCTTTCAGAAAGCCCTATCATGATAACTCTCTGTCTTAAAAGATTGTTAACTTCAGCATTTTTATTTTTTACCACCTAGAGTTTCTGTTTTGTGATTCAGTTGATATGGATATACCTGAATATACATTTTCATGTTATTGGTGGCAAATGTATAAAATGACTGGAAGTTAGTCATCACCAAACTAGTATCATACTAAGTACAACTCAGGAAGTGTTTGCAGTGGCCGTGTTTTGTATTGTTATTGCTGTCTATGCAGCGTTTCTGAAAGTTCAAGCTGCAGATGACGTGAGAGCATAGTCTGTGGTTTTCAGATTCACTCAGACAAGAATTTTGTGACATCAAGCTGGGTTTACAAGACCCTTTTCCCCCTCATGGTCTTGCAATATACAAATATCATGATCATACTCATGAGATTCTGTGGTTCATTACAAGAATTGCATAATTGAATATCATCTTGGCGCTCATCTGGCAAGAACAAGCAATATGTCCTGTGGTTTGAAAAGTTGTTAATTAACATTATTCTCTGCCAATACATGTTCTGTCCCAGAGTGGCCTGGCAGACATGTTCCTTTAAGAAAAAACAAAAAGGACTCTAATCATAATGTCTAAATGTCCGGCTCTAATACATTTTTTAACCATTTTTGTGCGTCACTTGAAAGGTGCATCTGTACTCTCGTTTTGACGAGAGTAAGCATGACAGAGGTCTTAAAGTGCCAGTTTTTGCATCTCTTTCTACTTTTGTTTTCTTCACTCAGTTCAGTACTTCTGATTCTCAGTCAGGATCTTTTTTGCATGACCCTGTATTTGCTGCTCTTTTCATCTGTGGCTACAGAGCAGGTTCCTGCTTAGTATGATTGACTTATCATGGTCAGGATGCATTTTACTGAACTTGAAAGGCCTTAGTTGTGTGCTCACATGAACATTGAGAACAAGCAGAGGAGTGAATAGATCACATGGCACCAGTGGGGAAAATTGTGACAGGACAGGACAGATTGATGCACTGACTGACGTGTATCACTCACATTAGTATGACAGAAACTATTCTTATGAGTAGGAATAAAAGCATCACTAACACTTTGACTGTTTAGAGTTGGCAGGGGCATGGTCGTCATAATAGCAACTCCTGTGCAACATAAAGCAAACCAATACACTAGTGCTGCAGAATACTTTCTTCTGTAAGTTAGTAAGTATTATAAAAATTGATTTGAATGTTTATGTTTGGGTCACCTTCCCATCCCACCTGTGTTCTGCAATATTATCACTTTATTTGGTGAGGCCACACCCATATAAACCTCAAAATCATTTATAAATGTTGCTCATCTTTCCACTTTCATTATTACTATTAATTCTTCAACCCACTTGTAACACAGAAAAAATGGCTATAGTTCTATTCTGGCATTAATGTCAGCGAGACATAACATTGAGAGATTGTGACTCTCATTTGTCATCTGTTGGCCTTTCCTTTACTCTGATGATGCTCTTTTCAGCCAACGGAAGGCAGCAGGTATCTGTTTCATCAGTTTAATTTGCAATCTCTAATTGATGATGTGCACTGTTGAGTCACAGCCATGCAAGGTTTATCCACTGGTTACATTTTGTGGAACCAGCACCAGACTGCTGCAGGATAATCACACAAGTCTCTTTGCTTATATCAACATCAAGTTGGCGGTTATGATTATTATTCTGTGGAGTTTTCACTGCACTGTACAATAACATGCGTGTTGGAGATTGATAAGACTGTGTTAGCAAGTCTGTGTGTATGGAAATTAGACCCTGACCCTCTGACGTATCAGACTGCTGATACTAATAGGTTGTACTTCATCACTACCTACATGAAATACAGTAAAAAGTGCGACAGTGATTATTATTTTGATGAGCTGCCTAAAATATGTTGGGATTTAGTGTTATTCTTTGACTCACTTTTTATAGACAATTAAAAGTGGGAAAAACGGTCCACTGTTTTCAGTTGTTTTTAGTTTGTGGTGGTATGTAGTGAGGTACCACACAGCTAAGTCTCTGTGTTTGTTTGCAGTGGAAAAATAAGAAAGAGACAGCTGATTTGTGTCTAATTTTTGTCTTTTTTTTTTTTGACTGTCTCTGACCAACTTTTAAAGGCATAATATGCAACATTTCTGCGTTAAAATGTCTAAAAACGACTAGACCTGTGCTATATGTTTTGTTGCGTTGTGTACTCACGTTATCTCAAATGTTTCCTGCAAACCCAGAGAAACCTGTAGTGTTATTCAACAGTGCGTTTCATTTAGTCACCTTTCAATTGCGTTATATCCCTTTTACCCTGCAGTTGATATAACTTCCAGGGAAACACAATAATAAAACAGATGATGCGTCAGACAGTGAGGAAGTCTGTGAACTAGCTATCTAGTCATTCAGTTGTGTACTTTCTATTGCTCACTCGTGATGAAGCACGATTGTTAATTTTCAGCTGCAAAGGTGGTTTAATGAAGACAACAACTCCCATGAACCCACACCATTTTGTTACTGTTTTGATTTAGAGAACACTTGGTGCAGAAAATGCTTACAATGCGTTTAATTGAAGGAATCTTGAAGGCTCATGCTGTGTGCGGTATTTAAGGCCAACATGGCTCTGTGAAATAGACCTCCATTATATTGCTTTATCCTAAACATTATTTCAGTAGACTACATTTCAAAGAGATTTGCTGAAAGAACTACAGCACCTTTATTTTAACTTTTTCTTTTTGATGAAATGAGACAGTGAATCGAGGTGCACTTTTTGTCCAAACTGTAAAATTTGGGTTGATTTGTGCCTGTCCATTTTTCTTCTTTTTTTAACATGTTTGAAAAAAATCTGTTTTAATCTAATCTTGATAGCATGAGAGTTAATTTTCATGAGTGTTCTGCCTGTAAGGAAGAGTTCTTCCAAGGAATCTAAGCAGGTAGTTATTGTTGGGCGTCTTTGTGTACTGCATAGTTTCAGGGTGTGAGACTTTGATCTGTGTTTTGTCAATATATCATCTTGATGGGATTATGTTTCCTCATGGTGAATCTTAGAGGACCTTTGTCTTTAAATTAAATTACAGAAAATTTGGCATACTGCTGCTGCTTACTTTAATACAAGGATAAGATAGCTATTAGTCTATATATTTATATTATACAAAAATGCTGTCAAGTGGTTGATTACACACACATTAGAATGGTTGAAACATACAGTAGTTTTGACTGTTTTAGTCCCAGTTGTGAAGTTGTCAACAATAAAATAGAGAGTCTATGAGGAAATGCGTCATTAAAAAGCACTCATTGATAAACAGCATTCTAGCCAGTTGTCAGATGATAATGAGGTATCTTTCCACAGTGTCTAAAATAACATTGTTACGTGCCTGGCCAGTGTGTTTTTAGCCTCAAATAAGACATTGTTAAACATTAACATGGTTCAAATGATGATCTGTACACAGCTACAGGCTGCGTAGTATGAGAAGGCTACATGAACACAAACAGTAAGTCAGTCAGCTCCTTTGGCTCAGAGCCCCTAACCAGCTTTGTGTTGTTGGAAAGCAGCTGATGCCTGGCCTGCCAAGACTTCTACTGTAATAATATCACTGTCATATCACTGTTGGCTGAAGGGCCAGGAAGGGGATTTCCATTGTAGATGATTGTTACCAGTCACAGTGCAATAATCTTTCTGAGAACTGAACAGATTCTTTACCATAATGATCTCATTACCTTTTTTTTCTAATTTGGGTTCACCATGCATCATGATTATTTCCTCTGTGCAGACTAAGGTTCATTTACACTAGGGTTGCAACAGTATTAGATTTTCATGGTATGATAACCGTGTCAGAACATGTCACATAATCACAGAATACGGTAGTACGCAATTGTTAGCATTATTGTCTGTTGCAATTACCTGTAACAGAATAAACAGAACAGGGTTTTTGGTTGAACAAATGCTTTATTAAATAATTTCACAAAATATTATGTCCTGACAGTCATGAAACTTGATATGAGCTTAAAGTATGTATATTTTTAACAACACTAATATGGTAGAATTCAGTACTTAAGACACGCGAATGTACATGGTCTGACAATCATCGATTTTCATCAAATCAGAATATTACTGCAATCCAAATGATCATATTTAACATTCTATTTGCTTGACTGGAGAAAACAGAACCGGATTTATTAAGCATCCGTGCAATTGTGATCACTTTTTCTTTTTTAGCAGTAAAAACCCCAATAAAAACATACTGTGTACGTTGCAACCCATTTATGGTTATCTAAAAGATGACTTTGGAAAGAGACACTCACCAAAAATATACATTTAAACATGGACACAGCTTAATATTGAATTTTTGCTGCGTGTTGTTTGGAAAATTCTACCAAAAAAAATCAGAGGAATCATGTTTTTCATAGACTGGCCTCTATACACTGGCTGCCCTTTCATCCTCTTGGTGTGTTTTGAACTTAAATCAATCAGTCTCA
Organism: Chelmon rostratus; assembly: GCF_017976325.1. Lineage (NCBI taxonomy): Eukaryota > Metazoa > Chordata > Actinopteri > Chaetodontiformes > Chaetodontidae > Chelmon > Chelmon rostratus. Next base: position 22,979,763 of record NC_055661.1, read on the forward strand.
CTGATCTCTGGCCTGTGGTTGAGGACACAGAGCCAAATCCTGTGAATGGCTTTGGCCAAGCTCAATCCCTCTGAGCCCAAGCCCTGGCACGTGATTGGATGAGGGGAACATGGGGCGGTACAGTTCCAGTTCCACCTTAACAGAGGTTTAGTTTTGCTTTCATTTTAAGAATGTGTCCACCACTGACTGACTTACATTATAATGACTTTTACTCAGCAAGAAACTGAAAACATCTCATGTTGGGAATACAAAGTCTGTGGACCAGTATCTGTTAATAAGATTGGGCTAGAGGAGAATGGTTGGTATTAATGAAAGCCACACTTTGGATCTACAAAGCGGGTAGGACCTGTTTTTGTTCTATGTTCCTTGAGCGTTAACTTATCTCTTGCTCTCTCCCCCCGTTTCCTTATTTAAACCTGGAACTCTCTTTGCCCGTTTGACCTAAGATATGTGTTTCTGTTATCCTGCTTGTGTCTTTGACGGTTGAAGTTGCTACTTAGTTGGCTTTGAACAACTGGATGCAGTTTTTTTTATAGTTATTCATGTGTGCACACTTACAGGAGCTTTATTCCATTGATGCATTCTTGTCGACAAACAAAACCTTGTTTTCACCTGTTACGTTTGTCTGATGTGTTGAAATTGCTAAAAGCATGATGTAGTGCTTTAGTATAGTGTTACATCTTAAGTATTAGAGTACTTGAACCATCTTCAGAAAACATCATTCTCTGTTCTTACTGGTACATTTGACCACTTGATCACATGAGGTGCTTTTCAATGTCCCTTTTATTTTTCTACGAAAGCTACTCATCACACAACAATAGAGGGCTGTGGTTGCGCTTGGCATCTGTAAAAAGTACATTTTTATAACTGTATGAGGGTGAAGAAAACAGAACAACATACGTCAGTTTTATTTGGATAAGTGGCGGTTAAAGACATAACTAACCTAACGTCCTCTTTCCCCAATAGGCAATACCACTTGAACAGCAGCACTACCACCACCACTCCGGATGTGCACATGGACATGTACTCTGGATTCCCTGATGTGGACTCCTTCAGCCTCAACCTCCCTAGGAATGGAGATTTCCCCCAGGTTTGTTTCATATATCTACTGTACATATTTATAGTTGCACTAATAAAACTGACAAATTGAGCTTAGTTTCCACCTGTCCCTCTCCTTCTCTTACTTGCTTGTCAGAGGGAAGGACCATGCTTCCCACTCGCTTCTTTCATCATGTCTTTCATGTGTGTTCAGCTCTGCTTAATTTACCTTAGAGCAGCCTGATTAAAGGCCAGTGTTGTCTAGACAACTGCACCAGTGCCTGCCCCATTCCTGTCAAGGCATGTCATTAATAAGACACTGTAATTTAACACTCTTCTACACGTCCACAATACATCTTCAGAAATCTCTGAAGTGTTCTTGTGCATAGTCTGAGTGTCTTTGGGATAATCCACAACCTAGGGAGATACAGCAAAGTCACATGAATTCCGATATGGCTGTTCAGACTGAGGTTGCATTGCAGAAATCAGACCTGTAACTGATTTAGGACAACATGTGGAAGTGGCCCAAATCAGAATTTATAAAATCACATCCCATGTGATTTGTCCTGTTCACATGGTTATAACACAAACAGATCTAAGTCACATATCAGCAAAAAAAAAAAAAACAGATTTGGGCCACTTTTCCCGCTGTCGAAACATAGCCCATAAGATTAGGACATTTCAGAATGGGAAATTCTTAGACATAGACAGTGAAGTAAAGGTGTAGGCTTCTACTCACTCATATACTCACCTTACCATTCCAGATGGTTACTATTCATCATTTGCATTTTCTATTTCTGTGCACTTTTGTGTCCACCCAGCCAGTTCCTTATAGTTCAAATCATTTGAATAGGAGCCAGTTGGAATTTCACAGACCAGTGAGTTTCTAATCTGACACCTATTTGGGTTGAGCTGATGAGGGCCATTATGGAACCATATTAAAAATATGTTATGATGATGAGTTTTAAAGAAGGCCAGTCATGGGTTACCAAGTAGACTGGTAGTTATCCCCTTTATGATTAGCCTGTCTGATGGTAGAAAGGGCAGAGCTATCAGCGTTTTCTTGGTTCAACATATGGCCAAGCTGAAAAACAATAAGGGATGGGGTAAGCAATGCATTTTTAAAGCTTTTCACTGAATAGTACACTATTATTATATCAGTTTAAACTGCTTTTCACTTGTATTTGATGTTTCCACATGTCTCCTCGTGTGTTTCTTGTTCAAAGAGCAGGGGTAAATTTAAATTAAACAAATTAAAAGTTCTGATAAAAACGGTTGACAGTGAATTATCTGAAGTCCCTTAGACATTGTTTTTTGAAAGACAAGTTTCTGTTGAGTTTTTCTCAAGTAGATGAAACTTAAACCACTGCTATCTGCATGGCTAGATATCAAGAGTGGAAAAATGTCTTTAGTACTTTGGGTGAGTTGACCCTTTTAAATTTTTAAAAAAACAGCGTCCTACAATATTTAGATTATACATAAATACCGAACCACCATATATTTATTTTCTGTAAATAAACTCACTCATGCACATTGCTGGATAAGGAAACCCAGTGAATGGGGAGCAAAAATAAAGATGCATCTACATCTAATGCAACATTCACAAGACTGCAGTATAATATTAATAAGTTCAATCAATTTGAATGCAGAAGGCAGTGCCAGTTGTTTGGTAAACCACTTAAAAACAAAATACTACAAATGAGCCAATTTGGCAATGAGCAATGTGTCTTTCTTAAACTTCTGAGTCACGGAGCTCAGTTGAGTTTGTTGTCTCTCTGGGCGCTCTAGAGGCTTAAAGCCCAGGGGTTGATAAAAGCTCAAGGCTATATTTTACAGTTAATTCATTTTGATGTTAAGCAAGGTATTGCCAAATTAAGTTGCGTCCTTACAGGTGCACAACATTATGTGGCTGGCACAGGACCACTTGCACTTTCTGGATAACTAAATCATAAGGATATTTTCAGGTCATATTAGTGGTTTGCAAGCTTCTTATGTTCATTTTGAGGCTGTACTGTATAAGACTTTTTTGTATATGCAGATTTTGTTGCACCTAATCAACTCCCCTCTAGAAATCTAGATCTTTGTTAACAGATCCTGTAGTTGACAACAGTTTAAAGGGAAGCACAAGCAGGCGCAAAAACTACATGCAACAGTTTCACTTCATGTTTGTGTCCAGATGTGTGAATTACTGTGATGGAATAATGCTTGAAGTCATATGAAAACGTTTTGTTGTAGTATTTTAAGATGGGGGGGGGGTTTCAAGAACAAAATCTACACATCTGAAGGCTTTTTTATTCAAGAAAGTGATGTGTCATCCTCATCACGTGTGTTGTAGTGCTTGTATGGATTTTGTGATTCACGTGGGGTTTCCCTAGTTTTCCCATCTGCTTGTGTTAGCCTGTCAGGCTATAGCTTTCTTCTATAGGCTATAGTAATTACGAGTTCTCTGTGATGTGTTGGATATCCTCTGTCTACATATTTAGAAATGTATTGCTTTGCAGTTGCCATTCTTATGTGGTTTGGTTTAAATGAGCTCCTTCACCATTGCTGCCTTCATGAGCAGCAAGTTTGGATTTCTGACAGTGGAGAGGTGGAATGTTATGGCGTCTGTGTGAGCGAGAGAGAGACGTTCTGTGCTTGTGTTGTGCTTTCTCAGCTGTCCTTTCTAGTTTTGGACACTCCCTGCCATGTGAGGCATGCAGAGAAAATGTAAGTCACGGGGTCATCATGACTAATCCGCCACCTCACACTCAGCCCCCTTTTTCATCCTCCATTTTTTCCCCCCTCCATCACCATGACAATCGGACTATGCCCAGTTTTTCCCCTTTATTAGTCTACAATCAGGAGGCCAGATTTCTTGTTTTCTTTGCACTGTTGAACCGTGACAGAACAGAAGACATTCAGGCATGTGTGTCTGGTGGAATTGTTGTTGTGATTGTTAGATTTGTCAGCTGACTACCTTTTTATCTCAGCCATTTCCCTGTTTCAGTTACAGCTGTAAAGTTAGTGAAATCTCTTTTGGTTTGGATGGCTTCCCGCAGTGTTACAGTTTGTTTATGCAGTTCACTAGAGCTCTGTTGGAATATCCTCACATTGTAAGGAGGCACACTGCTAGAGTATGTGGGCAGGATGTCAGTCTCTAGATTGCTGGTAACTTGAAAACATGAGCCAAATGTTTGTTTGTATTAGAATTAATAGACTTTCCTTTGGGACTTGAGATCCTTTTTAAATGACCAGTTAATTACAATATGTCACTATCTTATAACTGAAATGGAATACATAGCCGCAGTACAATGATGTGGATGAAGTTGATGTCACATTTTTAAAAACATTTATTTGATGTGGACAATTAAATTGTGCTTCAATGGTACCACAAAATGTCCCAATCATGTTATAATATAAACTTCCACTGACACCTATGTTTTTTCCCTCAGGAGGCATCAAATCTACTATAATATGGATTAAATAAAAAAGTAAACAAGTGATGTAAGAAAAGTAATTCATTCAAATCACTAACTTAAATTACCTAAATTTCCATGGATAATGTTTTGTATTATATTGTTTGTGTTTTGTCTATTTTTGCCTATTTTTTATTTATTTTGCTAATTTAATAGATGTGGACAATGACTTTTCAAAAAAAGAAACGTGGCTGATTGTTTCATATGCCAATACCAAATAGCCTGTTTTGTTTTTGTTTTTTTTAGGGAAACTTCCTCAGAAATACGAGTTTCACATTAGATGCTTTCTTGGGAGTTACTGGGAAACAAATGATCAAGATAAACAATGGAAACTTTGACAAAAACAAATGGAGTCTTCATCATATTTACTGATCCACATTAACCTCAATTCTGTTCAAGAATTAATGGCAGGCAGAGGCTATCTTTTATCTTTGCCAAAATTAACTATGATAACCATGCTGACTGTGCACACAACACCAGAAGTAATTTTAAAAAAGATGTAATCTGGACAAAATGCTATCAGCTCTATAAAAAACACCAGTACTGTGCTGTAAAAGAAGCTGAATCTTAACTCAGTCACTGTGGCATGTACACTTTCCACAGTGCTGTGTACATACCTGTCTAGGCTGAGGTTGTGTCATTTGTGGATCTAAAGCAAGTGAACTTTTATGCAAAGCATCAGAATGAAAACAAGACTTACTGGAAGACAAAAAACATAACTCATTCACTAACCACTCTGGCTAACCTCAAGAGTGAGCAGCACTCTGCAAGCACACGCACATTAACACACCAGCTGTATACTCTGTACATACATATACAGTGCGTTTGTACCAAGGCACGTTTTATGCATATTTACTGTCTTACTCTCCACTACTACATCTACATACTCTCATTTTTTTCTCTGTGCGGTTCCTCTCACTATGACACACACACGCAAACTCATGTGCACAGTGCACTTCGAGGAAGAGCTCACATGCATTTAGTCTGCTGTCACAGTTCTTTTCAGTTTTGCTTTTGATAGAATCAGAATCCCTTTATTTGCTGAATACATCACACCTAAATCCTAACCATAGGGAGCAGTGTGAAGGCATTATATAGTGCGCATTGACCAACTGGAGATTTAAAGTCAGCACCCTTGTCAAAGGTTATGTAGGGATTATAACCCCTGCATACTGTTATGTGAATTTAAAGTGGGAGAAAATTCCTGAGCACCCATGTGGACACAAGAAGAACATGCATCTCCACCCAATTAGTCTCAACTCTTTTCTGAGTTGAAAAATAACCACAGAGGCGTGCTGCATAATCTCCACTGATTCTAGGGTTACTGTACATTCTAATTATGCATTTACTTTTGAACCTTTGCACCTCCAGAGACCCGGTAGCTAGATATTAATAGATATTAAATTTGCCACGCTGAATTAAAAGTAATTCTAAAATTATGCACAATACATCTAAAAATACCCAGTTTATATAATATGACAAAATGTTTACTTCACTTTGAAGCTACAGTCCTTGGAGGAAAACCTACAATGATTTTGATTACCAAAGGTGCTCTGCCTCAATTTTTTATTTACTGGCATAGAGGATCATCTTGTTTTTCTTGACTTTCTTGCTGCCAGCCAATCACGAAATAAATCAGTTGGTATTTCCCAGTTACTTCCTTGTAAGACACTCCAACACTTTCTCATTTGCTTGGCCTAATTTAAAGGACTAAGGTAAAGTCTCACTCTCTCACTGATGTGAACTCCTTCCCTCAGGAAAACACCACACAGACACTTTAATCACCACCAGTCGATAAGCTAGCTTCTTTCTTTTTGCACTACCATGTACATTTGCACTACTACATTCTCTTAACATGTCATTGTTTAGATTGTACAGTTTTTATTTATTCCTTTTTAATATATGTCTTGTCACATAGGTTGAGAGTAACGTAGTTTCGATTCTCTGTTTGTCTTGTACATACGGCAGAATTGACAATAAAGCTGACTTTGATTCTTTGATAAAGGTTAATTTGAAGGGTTGTTCATAGGCATACTCTTTTCCTTGGAGAGTGTGTGCTCCACCTGATTTACTTCAATTTTGAATTAACTTTGGATCATTTAACCTCTGTGTATCCTGTATATTATAAGAACTGAGTATTTGTTAAAAACATAGTTTATAACTCCTAAAAGCAAAGTTTTTACCTGTTAAAGTTTTGTTTACATTGACACTATCAGTGTGTTTATAATATGCTAGCACAGATATCAGTGTTACAGCAAAATAAAGTTACTGTGCAAAAACACAGAGGAACAGAGGAAGTTCATGTAACACGGCAAAACATTTCCTGCAGCATGGTACAGCTGCTGTATAAGCCGTTTTTGATGTGTGCAGTTGTAAACAGCCCAGGATAAACTAATGCTAGCACATGTAACTGAAGTTAAAAGGGAGCTGGAACTAAATGATAACTGCAGAGATAATCAGAATTGGAAATGTAAATCAGAATTACTTAGATCTAAAGAGCAACGAATTCTGCTTGTGTGTGGTCCCAAGCAGCCGAATTATGCTTGTCATCGGACTTTTGCAAAAACAGCATGAGTGCATATATGCATGTGACGCCAAGACTTCATTTTGACGTGGCTGTATGCCAACTGTGTTTTTTGTACTGTCAGTGAAGCCAGGCACGGATCCTACCTTTTTTTTAGGTTGTGATACTAGAAGGTGTGTCTGTTTTTGTGTTGTTGTGTATTCAAAAGAAGCTCATCAATGATTCATTCCTCCCAGATGACCCTGCTGTCCCACTAGCACACACACACACACACACACACACACACACACACACACACACACACACACACACACACACACACACACACACACACACACACATTATTCAGAGGATTCCCACTCATACCATGATGACACCATGGACAGGCGCCACTCAGTCTCTGAGCCTGACTCCCCTTAAGTCCAGCAGAGATGGACATTACAGTACCTTACAATGCTGGCTTGATATCATGTATTCCTGGAAGCTGGGTGTGCAAATTGACTCATCTATGTCGCTCATGAAGGGATAAATCACATTATTTCTTTTTTTAAATACCACATTTTCCTGTTTTATGACGGGCTCTTAAACAGTTAACATTGCTTTTCTATCAGAATTACGGCTCGGTCTTTGATCAGCATCTTGGATTTGTTGAAATAACCCATTTGCCATCAGATTCCCAGAATATTCTCTATTTTTTAACAATTGCATCCCTACTTCCAGTAATGGGAATAACCATTTACGATGAGGTATTTGTATATAATTGTGCACAGATAGAAGTAGTGTCTGATGCCTGAAAGACCCTCTGAATCGGCAAACTTGCAGCTAGCACTTGGCCTGTTAATACATTCCTGACCTCTTTTAGATGTCCATGTGAAAACTATAAATGTGTATGTAATCTCTGTAAATGCTGATTAACACAACAGAGCTGAAATAATAGGGGATTTTTTGGCAGGCTAACATTAAGTCTCCATCTGCATTCTTAGAAGTGACATACTGCCCTAATAAACTAATGAGACAACTTGTTTGCTTCCTTTTTATTAGCCTTTACACCTCTAAGCTATAGATCATTATATTAATCAGTAGTCATTACTAGAACAGCAGCCTTGGAATTGAGCCTGTGCAGACAAATAGAAAGACAAAGAGCAGAGAATGAAGTACGACAGGCAGCCAGGCGGGGAGTCAGCCTCTAAATATAATAATCATTAAATAGTGGCCCAGGTCCATTAAACATAGCGGTAAGCAGTGGGGTGTGAGGAGCAGCCAGGTCCAGAGCGCAATACTGTTTACACTACAAATGCGGTTGAGTTACACCATGTACAGTAAAATGGGCCTGACTGCCAGTAACTCTAGTCACTTACCAACAAAAGCATCATTTCCTGAAAGCTCCTCCCTCCTCCCTCCCTCTTCTCCCCACCTCTCCCCTCCTCTGCTCTCTCACTGACTCTCCAACCACCTTTTTGAGCTCGGAGGAACTAGTCCACAATCACTATGACTAAGCCCTCTATGCAAATACCTGACTGTCCTGGTGAAGCAGGAAGCATGTTTTAGACTTGCCTGTGTCTGTTTGTGAGAGTAACAGAGTTTGTATGTGTGAGCTCATTGCCCAGAGCGTACCTGCGGTAGAGGCAGATGTGTGTGTTGAAGCAGAGAGGCACTGTGAAAGGGCTAGTGAGACTCCACTGTTGGGTGGAAGTGCACCAGCTGTAAGGTCAATACCAACACTTTGACCAACACATGGAAGAGGCTGTCGCATTGAGGGATTCAAGGTGAAGCAGGATTTTATGTGTGTGTATATTTTACCCCCCATACTGCAGCGTTTGGACCCATGTCTCTCATGCAGTTCTGGACTAAATTGTATTCACAGCTGGGACGACCGCTTCCCAAGGTACTGGTACTGTTTGCTTCTTTTTTTGTATGTATCATATGGAATCAAGTCTGTTGTTTTTAAGACTAAGGCTTTTAAGATTTTGTTGAAAACTATTTTTATTTTTGATGTCATGATCAGTAATGGAAAGCTGTTGAATGAGGAATTGTGACTAACTGAAAGCTGCTTGTGTGAAGAGTTTTTATTGTCTGTGTTGAGGAACGGTGAGATAAGACTAGTAAGCACTGTTTTTCCAACTCATGGTTGCGTTTTTAATTTTTACTTCCTTGAATGAATTTTAAAAGCACTTCCATATAATTACAAAGCTAATGGCAGCAGGCCTGTGGCTCTCCCTTTGTCTCTTTTTTTCTGTAATTAGTGGTGGGTGGCAGACCTAAACTGTGTGAACTCCATTTTTTTTTTAAGTTCTCAAATCAGTCTCATTTTTCAATTTAAATCTCCACTGAATTTTGTTTTTGAGTAGTATGCTCAGTTCCTGTTAGAGAAAACAATAATATAGTCTCTTTGTTTATTATGTGTTCACAACACTAATCCATCTGCTATTTATTGAAAGAGAAGACTACCAGAGAAGGTAACCCAGGCTTAGGATTTGGGCTCACTACTGAGAGTTGGCCTGGAAGTCAGTAAGCAAATGAATTTTCTTTGCTGACAGGCCAAAGTTGCCAGTCAGTGACCCAGTGTGCCTTTTAGGCACTCATTCCCAGTCAGGAAGTAGGACAAATGCTGTGCTTGCTGTGTTCCAGTAAGTCCTAGAACCTGATATCTTCTCAGGCTAAATAGCACACTTATCTGTTTTCTGGATGGCTATTGAATATGCTCATTGCTATATTGCTCTGTAAATAGAACTGCATTGGTTGTTTTACACAGTGGTGGTGGAATTGCAGCTCATATCAGTCTAATGACTTTATTGGTGCACGGCTTGCTGAGCCCATTTCCACTGAATTTTTGGTTAAGTTGATAGGCTAATGTCACCATGTCAGCATTTCTTCCCTCACAGATCACACGTTTCAGAAATTACACAACCGGTAGTTTCAAGTTGTTTATGCTTTACACAGCAGTGTTTTTTGTTAAATGAGTAGATGGACATTCGCTACGGATGATCCTGTAACATGGACCCATTTTCTTGTTGGTTTCTCTCCAGCACGCTGGCTGGATTCTTCCAAACCTGTAGTCTTCTGAGTGCAACTTTCCTTAATATTGTTTTAAAACAGACCTGAAAAATCGTGAATTTATCTCTGAAGGCCAGAGATGAAGTGGGGCAGCCTCTTGGTGGGCACATGTTGTCAGTTTCCTGGTACAGCATTAAACCTCAAGCATGACCCAGGCGTGCGGCTTACGGGAAGTGAATAGACAATGAAGGTGAGGATGAGTGCGAGCTTGGGGGGTGGACTGCTGATGAGTAGTGGAGAGAGTGCTTTGTGGCTGCGTTGGTTATCTGACGTGCTAACTTTGCCTATATTTGAAAAAAAAAAAAAAAAAAAAAACGTATTAAATGTTGTTAAATGTATCACATCGGTTCACATCGTTGCAAAAGTGGAATAACTCAGGGTGCTGCGAGGAGAAAAGACAACATAACAGGGTGCTTATTATTGCTGGCTGTTAAAAGCAATTCACACTACAAAGATACAGGATGCAAGATGCTGTACATCTACCAGGCTAACAGTATACAGTAAAACAGAACAGCCACCGCAGTAGGGTGAAGATGCTCAGTACAGGTTTCGTGGAGCACCTAGTTGTACTTTTAGAGAGTGATTTCAGCTTGTATGCATCAGTGGTTGCCTGTAGTGAGTGCAAAATGGGAAAATTCCACTCAGCAATCCTTCTTAATATCTTATTGTTGTCCCTTTTTCCTTTAAATTTTCAAAACACACCCATCTGATTATGTTTTGAAATTCTAAACTCAAATAAAACTCTCTCCAACAAGAACTAGTAGACCATATCTTTTAATCTGAAAAATAAAATGCAATAATAAATACATTATACTGATATATTACTTTACTAAATTCATGTACAAACCACTTTCATTTAAGACCATCTGTCAAATAGCCATTGGCACTTTCACACTGACTTGCAAACACCCTCTCCATGTACTTAAAACAGATCATTTTGTGCTTTTTGGCACTTTGCTAGTAGAAATACCTTGCAAAGTACAGCATTTGATCAACACCTCTTTGATACAGTCTCAAATCAGTCAAAATATAGGAAGCTTTGTTGCACTAGGATTATTGCTGTTGGATTGGATTAAGGGTGGAATAGCCGCTCACTGTCATCTCACAGCAAGAAGGTCCTGGGTTTCAATCTGTTGGCTAGCTGCAGCCTTTCTGTTTAGAGTTTGTACAATCTCCTGGTGTGTACATGTGAACTGGTTTCATCCCACAGTCCACAGACATTCAGGTGACATCGCTCTAAAATTTGCTTATAGATGTGAATGTGAGCATGAATGTCTTCGCCTCTCTGTGTGTGTTTGCCGTGTGATAACAGGCGACCTGTCTAGCGTGTGCCTGACTCTCGCTCAGTGTATGCATGTATAACAAGGACATTGAAATTAAAGTTTTTCCTATTGAAAAAAACAGTTGAAAAGAAATTTGTTCCATATCATACCCCTCTTTCCCTCTGCCCTTTTCCCTGTTGTCTCCACACTGCCAGCTGTCAAAGGTAAAAATGCCTTGTAAAATGAGCTTAAAAAAGCTTAAAAAATTTGCCCTGTTGGTGGGATGTCACATTGCTCTGACTTTTGTAGTGAATATTGCTTTGGGCCGCTTGTCCCTTACCATATTGAACTGATGAAGCACATTCCCTTTCTACCTCAAAGTGTGAAACATATTCACAATATATTTTTTTGTGAATGTTTCTAGAGGATTCTTTTAACTCAAAATGGTTGTTAGGATTGTCAGGATAAAAATTTTGTAAGTTTGTCTGTCAACTAACTGCTATTAAGGTGAAATTCAAGTCAACCTGTCGTAATAGTCGAAGTGGTTATAAAAGAGTAAAAGAGTAAGTGATTCTTGGCTAAGAACCAACAACTCTGCAATTTACGGGCAACAAGCCACATTAAGTTGCAACAGGTCACACCATCACTGTAGTTCACGGACCACAGCTGTGTGAAAGCGTGGGTTTGTGTCATGCACAAGACAATACATACAAAAACGTGTGAATACACACTTCAAATATTTAGTTTCATACAACTGAAAAACCGCTTGTCATCTAGTACTAGTCTCCACGTAGAACAAATAAAACTAGGATATAATGTAATTTCTTGTCTCTTGTTACTGAGAACCTTCACTTCCAACTTTACTTTAGGCTGTCCTGTATAATACCAATTTAGAAACGTATGTCAACATGAAATAATGTACTCAAGATTCTTACAGGTCTCTATTAGAGCATGAGCTAGCAGATGTAAAAACATTTGTAATTGTTCGTTAAATCTTCCTCTGAAGATATAATCTTAACTTGTTGCATCTAATGGTCTTTAAAATTCTGAACAATTGACACAGTCACGTTGTTTAATTCAGAAATTTCATTTCATTTATTTTAATTTTGAGTTTTTGTCGAGGCCATGCTGCATGAAACTGTTACAAATGACAGCGTTTGACCCTGTTGCAAGCGGTGTGTGTGGTATGTTGAAATTTCTGCAAAACTGAGACGTCATCTTGCGTCAGCACTCCCCTCACATCCACTTTTCTCAGCACTGAGGATGCACGCTTAAACATGCATTAGTTTATCACACCAACACAAATACTTGCACGCACAGTTTGACACTGTGTGAGTCATTTTTCATGAACTCAGTTTCTTATGTTTTCACAATTTCACAAGAACCTTTTCAGAAACCCGCTATACTTGGATGGATGTCAGTTCTTCTCAGGCTTTTTTTTTATGACTATCAGTTCAAGATGTAGGTTTCGGCTATTGAGACATGCCCCTGTGAATGCCAGCTCATCCTTGTGGCCACCCTCCATGGGTGACGCCCTCTTGGCACCATCCCAGTCCATAGCAAATTAACTGTCTCTCACTGATTCTCTCTCTTTTGTCATTTTGTGATTTTCTGAAGTTTCACTTTAAGAATCTGAATTCGCCAGGTAGAGTTATTTGATGGCAGTACATGTGCAAAACCTGGTTACCTTTGTTATTTTTCTAGTAGTCAGCGCAGTGTAAGCCTCGTGCTCTCCTACATACACCACTGGCAGACCAGTTCTTCGAACTAGCTCTGTCATTCGGTTGCTAGCTGGGACACTTGACATGGTATCCTTTTATTTTCCAGAACATATGAAAACACTGGAAAATTCCAGGAGGCTTGTAAGCAGCGAGCTGTCTCTGGCTTGCTTTACTCATACTTGGCACGACATGAAGGCTTGCCTGTCAGGAGGTTGCTGGACCGGGCCTGCCTCTTTGATTGGCCTAGGATCGTTGGTTGGGGATAGACCAGACTTGGCTGCCTGTGGCGAGACAAGGATGACAAAATTATTCTCTTTTGACCCCAACGCTATAAAAGTGTAAACAGCTGATCAGCTTTCTTATTTCTCAGACATCTCTTCAAAGTGACATTTACAAAGGTAATATCAGCAAGGCTGTCAAGGAGAGTCAATCTGGGTCTAAGGAACACAAATTTAGTATAAAAGACTGATTAAATATTGTCGCCAGTACCCCTTTAATGTCTTTTCAGCTTGTGATCAGTGTAATATAATCCCTGAGACCGTTGTTAGTTGTCTGTGAAGGACAGCTGTGACAAAAGTGTTTAAATATATTTTTGGCAGGTGGTTGTGTGGCTAAAGGGTCTTAAATACCAAAACAAGATGGAAAACGTTCCATATGTAGTCATAAAAGTATAATTGCATCTTGACAAATTGGCTCCTGGATCAAAGCTCTGTGACAGGATAAGTTGATTAATGCCAATATGTGTTCTGGAGTCATTTTAGTCTATTTAATACTGAATTTAAAAGAGGTCTAATCGCTACCAGTATTCTCAATAGTAAGTCAGTCAGTGAGCTAGTTTTGCCAAAAAGTCTTCCAGTCTGTGAGAAGGTCAAGGAAAAGGAAAAGCTGAGAGCTGTCCTATTAAAATCACTACCCAACAGATATGTCAGGGATGTACGACATGCAGACAGCTTGGTATAACATAATCCAGACAGAGTGACACCAGTGGTGGCTTTTCAGTTCCTGGCCCCAGACCCACCACATGAAAAGACACACACACTCACACACACACTCACACACACGCTGACTATCAATCAGTTTCTGTTGACTCCATGGACAAGGTCAGCAGCTAACCCCAGACAGGAGAGCCTGAGGTGGGGGTTATTTTAGTCAGCTGATCTTAAGGGTGGGTGATTTAATAAGCCTTCGTCCCACCAACCCAGCCACAGGCATGATACATATTGCCAGATAAGAGTGTCACTTTCAGTTCTTCTTCTTGGCTCATTGACCAGGTTATGTATGTTAGGTATGCTACACTGTCATTTTACACTACCTACATTAGAAACTAGACCCATGGCATTTTATTCACATTTATAGCCCCCAGATTCCTAAATGTGATTTGATTCAGACCCCCACCCGGCGACCCATCCCTACTACTATTCTTGAAGCAATGTTTTGTAGGATCAGGCAGGATTAAGAATCATACAGAATAATAAAGAGAGGTTTGAAGGCCCCAGTGAGTTACGTTTTGCAGATGCTGCTCTGTCAGACAACAGCCCCCAACTTTCTGTGAAAACTCTTGAATTTTGGTTTGCCTTAGTCAGTATACACTACAGTGCGCTAGTGTACAGTAGCAAGCATAGATTCATTTGCAAATTTTCTTTCACTTGGTGCATAATAGTGTTTGTAATATAATGTTATTATAATGTGATTGTGTCCTTGTTTGAACGATGTGACCATCATACCATCTTCTCAAAAAGATGAGTGTTGAAGTTAATATTGGTGAAGAGTAAGTGTTGGGTTAAATAGATCCTCTCCCTGCTGCAGAATTCTGTGGGAAAACAAAACTAGTATACAATGAGAGGCTGAAAGGGCAGGGAGAAAAGGTGGGAGATGCGATGGGAAACGGGGGTGGAGTTTAAAAGTAGGACCGAATAAGCAAGAGATGACAGAAACGTATGGGTGCAATGTTGGGGTCATTTGAGGTGTGTGTTTGTTTATGTATGTGGGTGTGTGGGGTATGTGGGAGGCCAGGGTGACTCGTTTCCTGGCCTTGGAAAAGCAGCCAAGCTGGCAATGTGTAGGAGGGGAAAGCCCTGAGCCTGGCCTGCCTGCCTGGGGCTTCAGCCTGGCCTTGTGCTGAGGCAGGTTATTGAGTTTAACAGGATGTGGCCTGGGACTATATGCCTTAAGTTTGCTTTTCTCATAGCAAGGGGTACATTTTTGCATCTAATATGTAGCAATAGCACAAACTAAAGGCAGAAAAGGTCATTTCTTACTTACTAATGACTAATTGTCAACCTTAAGCTTTGTCATGAATTGCAATGTAATCAAAAATAATTGGGAGTCTTTACAGATGAAAAAACAGTAAGATACCATGCCCCCGCTGTTGCATCAGTGACAGCATGTCGACATGTCAACTATTGTCGACATTTCCCACATGCCAAAGAAAATTCTGGTGAGAGCTCCATGTGTCACAGGAGCCATGTGGTTTTCCATATTCTCCATAGACAACACTGGAGTTAGAAGAAATAAGAGCTTCAGAACAGAGGATCTGACTATGTCGAATTGGGGAGGAAAAAGGGTTTAAAAAAAATGTAGTAACAAACAAAAAAGCCCTGTTACATCGCATCCGAGGGTCGACAACTATCCTTAATGTGATTTGAGAGGCCACGTTTATGCCATAATGGAGCAATCTGGAAACACAAGCTGCTTCTACTGGAGATGTTCTTTTAAGGACATGTGCTTAAGAAACATTCTTATCTGATAAACCTCACTATATATTATAACCCAAGTGATCTATGCAACTCTACACACACACACACACACACACACACACACACACACACACACACACACACACACACACTGTATTGATGGGATTTATGATTGGAATATGTTTTTCCTTTAATTGTAAGGATCTACATTGCCAGACAAAGAGAGCCACACTGGACAAGTGAATTATTGTTTAGAAAGCTAAACAAAAGATAGGGCTGTTCGACTTCCTTGTATGGTAGCACCTGAGCTTATCACGGGGCCTGTGTCATAACCAGTGTCATTGTAGTCATTATACCTCTTCTTCCAAGCTGCTGACACTGCATGAGTAGGTCAGATAAATGCTTTTTTTAATGTTTTATAATTGCTAATATTTATTTCGCCTGAATGTTTTTTGTTGCGGTTAACTCTCATGATCATGGATTCACTGGGATTTTTTTAAGGAGGGTGGTATTGTGTGACTCTGTTTGACATTACTCATCACACTGTAAAGACATCAACTATAACAGATAGTGAAGCCATTCTCCCTGTGGGCGGTTTATGTCTAGAACTGTATTTTTTCCACTTCTGAGCCTTAGAGCTGATAACCACCACCTTAAACCACAACCATCAAGTAGTGCTGCAGCTCTGCAGGCATCTTTTAACCGGAAGGGACTTGATGTTGCCGATTTTCACTGCTGTGTGCCTTCATTAATCATTGCCAAGCAGACAACTGTCATTATCCATACACTCAAATACATTTAACCGCTTGTGTGGACACATGATGTGATGTACTGTACGTGCGTATGTGTGTTAAGCTTCTATGCAGAGTTTCTCACAGTAAGTCAATTTTAGTACAAGGTTGTTTGGATTGCATTATGTTATAGACTAGTGGTCAGAGGTGCCAGTATTTGTGCATGGTTTCATTTTTACTGTGTGCGCTGTGGGAGAGGGATATAGTGCTGGCTTTAGCATTCATACCAGAGGAGAAACTGAAGTGGAAGAGGAACATGTGAAAAGCACACTGGAGGGTTGACAAATGGGCTTTCACATGTTCCTCTGTGTACATGTGTGTACACACACACACACGATTTGTTTTCCATGTATTCCCAGAAATTACATTACATTTCAAGCAGATTTGATTCCCTGAAAGCAATTTTGAAAGAAACACTTGCACTCAGATACGCGTACACACATTCAGGTATTTTTTTTTATTGCTCAGCAGAGAAAAAGAGTGAGAAAGTGTGTGAGTGAGAGAGAGGCAGGATTTGTAGTTATACGGCTGTGCGGCTGTGTGCTGTGGAAGGAGCCAGATTACCATCAGAGCAGTTGGAATTCAAGCCTTATCTCTGCTTGGCAGGGCCCAGTCTTAGGAACAGTAGATGAACTAGCCCTGGGTACGGGCCTGCCGGGGGACAAACACTGCAGCCCCTGTTACGCTCTGCTTAACAACTCGATTAGCATGGTACTGAGGTCGGCCATGTCTTGGTTAGCACCAACCAACCTGCGTCAGTTTTCTGTCATTCCTCCGTATCAGGACTGATGGTCCTCTTAATAATAACATTGCATCAGCACAGTGTGCTCTGTCACATGATGTGGAAACCTTAGAAGTCACATTGCAGCATAACATAGCAATGACCCATGGGTTTAAATCATATATTTGCAGAACAAATCAATTTAGGGCTGCTTTCAGCAGCACATTGAAGTCATTAAAATTTTAACCATAACTATTATTATAAGCAAAGCTGTTATGACAGCTCATAACTTTAATTGTAATCCAAATTAAGATATATTTTCATATCAGATCAGATTAAGTTGAGTTTAGTTGAGTCTAAAAATACTTGTAACAGAACTCTTCTACTAAATATTTTCATCAAATATTTGTGATTTAATCTGCAGCAAGTTCTTTTCCATGGTGAAATCCACGTGTTTATCGATCTTTCCACAATTATGCTTCTCTGGAATGATGCCTCTGGTGACACTATGTCCCTTTTCCGAGCCTTGTTGTTTACTCATCTTTCCTCAGTCAGAAGAGCCAAGAAAGGGAGGAGAACAAGGGGTGAGAGAGAGTAGAGTAGAATAGGAAGACACACATGTGATTGGATAAGCAAAGAAAATGGAGAAAGAAAACGTGGCAGAAAATGACAGCTTATGTGTTAGCAAGTGGTAGTAATACTGTACAGGGAAGATCTCGATCTCGATAGTCTGCAGGGCAGACTAACATTGGAGAGCCTGCTCCCAGACCTCATGCCTGATCTCGCCCTCAGGAAGCACATGCACAGAGAGAGAGAGAGAGAAAAAAGGAAAGGAAAGGGAAAGGTAGAGTGAGAGAGATGAGAAAAGCATAATCATAGAGCTCCCAGCAAACACTGATAAGCTGAGTGCTGCACCCTTGAAAAAGTGCTCTTTCCAAGACACGAACATCCACACATTACGGTCAGCGAGTTGTTTCTCTAACGTCAGATGATAAAAATATACACATGTATCTGTGTCTGCCTGCTGTTTACCATGCTCACCAGGCCCCATTCCCACATGATGCAGTCATGTTAGCACCCAGAGCTCTATGTCATGTCTTCTCATGCCTGTGAAACATTTTCAGCTGAACTGTGAGCAATGGCTTGCAGGCAGCTTTGACAGATATCAGCACAGCTTCTTAACATTAATCAGTAGCAACATATTGTTGAGATTGAGGCAGCATCGCAGCTAATCATTTATCCCTGTTTCTGACTAGTTTTTACATTGGGTTCTCACAGCATAGATTTTCCCATTATCTAAAAGTAATCTTCAGTCATAATGACATACTGTGGTTCAAGTCCACTTGTCACCGCCTGTCACTATGCAGTATTTTCATCTGAAAAAGTGTTAACCCTGGAGGTGCTGTAAGAAAACCATGTAAGCATTTTTATATGGTACTAACTGTTTAAATACTTACTTTGCTTGGGTCTTTGATATAGTATTATACAGCACAGTCAATCAGACTTTAAAGGAGAATTTCAGCATTTTGGAAATACACTTTATATGTTAAATATGAAGCTAACATAAGCAGCTGGCTAACCTAGCAGAAAGACTAGAAACAAGAAAACAGCTACCCTGCCCACTAATAAATATGTTAAATTTTGTTTCTCTGATCTTTACAAACAACAATTTGCCATTCAGAGTCTCTGCTGGTTTCCTCACAACTGTTTGTGCTAAACTAAGTTAGCTGGCTATTGGTGGTCGATTAGATACAGTTCACACACAGCATTCAAGGATGCTTCATGGTCCTCTAGAGGGAATAGTTGGAAGAATATAAGTATACATGCATACAATCACACACACTGAGAAGTACACAGAAAGGACACACAATAACATGTAGAGATCCGTAATGATATTTCCAAAAACAGCTTCTCCTCTGTTCAGATTGTCACTGACTACCCCCCCATCATACTCAATCCCTATCTCCCCACATCCATGTTTATAAGTCTCAGGGGGCCCAGCAGTGCTTGTGAGAGGCTAGTTAAAGAGCATGGCATGCTAATGGCTTGGAAAGGATATGAATAGAGGGGCGACTGGAAGGCAGCCATGGCTGAAATGACACACACACACACACACACATACAGACACAAGCACTCTCATTATGCCTGCCCCTCGCTTTCTATTTTACGTGCTTGCTCTCATACATCTGTGTGTGATTAGATTTTGTTTAGGCTACTCGTGTTACTCCCAAAGGAGTGCAGTATTGGCTGAAATCCAGAATGAATGTGCCACCTTTATTGTCTGTGGTTCCCTCCCATGCATACCCATTTCACACCTTTTTCCTTTCTTAGGTATACATTTATTATTTCTCTGCCCGCCAAGCTATGTGAGGTGTATGATACAGGGTATATAATCAGGATTTATAGTCCAACTTAGTTTTCCCATGACATTTGATGGTAAAGAGAGTATGTTAAGAGGCTGTATGCATGTGTTTGCATACATGAATTTTGATTTTGGAATCTACATGTCGCTTTTACAATATTTAAGTCTTTTAAAGCTGAAGAAAATCAGTAAAACTTTCTGCTCTGCCCTATATTTTGCCCCTTTTTCAGTGGTTGAACTTAACATTTCCTCTCTTTCTCTGCCTATAGGACCTGTCCTGCATTGATGACCTCTCCACAAACTCTCTGTTCTCCTCTCCGGCTGACTCACTGTCGGAGTATGCTGATGCCCAGTCCTTCATCAGCGCAGACAACCTGGACACAGTGCCCACCCTCTGGGACATCAACACTAGTACCACCACCACCACACCAGCACAGAGCCAGCTAGAGGTCAGCCCTCACACACACACACACACACACATCATTACCAAAAACACTAATTACCACTCCAGCAGCTCATCTTACAACTGTTATGTAATATAAACACATATGCATGTCTGAACAGGGGGAGATGGACACCAAGCACCAACAAGCAAGGTTCAGATTGTCCCTCTTGTGCTGTAAACGTTAGTGCTGCTCTGGCTCACTGCCACAATTTGCTCTCGGGTGGCAATTTCATGGTGTTGCTGGGTTTGTGTTCATTCTTGTGAAAATCTATACACTGAAAACTATTGTTTTCTTTTTTTAATATTTAATCAATTTCTAATGCATTTCAGGTGCTTTGTATCAAGTTGGCCTCTTATCTCCCTGGCAAATTACATTTTTTTGCCAGGATCAGTTACTGAATGTTTCAAACATTTCTTATGCACTGCATCCTCAAATAGTCTTTTTAACCGCTTGTCAATACTGTAACAACACCTTCTGGATGGCACAGGAAAACCAAACAAAACAGTCAGATGGCAGGGCAGGACTGCAAAACTAAACAGGCGTGATGATATGTTTCTATGGTGACGTAGTTTTATTTACAAAGAATGGAATAGAATATAATAAGTGCATTTATTTTGGGTCTGTTCATTTTATTTTATTATTCTAGTAATACATGTAACCATAAAATGCAGCTTTCTCTTAGTATTCTATGGCAAACTTAAAATGAATGTTGAATTTCCTCCAAAAGCAAGGTCATTCATTTATTTGCAACTTGGTTAGTGAAAGGAGAACTGTACTTGGTGTATCTCTGGCTTTTCTGTAATATCTGGGTAGGATTTCAAGCTCTGATCATATAATTAATTCAGCTACATTACATTGATTTGTAAATTCTGTTGCTGAGGACGGTAAAGAGTTAAAATATTAAATATTATATAACTCTTTATGGCAGAGTCGTCTACTGATACCTGCTGATATCGCCTAATTTTACCATCCTGCTCTCGCCCACTAAAATGATATCTAGCTTGCCGTCTACCTGAATCCAGAAATGACAGAATGACAGAAATGAGGCTGTGGAATACTGTTATAACACTGTGAGTAGGTGGTTGTTTGCTGAGCTAAGACAGCTGTATATACACACTCTTGTCCAGATATATATATTTTTTAATTTGCAAATGCACTGTAGTCATCCAGTATGCTCACAGTGTAAATACTCAAATCGATTGAATGACTGTAACCATTTGTAACCAGCTATTATGAAATTGCAGCCAGAACGCTTCAACAGACTTGATCGCATTGGCTCCAAGTGACTGACCACTTCTATAGTTGCACATAGACATTGTACAGAAATATAGAAATGGTCTTTAATTTTGAAAATATGTTTTTTTTGGGTGATATTTCTCTTGCCAGTTGATTTTTTTTCCAGTGGTACACTAAATTAGCTATCAATACAGAGAAAGGTTTGTGAATGTAAATGACATCTGTGTATTTGAACACTGCCCTCGAAGAAACTCATTGAACTGTACTGAATCATGGTCTCCAATTCAGTGATCTGAGATGAGCAACTCCTCATGATTTGTTCCTTTATCCATGCTCACATTGCTGGTGAGTCCTCTTTGAATTAGTTGAGTCCAAGGATATCTTTTTGATATGAATCAGAGTACATTTATTTCTCCTGCCCTCTGAAAGCCTTTTATGTTTTCCTTTTCATTCTGCCCTCATTTCATCCATTATGTTTCCCAGACACACACAGCTTTATCTGCCTTTTGTTGTTGTTGTCGCTGGCTTTTCACCACCAAACAACAAATTGCATTTTGTTGAGTGCTGCTCCATCAGACATCCATGCCCAGTGCCCACTCGCTCTCATGCACATGCATATACAGACAACACACTCATACAGTGATTACTCATGTTTTTTTATTCCTCTTTTCTTATGCATTTGGCACCGTTTTTATTTGTGTTTCTATTTCTTCATTTTATGTTTTGTTGACAGCTGAATGGCACCGGCAGGTTTCATGGCTTGGCCAGTTTGGATGATATAACTGCTATTATCAGCACCCCACCTTTAGGAGGATTCCAGGTAGCCGCACCAACCTCTACAATCTGACTTCAAAATGAAACCTAGCTCTCCAACAAGATTAGCCCAATCATTGGCAGTTCTCAGTGATACACAGATATTCACATTATGTTGCATGTCTAATGTGCAGTTGTGATTCCCCTGTGTCTTTGCAATACAAGATAAAGCTTAGATTGTTTTACATAGCAACATAACATGCCACTAATCTAAGACTTGAGGACCTCATTTTGACAGTGCATTCCATGAAGGTAGTAGTATGTGATTAGGAGAATAATAATGCCTTCTTTGGCAAGTATCTATTACCACAGATGATGAAAGCATTGCTGCATATTGCATGTATTTGACATTCTGCGAATGCCCATAGCATAAAGAACAGATTATTCCATGTACTGCATTGTCTCTTTGGAATTGTTATGTGACAAGAATAGAGCCAGTGTAATGTTGACCTGTCTGTCAAAATAGGACCCTTTTGCATTTCAAGTTTCTCAGATAACTTTCATCTTATGTTGCCTGAATATGTAAAGCATGCATTTATCAATATGCTTCAAAGCTCTCATTTACTCAGCTTTAGATGGTTTTTCGCACCCTTCAGGTTCATGTGTCACCATACATTTGTACTGGTTAACATTCCTTGATAAGGAGCTCTGGCTCTGCTGTGCTAACTTTTTACTCACTCACCTGCCTTTCTGCTACAGTCTCTTTCCTAACCTGTCTTCACCTAACCTGAAACAAGAAGTATAACTCTCAAATGTTAATGCTATTATTAATGTGAATTACATTACTGAAGTCTCTGCGGTGTTCACAGGCTCAGAGAACCCAGCCGCCACCAGAGGAAGAAGAGGATGCTGAGGAAGAGGAGACAGAGGAACTGGGACATGTAGACACATATGCTGAGTACAGACCTTCCAAATGTAGGTCACTCGACTGAATGTCAACATCCATTTACTTATTAATTCATCTACTTTCTAAACATGACAGTTCATGCAGTCTGCTATCGATGTGTTATATTTTTTTCCTCTTCTTTAAACTGCACTTCTTTTTTCCCTCTCTTCAGCCACTATAGGAATTTCTCATCCTGACATAGTGGTGGAGACCAACACGCTTTCCAGTGTCCCTCCTCCCGACATCACATACACTCTGTCTATCCCTGAGACAACTATTAGCTGTGGCCTGCTGTCCGCTCTGCAGCTAGAGGCCATCATCTACGCCTGCCAGGTACACACACAGGCTCACATACACATAGTACATGAAGCACTTACTCATTCTGAAACTGTGAATGATTAATGTTTTGATTATGTAGGCATCTTTATTCATGCCTTTGCTCTTTGTGCCCCCTCAGCAACACGAGGTTATTCTTCAGAACAACCAGAGGGCAGGCTTCCTGATTGGAGATGGGGCAGGGGTCGGAAAAGGGCGCACCGTGGCAGGAATCATCCTGGAGAACTACCTTAAGGGACGGAAGAAAGCACTATGGTAAGGGAGATTTACTACTCTGGTAGACCTCATGGAGGGACCATAAAACCAATTAAAGAGATAAATAACAACTGTTTCATTTGGTGTCAATAATTGATTTATATGATTGTGTTTTGTATTCAGTTGTCAGAGCATGTTGGGGCTAGTTTGTGCAGAAGTTGGGGGAATTACTGACTTTCCTGTTCCTGCCCCCAGGTTCAGCATATCCAATGACCTGAAATTTGATGCAGAGAGAGATCTCAAAGACATAGATGCGCCGAATATTCCTGTGCATGCCTTAAACAAGGTGAGTCCAGATGGAATTGGTGTGACAAGCTGAGAAAATGAGTTTTGTTCTCGGCAGCTGTTTTAGTTGTATGTGCATCTGAGCTGAAAATGGAACAAGCTGTATTCGACAACTGTGAGCCTCTGTAAATGTTTGGACATTTCTCATGAATACCACTCTCCTCTGTTGAATGCTTGATTTGTTGTTGTAGATAAAGTATGGAGACACAGCTACCTCAGAAGGAGTCCTGTTTGCAACGTACTCTGCGCTGATTGGAGAGAGCCAGGCAGGAGGGCAACACCGGACGAGAATTAAACAGATCCTAGACTGGTGCAAGCCAGACTTCGACGGAGTTGTATCCTTTTTTAAAAGCTCTCATCTAACCGTTCTCTAAAACAAATTGGAATTCCATGTCTGCGCTGCTTGCCCTTGACCTTTCCCCGTTACAGATTATTTTTGATGAATGCCACAAAGCCAAGAATGCCACATCTACAAAGATGGGCAAGGCAGTGCTTGACTTGCAAAACAAGCTGCCACGGGCCAGAGTGGTGTACGCCAGTGCCACAGGTAGGCTCAAACACATACACACACACACATACACAAAAAAACACACACTTACACGTAATACAATACATTAAATGACTTTTAAACATATCTTATTGTCATCTCTGCCACAGGTGCCTCTGAGCCAAAGAACATGATCTACATGAGCCGCCTGGGAATCTGGGGTGAGGGCACACCCTTCAGAACTTTTGATGACTTCCTGCACGCCATCGAGAAGAGGTTTGTAGGGTGACATCTTGCAGAATTTCACTCAAAAGCATTATGTTTTCTGAGAGCCTTTCGGTCACATGGATGCATATCCCCAAATCACTGAGCTTACTAGAAAATACCTTACAATCAGTTTGTGGTAATGTCTGGTTGACCCCATGATTGAATTATGTTAAATGATTTATACCTATGCCGTTTGTATACAGAGGTGTTGGTGCCATGGAGATTGTTGCCATGGACATGAAAGTGAGCGGGATGTACATCGCCAGGCAGCTGAGTTTCTCAGGGGTGTCTTTCCGCATTGAAGAGATCGGACTGGACAGCGACTTTAAACTGGTCTATAACAAAGCTGCCAAACTGGTGAGCGTCATGTCTCCAACATTTGAGAATTGGGTGGCTGTGTCTGTGATGTTTGTGTCTGCTTATGGTCACATACAAAAAAGAGCACTCTACTTTCAAGCGATTTTTACATTTGGATTCTGTTTCCAGTGGGCAGAGGCGCTGCAGGTGTTCATGCGCGCAGCTGATGAGCTGGGCCTGGTCAGCAGGAAGTCGCTGTGGGGGCAGTTCTGGTCGTCTCACCAGCGCTTCTTCAAATACCTCTGCATCGCTGCCAAGGTCCGCTGCTTGGTAGAGCTGGCCCAAAAAGAGCTGGTGGCTGGAAAGGTCAGAGCAACACACTCTTGAACACTGAGTCATATGGTTTGTATAATCTAGAAGACTATAAATGACCCAGAGGAAGATCCAAGCAGGAACTGAAATTCTATAGATGTTGCACAAGAGGGGAGAAGCGCTGAAAAACTGCAAGGACAGAATACACAATACCTTTGTTTAAGAAAATGATCGCTGTTTTGAAGCATAGTTTTGCCAGTACTTTGCTCTGTCTGCATAAGAACAGTAGAGGTTATTTGTTGGATCTACAAGCATTGTTAAGACTTTTTTTTCTTCTTTTTTTCATTGCCTCTGAGTTGAGTGCATTTTAGTTGTTACACAATTCTACAAGGATGTTATGATAAGTGCCATCATAGTGCCAGGAATGAGGCCACAATAGACTTCACTTCAGGTAACACAGTAGGTAGTTGATGTGTATTTGTTTCCACCACAGTGCATCGTTATTGGCCTGCAGTCTACTGGCGAGTCCCGCACCAGAGAAGTCCTGGATGAGAATGACGGGCATCTCGACAGATTTGTTTCTGCTGCAGAGTGAGTGAAAATGAATATTTTGTCTGTTGCTTTGTTTGTATATATGTTAATAGATTTGTTTGAAATAATTCTGACTAAAATCATAAAATATCTTCACCGCAGGGTCTGAACAGCTAAATGCTCACAGCAGCAAAGTTTTTCGGGAAGACAGTAAACTTAAGCATTATCCCTCTTCATACAATTCTGATACCTTTAACCCAATTTGGAAGGATAATTATCTGTTTGCTGGAAGCCATATCACTCTGTGGGGTTTTTTTCCCATTTCATGTTGTTACTTCATTAAACTGCCAAATGATTTGCCAATCTTGAGGAGAACATGTTCTCACCACATACATTTTATAAAATAATAAGTATTTAGGCCACGCATTTTATCTTCAATTAAATCAAACAATCTCTTTAGTTATTAACAGCTATTTAATTTTGTTCTCATCCAAGAAAAACAGAAAGGTATGGTACAGGTGCTAAGTGCTTTGAACTTGTTTGACCCTAAACCTCTCAAAGCAGACATGCCAAGATGTCTGAGTATGTATATTACCTAACACACAACATGTTCATCTGCCTGTCAACACCTGACAGTTATAATGAGGCCAAATCAGGAATGTACAGAGTGTCTAACTGCCACAACTGCCTTGTGTTGATCACTTTGCTGTCGGAATAAAAGTTTCTCTCTCTGTTTCTCCTCTCCCTCTTTCCTTTAGGGGAGTATTCCAGTCTCTTGTAACAAAACATTTCCCATCAGAGAAGCAGAGGAGGGAGAAGGCACCTGGGAATAAGAGAAAAAGTTAGTGAAGACGATGCAGTTGCACACCATGCCATGATATGTATACCTAGATAGTATTAGAACAGTTCCCATTTTATGTTTTTCCACACTTAAAGTATGTATCCAGCACTCAGCTGACATGTCAGGCATTTGCCCTGTGGTCTAATTTAACAGTCAACATTGTGTTTGCATGTATTTTTCCATTTGTTTTTATTTTTGTATACCATCGGGCAGCATAGATTCACAGTGAATCACCCTTTTCTCGGAGTCTGCATCTGTTTCTTGGCTTCCCATTGAATCATTCTACAAGAAGTGTTATTGAGTTGTACTTCTTGTTTCTTACTCTAATTACCATGTTGTGGCTTCCAATTAGGGAAGCCTAGAGGTCGCCAACCCAAGGTAGCCAAGCACACTGTGGATAGCGGTGGTGTAATCAACATCAGTGATGACAGCAGTAGTGACTCCGATGGCATGGACACGGACTCCAACTCCTCGCCAGACTCCCTGCTAGACAACGATGATGTCATCTTTGTGAACCACACTAGCTGCCAGACAGGTAGGGAGATGCCTTTTTACTTCAGTGTGTGTTTTCATATGGAGTGATGTGTGAGAAGAGCCTTTGCAGTCGTGTCCAGCCTGTTATTTTTGTGACTCTTCCCTATTAGGCTTACATTATTAATGTCCCCTCTACTTTGTATTCACAGCCAGGATAGAGGAGATGAAGCAGGGCCTCCTTAACAAAATATCCGTACTGGGAAAAGAACTACCTCTCAATACTTTGGATGAGCTCATCGATAAGTTTGGCGGACCAGATAAAGTTTCAGAGGTACAAGCCTTTAACACTCAACTTAAGTATCTAAGGTGTAATGTTGGGAGTGGGATTCACATGTGCTGCACTTAATAAATAAACATTCATGTAATTTCTAAACAGTATTTAAAAAAAATAATAAAAATAAGTGACAATGTG
The DNA here is from genome assembly GCF_017976325.1 of Chelmon rostratus. Taxonomy (NCBI): domain Eukaryota; kingdom Metazoa; phylum Chordata; class Actinopteri; order Chaetodontiformes; family Chaetodontidae; genus Chelmon; species Chelmon rostratus. Next base: position 23,007,328 of record NC_055661.1, read on the forward strand.
ATGAATATTTTTTCTGCAGATGACTGGCCGTAAGGGTCGGGTGGTACGGCGTCCTGACGGCAGCGTTCGTTATGAGTCACGGGCTGAGCAGGGTCTTACCATCGACCACATTAACATCAAGGAGAAAGATCGCTTCATGAGTGGAGAGAAGGTCAGATACAACGATTAAATAGATATAGGTCCTGCATGTAAAACAGTCTGTATGTTAAAGAAATTCACCAATAACCAAACCTCTTTCCTTTCCAGTTGGTGGCCATCATCTCAGAGGCAGCCAGCTCTGGGATTTCCCTGCAGGCAGACAAGCGAGTGAAGAACCAGAGGCGCAGGGTCCACATGACCTTGGAGCTGCCTTGGAGTGCAGACAGGGCCATTCAGCAGTTTGGTGAGTCAGGTCGTGTTATATCACAACAATGTTTCTGAGTATAAAGGGTAGTAAATGCTTCAGAGTGAAACAAAAAAAAAAGTCATCTACTGCCACTTAAAGCAAAAACACACCTAAAACAAAGTGTATCTGGAAAGTTATTCATTGCAGCTCATTACACAGTGTTACCCAAAATGGGGCTAATTGTTTTATCAATGAGATGTGAGACTTTAATCAATGAGACTGTTTTGCTGCTACACTTCCTTATGTAAGGTGGATCATGAATATGTCGTATTTGGTGTGAGTATGAATCACCCTCTGTCCTTTCTGTTGCCGGGGGTATTCCTTAGTATGAGTTTTATATACATATTTTGTACAAGTTTGCTGCAAGGCACAAGAATTTTGTAACATAAATTCTCTGCATCTTCTGTCCTTTGGGTATTATTTTTGTATGCTAAACCCCTCTCTCATACACACATGCACACACATTATGCAAATAGACATAGAGAGTCATCTTTATTTCATCATAAGAGATTCTGTGGAAGTCTCTGGAACCTCCGTAGAAGAACTTAGCAGCAGGGGGTCTTTTGCTTTTTGAGTGTAATGATCCAATTTCAGTTATATTTAATCATGCAGATTTTATCATATTATCAGGAAATACCCCTCTCTTCTCTCTTGCTGTTTTAGTTGTGTAGTTCTGTCTAATCATCTTTTTTTTTTCCTTCCTTTCCAGGTCGCACCCATCGATCCAATCAGGTGACCGCCCCAGAATACATCTTCCTCATCTCAGAGTTGGCTGGGGAGAGACGTTTTGCCTCCATTGTGGCTAAGAGACTAGAGAGTTTGGTAAATATCTATATATCTATAGATGCATTTGTGTGTATGTTGCATTTGCTTTTCTTTTTTCCTCATTTTTAGTAAATCTGTCTCATGAGAAAACAATGCTATTGTGTTGCCTTATGGTGTTTGAGAAGAATTGTTTCACTGTAGACAGATACTATCTGTGTTGAGTGTTTATTGATTGTTGTGCTCTGGGTTGCCATCAACTCTACCATTTTCTTCCTCACCCTGCCTTCACCGTCTGTCCTTCCTGTTTGCTGGGGTATTCCCGACTCTAAAAGTCACTATAGAGTCTCTTTTATTGCTGGTTCACTTGAAAGTTACTTCAGCTTTCCTACACAAACCTCAAGAGATTCTGGGTCTTTCCCTTCTCCAGCTCAGAAAGGGAAAACTGAATAAGCAGAAAAAGCAGCTTGTCTGGATAATTTATAAGTCTAGGTTTATTTTCCATAATTATCAATGCGTTTCAGCACCAGCAGTCATTTATTTCCATAGTGACACAGCATGACAGTTCTTTTGGGAAAAGGGCAAGGAGTGTGCATTGGGATGGCGGTTCCAAGAAGTCGCTCTTGTGTTTGCCAGCTGTGTTCGGTAAATCTGCATCAAGACTAGGTCACATCTTGCCTGTCTGCCTGCCTGAACCCGATACAACACAAACACACACACACACACACACACAGAGTCACTCCATTCTGAAGACCTTCACAAATGGCTGTCTCCAGATCATCAGTGAAGTCATATTTGGCTAAGACATCCCTTTGTTTTGGTATCTCAAGGCATTTTTCTGTGTGGGCAAAGCCAGCATTGGATACAAGTTTGCTGTAGAAGTTTTCCTTCACCCCGTCACAGTTCATTTGAAAGTATGGAAAACAGTCAAACACAGGCTGGAGTCTTAGAAGACAACTACAAGACAAATGTGGATTAAGAAACATTATGTAATGCCGGTTTATCTGTCTGTAACTGTTGCTTGAAGTTCTAGTGAGGCAGAAAATGTCTTCAGTAGGCAGTTGAAGAAAAAGTTCAGCTTCACACCTCAAACTTGACTGTTTCCTCTTGATACGCTGGGCAGAGACCAGATCTGGTGTGTGTGGGTGTGGGAGTGTGTGTATGCGTGTAATGAGACTTTTACATGCTGCTGTTTCACACAGTAAATGTACCTGAAACTAAGTTACTTGACTGGGTTTTAAAACTGCAATGTGGTTGTTAACACATCACTAGTAAAACCACAGAGTTATATCAGATCCACAAATATGTTTGCTGAACATCATTGTAGATTTTCAGTTAATTAAAAGTGGCGCCTGCTATGTTTGCAGTGGAGATTCAACATGACAAACACTCATATGAAGTGGTGTAATAACAAACACTCTATAATAATGTTAAATACTGTATCTTTCAAATTTAAAAGAGCAGAAGTAATGAATGTGAAGGCTAAAAGTCCATGCTGTTATCTACTATAAGGTTGTATTAATCCTTTAATAATTGTGTAATATCCATATAAAGTTTTCCCTTCATTATTACTTTGAAAAAAGTCAGGTTCACCCTTTTTTACCAAGGCTGAGTAGTGAAGTTGGATAATGATGTTGTGTAATAATGATCAACAGCAAGCGCAGACTTACCCTGCATCACTGTGCCTGTCTTGTATTAATGCGATGATGCTATGAAGGCTGAAGCTAATACTGCTAATATGAAAAATAATGTTGTTGCTAATCCACTTTGCAGGGTGCATTAACCCATGGAGACAGAAGGGCCACAGAATCGAGAGACCTGAGCAAGTACAATTTTGAGAACAAGGTAGGCGAATTTAAGCACCCCTGAAAATGATATTCTGTATATTCTGTATATTTGTGTGAATTTGTGTATACTGAACTAGCATGTCCCATTTCTTGCAGTATGGTACCAAGGCTCTTGACAAAATCACCAAAGCAATCCTTGGCCACATAGAGAACAAGGTGCCCCCTCCCAAAGGCTACCCTGGGGGTGAAGCCATGTTCTTCAGAGGTATGTTTGAGCTTTGGTTCACTGTCAGCATGTGTAAACAGAGACCAACTTCACCAGCACAATGTCTACTGTGATTAATTAGTTAAGGTTATGTTTTTCTTTATTTCAGACATGAAACTTGGAATGATGGATGTGGGCATATTTTGTAAGGAGCCTCGTTTTGGGATCAGTACTGAGAAAGGTACAGTACCCAAAAGCCATTCAGGTAGATTTATGCCATTATACTTAAGATTAATATGTTGACCCAGACCACCTATTTCACAGTTTAACTCATTTGTGTTCATCTGTCAACACAGAATCAGCTGCATTAACTGTTCCGTGTTGTCTTTACCTCAGACTGCAGCATCACCAAGTTCTTAAATCGCATCCTGGGCTTGGAGGTCCACAAGCAGAACTATCTCTTCCAGTACTTCACTGACAACTTTGACTACCTAATCGAGAAGGATAAGAAAGAGGGCAAATACGACATGGGAATCTTAGGTATGGAGGTCCAGTGTTACACAGAACAAGGCATGGTTTTAGGTTTTTACATAAATCCACCATTTGTGATCCAACATATACAACGCTGATTCCAAAAAAGTTGGGATGCTGTGTAAAACAGAAACAAGATTGTGATCATTTGCTAATCCTCTTTGACATATACTCAAAGAAAAACAGTTCACCAACAGTAAATTTACACGATTACTTTTTTGAATATATTGACAAGCTTTTCAAAAACGGACATTGGACATGTTGTATAGTACTGACAGGCCCCTGGGGGATTGGTTCAAAACGAAAGATGGTGCCTCATCTTCTAATGCAAGTAATTATTTTAAACACCTCGTCTTTTGTGTCTGACAGACCTTGCCCCAGGTAACGATGAGATCTATGAGGAGAAGCAGGAAACTTTCTTGACAGTTGGAAACCCTCAGGATGGACAGGTGGTTCTCTATAAGGTAGGCACTGCATAACCTTATATCATACCTGTGGGCAAAATACCATCATTGTATTATATCTTGACTTAGCCTGCAATGTCCAGCCTTAGCTTAAAAGGAATCAAAATAAGAATTGTGTTACACCAACCAAACAGATCAGCAATATTGTGTCGCCTGCATGCACCTGTATGTAGGATGTAGCGGCCGCCAGAAGAGCAACAAACAGTCTGGTGAACACAGGCACATTAACATGTCTAGGCTGATCTTAAGGCATTACACGTCACCTTTGGATGTGACCTTTTTCATGAACACTGAACATTAAACACTGCGTTGTTGTGCCTGCCAAGAAAGCTTCAGCATTACAAACCAGAAATGGTTCTATGAATATGCATGTTGCCCAAAACATGCAAATCTTGTGCTCTCTCTTTTGAGTTACATCCAGCAGTGCTTCTAGGTTCCCAATTGACCAGAACAATGAAAAGTTCATGCTTAATGGCAGCTAAGCAATCTTCACAGATTGGTTAGCAAATACCAATGACTATGAATTCATTAAGATTTTCATGAGGTGGTTTGCACTGTGCACAGTTTTTGCATACAAAGAGACCTGGTACAACTGTGAAATTTCTTCCACATAACCTGCACTCCCAGAGGTGACTCAAGTAGCTACCTTTGCGCTATATAAGTTTTGATTGATGTCCCTTTGCCAGCAGTAAGACTGTGATCATACAGGCTTAGCCCGGGGCTGAGGAGTCTATGTAGACATTAGTGGGAGGTGGAAACAGGATAATTACTGGTATCTTCTGCTTTTAGCTGTCGGCTGCAGGCTAACCCACATTTGACATTTTGAAGTTGGCAGGCGGGCAGAATGTGGCACAGTTATGACCAGTTTAGCAAGTATAGAGAGAGAGAGTGTCGGGTGCATGAGATACTCTTGCTGGAAATGAGTTTTATTCACTTATATACTGTATATCTGTGTGACTGTGTGTTTTTAAATATATGTTGGATTACCTTTGGGTTTCTATGCAAGAATGTGATCTTCAGGACTCACAGCATGCAATTAAGTCTCTGATCCTTTTGCCTCTGTAGATCAGTGTGGACAGAGGTATGCCCTGGAATGAGGCCTACAACAAGTCACTGAAGCTCAGTGGTCCTGACGAGGGATTCTACCTATCTCAGAAGGTGAGTGTATGGTACGATATGCAAACTAAACCGATGTCTGCTGTAAGAGGGCATGTATAGGATTTATTTTTTTAATGCAGACATCACTTCATAGCAATATGATGACTGGATGGTTGACCACTGAAAAGATTATTTTAGTCCCTGAGACAGTGCACATAATTCACTCTCTGTGCTGCCTCTCTACAGCTGCGAGGTAACCACCCATGTGTGCTGCTAGCTGAGCAAGGTAGAGGCAAGAACCTCATTGTCTACAAGCCCAACATTGGCAAACAGGCCCACCCTGAGAGCCTGGACAACCTGCAGCAACGTTATCGGAAGGTAACTGGCTCGATTGACTGTTGATCAATCAGATAAGATCATAGTTCTGTTTGTATACTGGTGCCCAGTAACTGAATAATGTAATGTATGTAATATGTAATAAACAAAATATTTTTAACTTCATTTTAATATTAAATGGGAAGGTTCGAACAAAGACCGGTCAGTCAGTGTTCTGGACCAATCTGTTATTGCTGTTATGGAGTATATATGGAGTCTGATGCCCCCTGGTGGCCGTGGAAGAGTGCTGTACCATGTTATGTTCAAGGCACTCCAACTAAACCATGTAGCAATTCCAAACTTCTAAACTCATTAAAAAAAACATTGTCGGTGTAGGAATTGAAAGAATATGTCAGTGGGGATGATAAAGTTCCTTTAGAGTTCCCCCTTCCTGAATAAACAACAGAGTGATGATTACTTAGCTTTCACCATAAACCCACTGAACACAGTAGTCTTCTTTTCCTTGGCATAACAAAGTGCTTTAAATGAGGAAAAACTATGATGTAACTATTGATCAGAGGTTCTGTGTTGGTGAAGGTGACTGTTTAAAGCTGCATTATGATATTGCATCAAACTGTGGATATGATAATTTCTTTGCTGATTTCGGGGTTGTACATTTCTTTTTCTAGGTGACTCCAGAGGAAGCAAAGGACAGCTGGGAGAACCAGTTCACCTTCTCCTTCAAGAAGTGTAGCCATGCCAACTGGTAAGTAGGAATCCACAATGTCCCTTGGGATTAATGGCTCAATGCACCCAATCAGGCTGGTAGTTATTAGGATTCACATGCCATTCCCAAGGATTTGCAGATCACCTGAGAACTAGTCATGAAGAAATAACCTGCAAGTCTCTCATGTGCCTTCATCAGCGGATGACCAGTGAACTGTTTAAAATGCTCAGATGGAGCGGTCTTAGAGCAGTCCCTCAATCTGCCATACAGTTTTATTTATTTGCTACTCGGGGGCTCTTTTTTTTTGGTCTGCATAAGATGTTTGACTTTTTATCTTTCTGTCCTTTCCCTAGGAATGGGAAGTGTAAGAAAATTGAGGAAGGCCAGGAGTGTCTGCAGGGCATGCGTCTCCGTCAGTACCACATGTTGTGTGGTGCTCTGTTGCGTGTGTGGAAGCGCGTATCCGACGTGGTGTCTGACATCACCAGCTCCAGCATCCTGCAGATTGTCCGCCTTAAAACCAAGCAGCATAACAAGCAAGTCGGTCAGTACATCTTCGCCGACAGCTGTGATCACTAACGCAGAAGTCTTGGCCAGACTTTTAAAATGTGAACTTGAATTGCCAGAAGTCACTTACTTGATTTGATTTTAAAGTGTGATGCTGACACCTCTTTACGACAGAATCAGGAAATGAAATTGTTGCTCACTTTACTTATTTGTCTCCCATAAACTCCTGTGAGTACTACATTGTGTGTGACATCCATGGGATAGTGCTGTTTGAAAACACTCACCGAAGATTCGATGTCTGGTCCATTTTCTCTGTGCATTACACACAGAAAAGAACAAAATACACTTTAGATATATCTTTATAATCTGTGTACTGTTGTTAATACATGTGCTGTGATATCACCTTTAAATTAAATGGTCGTTAGCTCGTAGGAAGATCTGGTTTTGGATCATCACGTTTTGAATATTTACCTGTTGACTGACATGGCCGCCCTCCTCGTCTCTCCCAGGTATCAAGATCCCAGAGAACTGCGTGGCGCGTGTGCGGGACGAGCTGTTGCAAATGGACGAGGAGGTGAAGAGGAGACGAAAGGAGCGTGAGCAGCAGGCTGTGGAGCAGCGACTGGCCGAGGAGCGCATGCGTAAAATGGAGCAGGAGAACAAACACCTCCTGGCAAATCTGTTCAACCAGAAACCCATAATCAACCAGTCCCTCACTCAGTCTATCGCCCAGAATCAGATCCTCAAACAGAAACTGAACCAAAACGCTCTACAAAGGACACAAAGTGGGAGTATCTCTCAGCTGCAGAGGATGCAAGCTCAGACCCAGTCCACCTTACAGCAGCCCTCCCAGAACATAACCATGTTGTCCTTACAGAGAAATCCCAGCCAAACCCAGCAAAGGACCCATAACAGCTGGCCCAACAATTCCACCACCACCAACCAGGGCCCTCTGCCCAACATGATTAACCTCACCTCTAGTTTGTCACAGTTTTACCCCCAGTCCTTTTTACCCCCTTTTCCACAGCCGAAGAACTCGTCTTTTTCACTCGATCAGACCACATTGTCTCCCAGCTTGTCCTCTAAGAACACCCTGGATGAGATCTTGGACCTGACTGCGAGTTCGCCATCCCCCTCCCCAGACACCACGGAGGGCGGACTGAATCTGGACAGTCTAACGAGACACTCTACAGCATTCGGAGATGACTTTAATCTAGAGCATCTGATCTCTCAGAATGCACCAACTGCCCAGCGCGCTGCACACATGCAGCAGCCTCATTTGCTCCAGCAGCAGCAGCAGCAGCACCTGCAGGCAACACAGCAGCAGAACCACACCCTGCTGGCCAATAACCACCAAGACTTGTTAGATTTCCTTGACTTGCCCTCGTCTCCCCAGATGTCCACACAGAAAACCAGCCCTTCATCCTCTACCTCCTCCGGCTCTTCCTCCACGTCCTCCACCTCTTCTGTGTCAAACAGCCTGGTTTCACACATCCCTGTCAGCCTCCTGTCCGCGTCCTCTCTCATCCCATCATCGTCCTCCTCTTCGCTCTTCCCCAGCCCGTCCTCGTCCTCCTCTCTGTTTTCCAACTCTCCCTCTCACTTCCCTTCCCCCTATCTCCTCTCCCAGTCGGACTCTCTTTCCTTACCCAACGGCCACTGCAGCGCCACCACCCTTGACGTCCGCGAGGCTCTGAACAGCATGCTACAGGCCGGACCGGACCGCAAGTCTGTCATTCAGTACCGGCAGCAAGACTAAGAGCTTAAACAGCAATGGCTCGTCTGGACTTTTCTTTAGGTATTTTTTGTTTTCTCTTTTAAAGCAGATTGTGTCTTGTTCGCTGCTGTCTGTGATCACACCCTCGGACCCGTTCCCTCTCCCCTCAGGGCCCATAGTCACGTCACTGCCTGTCCTGCGCTCCGCTCACCCTTCTCTCTGTCCACCTGTAGCATTCACCTGCTCGAGGCTGTCGAGGTGATAGCGGGCTCGATCAATATCAGATTTCTGCACCAAAGTGTGTCCTCCACAGTGAAAGGCAGCTGTAATACGGAAAAGTGAAAAAAAAAACCCACATGTGATAACCTGTATTTTATGGAACGTACGAGCTGTAAAACAAAAGCTTGTTCATTGACGTGTGGAAAATCTTTAACAAACCTCCCGCTGCTGATTTTACGAGGTATCGTTGGTGAAGTCGCTGGAAGCTCTAAATGCCTTTCACCAGTTAAAACCGCATCTTTAGACTTTGCTTTACTGTTACTTTGTTCCATGGCTGTTTGTCTCGACTAAAACAAGGCTGTACGCAAAGCTTGGTTTGAGTGAAACAAAAGATAGCGTTGAACTGGAAGATGAGGAAAAAACAAAACCCAGATGAAATCTTTTAGTTGATTAGCCATGAAATGCCTCAGTTTTCCTTTTTTTTTTCTCTTTGATATGCTCCCTCTTGTTTCTCTCCCTGCTTGTATGAACACTAGTGTGAGGAAAAAGGGAGAGGAAGACCAGTCTGCTGTTGCAAACAGTGCCTTTGGAGAAATCTATAAATGCAGTCTTTAAAAATCCATGTAGCCTGATGTATAGATTTGTACTCTTGAGCATTGGTTTTGATTTTAATTTAAATATATTTGTATTTAACGTTTAGCCCCCTCAGTCAGTCAGTTGTTTGTGTTACACTATGCTGGTGGTGGGTTTCAGGAAGAGTCCTCCATTAAGCCTGTATGTGCTCGTATGATTGTCTGTGTAGCTGTTCTTAAAACAAGAGCGATGGACTTGTCCTTTTTTCTGTGTCCTTCTGTCCCTGACGATACGACAGCGTGCCTCGGGGTCAGCACGGCACAGATAATTGAGCGTCATGAAGAAAAATTGTGTCGAAAAGAATTTGATCAGCCCCTCCCCCTTTTTTTAAGCTGACAATAACATTTAGTGATGTGACTCCTGGTTTGATTTGATTTTGAATTTCTCAGGAAAGTCTCGAGTGCGTTGTTGTTGTTTTTTTGTTTTTGTGTCATTTTGACCAACACAGATATGAAAATTTGTTTTAAGTCTTCAATTTCAGTGGATAACAGAGGATTTCAAGTTTTTATTGTCTTGAGGTCTGAAAAGAAAATCGTGTTTTCAACAGAAGCAGCCCATTAATATCAATAATAGTCAGGCTGAGACAGATTACTCATGAAATGTGTTTCCATTTCAGGCATCGAGGCTATAAAAACATTTGAAAGCTTGTAGACTTGTGATGTTCACTGTGTGTGATAGTACATATTTAAAAACCTGTGAGATCTGGCCATCTTTGTGTGAGAAGGATGCACTGTAGTTGGTTCAGACAAAAATGCCGGGATAAGTTCAAGTGATTAAAAAGCAATAAAACCATATTCTCCATTTGTTATGAAACATAAATGCCTAAGTACTGTTTACGCTCAACAGGCAAAGCTTTGTGGTTACTTTTGCATGGTATGAATCTTCTTATTTCTGTTGTGCTTCATAGTATTTTAGTTAAACAGATTCTGAAATGCATACAACCTTTGTATAGTAAGTTTTCACGGGATGAACGCAATGCGTTCTTGATGTTTTAGTCATCGTTATTATAAAACTTATTGTTATTTATATTTAAGGGATATTTAGATTTTAGATATGTTATCCTGCTTATTAGAGTAGTTAACGAAATGTTTGGTCAGGGAAGTCTCTAGTTTTCAAGATTACTATAAAACAAATTCTATTATAACCTGCCACCAAATAAGATTGCACTGTTCTGTACTGCTGTACAGTGTCTGGATTTATTTCTGCTCATTTCAGTTTTGTTTTTCTCAAGTAGAATTGTTTCTCCAACTTGTAGACCTTTGTCAGGCCTTCAGTTTGCAGAGAGATACCAAAGTGTTCCATAGACACCCCTAAAGTTACTGGCTCTAAGATATCAGAACTTTTATCAATCTCAGGAAGAAACCTACAAGAGGTGTAATGGCGGGGCGTTAGCAGAAATATATCATTTCCCCTTATAACAGTGGTGAAACTAACCAGTACATGTGCTATTTTTTTCTTAACTCTGTGCTGTGACTCTTGCTGTATTTATGTTTTAGACTTAATGTGATGGGTTTTGTCGTTTGTCCTTGTGAACATGTCAGTGATTTTAAATGTTTATGCCTTCTTAGGGTGAAGATCAAAGGCTGTTTCTTTTTAAGGAACATTATTTCTCTATGGACAGTTTTATTTCAATTTGTGTTGCAGTTGTTGGACATTTAATTCATCTTAAAGCTGACAGATTTTTTAGTCGATTCGCACCTGGCTTATAGTGAAACGTGCAATTGATCTGTCCAAGCCTTCACCCTTCCCTCAGTGCAACAGACATTTAGGTTTCCACTGACTCACAGTACCCCAGATTCTTGTTAACGCTTCGTTTTTTAATTTGCAGCATCTACTAGAGCATGTTTTCCTCGTACCTACATTAATTTTGCTTTTAATATTCCACATCAGGCACATTCCGAGACATCAGTCTGCAAAAGATTTGCCTTCATTTTTGTGTTTTATAGTCACACAAATAAAGCTTTATGCATTTGAGGGACATGGACCGCATTTTTAGGAGGAAAAAAAAAGCTTTTTTTAAATAATAATTCTTAATTAGTGTAGTTAGGCCTTTTATCATTATCATTTTGCACTAAGAATGGCATAATCAAGTTACTGTTCTCTGGTTGGTTATGATTGAACGTTGCAAGCCTGTTGTGTTTCTGATCTTTGATGGATAGGTCTGTGTATACTGTAACCATCTCTCTCGTTTCTCCACCGTTTGCATATTATATGTTATCAATGTTATCACTCTCAAATAATTTATTGCTAACAAAAAAATGAAACAAAAAACATGCTACTGATTGTATGTATTTTTAAACAAAGCCTATTTTTTCTGTAAAAAAGAAACTGTGTTCAGCACTTTTATTCTGGGTTGTGCTTTTGTTTTCTATATATTTATAATTTAGATCCAAATGTATATATTGTAAAATTTGTGCCTTTCGACTAATTCTTTAAAAAGGTTTTCTACTCATTTAAGGAAGGACTATATGAAATTGCAATCTTAACTTTGTAAACAAATAAAAACTTGAAGATTGCTGAAACCGAGTCTTTTGTTAATCTGGGAAAAGGGCTTTGTCCTGACTCTTGGGGGGTTAGTGTGGGTTCATGTAAAAAGAGCCAGTGTAAGACGCACAGTATGAACATGACTAATTTCATGCTGCAGTATCGCAGCATCATTTGATTAACGTCATGATTATTATCAAACACGCCTACTGGACATAGACCTGCAGTTCTGTAAACGGTTATTTATATTTCTTGCCAGAGAATCAAAGGATTCAATCAAAAGCTGTGGTGGATTGTAAATAAGTGCATTTAAGTTCAAATTTGAGGTACTTGTACTTCACCATTTTCTGCTACTTTATACTTCTGCTCCACTACATTTTTTTAGGGAAACATTGTTCTTGTTACTCCACCACATTTATCTGACAGCTATAGTTACAGGTTGCTTGTTACAGATTCAGATGAATACAAAATATGATCAATAATATTCAATGGCAATCAAATAATAAATAATATTGTAAATTAAGATACCTGGCAGTTAAGTAGATAAAATCAGCTCCCCCTTTCCAACTGCAACATTAAAGTCATGGCCACATGACTGCATCAATAATTATAATCAATAATGATAAATATTATTTTGAAATGGGGCATTCTGAATATGATGACTCTGAATATATTTACTTTTGTTCCTTAAACTATAGTTTCATGCTAATAATTGTCTACTACTGTGAAAATGAATTCATATCTCAAGTTCCCCATATGTAACAATACAGCACAGGGACAATATAGAATTTAAGGAAATATATTATTATAAAATATAGTTTATGGTTTCACGGTATCAGACATAAATTGTGACTGTGACCATTACGCAAAAAAAAAACACGTTGTACTCATTTGCATTCAACCTTACTAAATTGCAACATGTCTTTTATCTCAACCAAAACTGGGAGGAGGATTTATTTATGAGGCGGACCAACTTCCGGTTGGTGACGAAGTCTCGCGTGATGACGTTGTGAAACTCACCTGTACGTGGAGCTGTGGACGACACGCCTCCGCACCTGACTTCAAGAAGATTTAGGAGACACTTCTCAAAGTAGTGGAACATTCGAAGCCAGCAAGTGAGACTTTAAGAGGATTTCGAGTGTGGATTTTTAAAGTTGGACGAATCGACTGAGCGTGACAGACAGACGCAGTTCCGCCCACAGAGAGGCAGTTTACAGGTACGTTAGCTTCAAGTGTTTCCTCATACTCAGGTGAAAGCATGGCTGTCAGTCCACATCATCAAGGAGGAGTTGAAGAGAAACACTTTAACAAGTGAAACCTTTTGCTGACATAATTTAAAAGTAAACGTTTTATGTTAGTGGAAATTAGACCGCCAAAACCTCACTTTTAAATACTTAGCCGCTAGCCACAGAGCTAGCTTGAGCATTTACAGGATCATATGTTACGACTGGATATTTACAAAGCTAAAAGCCCAATATCTTAATTAATTACTCCTTCATCTTGAGTTGGCTGTGGACAACTATCGGCCTAAATGTCAGCTGTGAGGTTGTTTTAATGGTGTGAGGTTTGATAAATCACATTTTGGTCTGTGGTTTCCATAATTTACAGTGTGTTTGATGGAGTCACACAGCTAGCTATAGCGTTTGTGTTTATTATGTTGTGTGTGTGTGTGTGTGTGTGTGTGTGTGTGTGTGTCAGAGAGAGAGAGAGAGAGAGAGAGAGAGACAGAGAGAGGTGGTGTCTGTCAGCTGCAAACCCCACTTTCCTCATCCTCACCTTACTGGTTCTGCCACACATGCAGGTTTCTACCTGCCCGCCAGAGTTTCACAATAGTTTCGAGTCTGCATTCCCAAACAGCTGCGTCTACCTTTCCCTTGACTTCAATCAATGTATTTACTGATACGCCGTTTGATTAAGGATGAGTCAGTGTGTTCAGACTAAAGGCCTGTTGTTCAGGAAGGTTCTTTATGATATAAGAGGTGTTTCAAGATTTGAGTCCCAGCTTTTGCCTCCAGCTAAATCTTAATGGATGTTTTAATTTAAATCCTGCATTTAATGAAGCTTTTAATGACCAGTGCTGAGGGAACCTTCATCTGCACCACTGAAATTAGTCCTCTTTGAAGAGAGCTGTGTGTCTGTGTGGGTGATGTGGGTAAAATTCTTTATTGTTCTTCATCATGTGGATGCCATTTATATATTATATATATTTAAATCTTGTATTGCTACCCTATAAAACAGTCCTTCTCATTTATTTACAGCATTACCTGCAATGACCTAATAAACCTGGAGATATTAAAGGGATAGATATCTTGGTGTAAAATCTAAATTCTAATTTCTAAAAAGACCAATTGAAATCATGTCACAGTATCTATTTAATATCCTGAAACCCTGATCAATATACAGCACAAAACCTCAAATTGATTTATTTATATTCCTTTTCGACAGCTACAAAAATCACGATGCTCCAGCTAGCTTTACATTACACACTGTGTTTTAAAGACTGTTTGCATTTGTATTTGTTCTCTTTTCTTGACTCATAAATGTCTCTTTAAACATTCTGATGAAGATGCATTTTGCATTGATTTTGAGTTGTTTCAGTGAATCAAAGTGCATCAATGAATCAGTTTTCCTCTTTGTGTGTGTGTGTGTGTGTGTCCAGGTAGCTATAAAATGGATGTTTACAGTGCTTAAACCTTGTTGACAGTACATGCCACGAGTAGCTCCGCTCTGAGTGGAAGCTACAAAGCCATGGCCTGTGTAATTACAGCCACTCTGTGGGCTCTGTAAACCTCTGGAGTATTTGTCTTTCAGATCTCCAGACTTACACAGGGAAGCGTTGCTATTCCTCATTAACCACGAACCACTGTATGTCGAAGCCCATTCAAGGCTTTATGTCCGTCTGAGTCATTAATCTTTATGAGAGTAGCTTGTTTGCATGATGCACTGAAGAATTGCAGTTATGTGTCACACTAAAAGTAGGTCTCTTTATTCACGCTGAAGCTTTAAGCTAAGCTCTTAGCTAACCTGTGCTGGGACGAGGTGCTCTGTGCTTTGGTAGTTTGCATGTTGTCATGCCAACTGGAGTGGCCTTAAGAATGACAGAAACGCGGCCTCTGAGGCGGCTCTACTGCTGAACAGACTGAAGTCCTGACACATCAATGAGTGATTATTTACCTTGTAGGGGAGGCACACCTTAGCCAAGTGTTTGCTTTAGTAACAGCAGCGGTTGCCTGTTGTTCTCTGTTTTCTTCAAACCTGTTAATAATTCAGCGCCGGTGTCCTGGCTGACCAGAGGCCAGCTGCTCCACCTGGCTGAGCCCAAGCCAAGGATCTTGCATCTGTTATGTAGCTACCACCTACTTTCAAACTGCCAAATTTGTGTAATGCAGCCACCAATCTGTGAGGGACGTTATCAGGTTCAGGATTTGATTTGATAAGCTACCCACATACGTTTGGGAAACACTTCATATTAAGGTACACACATGAGCCATTAACTTGTTACTCATCAGCATGCATATTTGTAGCATATTGGCCCTAATTATAAGTCACTTATGCCTTATTTTGGGGAGTTAGGGGTTTAAGGCTTAGTTATGTTATTCAGATTGTAATTCATGTGCAACAGCTTCTTGCTAACAATAAGCAGTAATTAGGAGGTTATCGAGGGGAAAACTATTATATCTTATATTGTTATCACTTTCTGTACATTCAGCTGCAGTAAGTTCCTCCCCTTCAAGGTCTGGTACAAGTGCCGATGACTGTAGTCTTGACTAAGCTGGGTACCAGTAATCAGAGTCAGACAGATAAGCACTGCAGCACACCCATGCTGTGGAGTGTGCATCGATGTTTGCCATGAAGGAGAGATGCCATCAAAGCTCTGTGTTGCCACAGAGCCATTTCCTGATCCTGAAACAGCTCAGAGCCTATGTAGGAACCCAGGAAACTTTACACAGAGCAAGCAGACCTGTAGTGTAGCAAACACCCCGTCAATTATTAACAGCCCAGTGCTCTCATTCCCCCGAGGTAACCATAGCACCCAGCAGACTGAAACTCAGCCAGCAGCCTGGGACCCGCTGCTGCTGCCTTGTGGGAAAGAGTACGAGTTAATTGCCAGACCCACACATACCACTGACAGTGGGAGCAAGTGGACCTATTTGACCATCAGTCAGGGATTAATACAGATCGTTCCTCTGGAGTGATGGACACATGACTTATCTGTGGGAGGCAGAGGAATGTCAGCGTGTTAGTTTTTCATTTTCTAGATTTGAAGTTGAAGGCTCCTGTGGCTGTGGTCTCTTTCTGTGGATTTTTGTCTGTTGGGGACTTCGAGACCTGCGTCAGTGTGGCTGAGACTGCATGATCGTTTACCCCCCCGCACTGTCCCATCTGGAGTTTGTTGTGCGTCTGTATCAGTCAGACTGAAGTGACTCGAGTCAGTCCTTCAGCAGAATACCATCATGAATCTGACGCAGCGAATGAAACTTCTGAAGCACTTTGGCTCTATGCCCCCGGAGCCTCCACCACCACTGCTGGTGGTGCCTGTAAGTGGATGGATAGTACTGTAGCCTGTTTTCTCCCTCTTAATGCAAACCAGTTCTGTCTGTCTCATTTAGTACATGTTTTTTAATCTTAATTTATTTGCATTAGATCTGTTTGCAGTTACTCTTAGTTACAGTATTTTAAACTATAGTCACCCCCCACAGATCCTTTCGCAGCTTCATCGTTACAAATGTGTGTTTTCTGGCCAAACTTTAGTCAAACCCACAGAAGGAATTTTTTTGTTGAGATCCAAAAGCTTCCATTTAAATCAATGATTAGGCAATTAGATGTAACACAGAAAGTCCCTAGTTTATAAAAGTAAAACCACCAATATTGGCTGGTCACGGCTTCAAAAATGCTAAGATTGCAATGCGTTTGTTCATTTCACTGTTTGAAATTACGTCTGAACGTTTTGAATATTACATTTCTGAGATATCAGTGGGTTGAAAAAGCTGATACAATCAATCACATATCTTGTAGCCCGGGTGTGTCAAACTTAAAAAATATACAAATATATGTATAAATTTAAATATGTCAATTTAAAGGCTGATGTCTTTAGGATAAACTGTGTGAAATAAAATTCCTCCACTCCTCTATCAGTCTGGCTCCATCACCCACTCTGCAGTAGGATCTGGGGCTGCACTTCACAATAAGTGAGAAATCCTAAAACAAAATTCTACAATTTAGCATTATTTTCTATTTTATTGACTACATTGTTTCTAGATTAATCTATTCATTAAAAGAAATAACATTAAAGAAGGTAACTTGTTTGTGAACATAAATTTTATTTGTAGCCCTGCAAATAATGCATGTTGAATTATGAGGAAATGTGTCTTAAATTAAGATGTGATGAATTCTGCAGCACAATGTCCGTTGGGATATTGACTAATTGGAATAAGCAGGTGCAGAACATGTCATTTTATGTGTGGAGGGCTATTTTTTCTGACTTGAAAGCAGCCATTTTTGAACTTTGAACGCATATTTATTTGTTTATACTCTTTAATTTCCAAAGTCACATATCTCATATGTGTAATTTTCTTATATTCATCACTTTAGATTAATGCAGGACTGCATGCCCCTCTGTGACGATAGCATCCATCACCCTTAAGATACTTCACTCTCACGTTTATGGGGGTTTGTGTAAGTCAGTGCAGGTCCACCTTAAATCCAGGTTTATTGGAGGGCACTAGAGAGTGGGCAAAGGCTGGGTGGGGGAGGAGTGCTCCAGGTGAGGCCTCTCCTAGATGTTTCCTTTTCTTCTCTCCCTGCTGAGAGAGAAACACGATAGCTGGTCACATTGCGAATAATTTCAGCAGGAGGATCAGATTTCCACCATCCATCCCGAGCTGATCCGAGTGGGAAGGAGCTGGAGTTGGATAACTGCGGGATTGTTTTGCTTTTGGTGTTGTCATACGGATTATAAAGAGCCGGCTGTTCACTGAGCGCCGCAGGTGTTTTGTTCAGCTTAGAGATCCCAGTGGGAAATGGAAGTAAGGTTCAAAGACCAAGTGGTAAGTGGAAAGGGAGGAACACAAAACATTAATGGTCTTACGGTATACCGCTGCCTGAATGTGCCTAAAACATGGCGTTAAAAATTAACAAAGGTGTACCACAGTGCATGGAGAAGTGGTTGTGTTTGACAGTACGTGTTTAGCAAGATTTTGCCTTCTGGAGCACCAAACAGAATTGTCTAATATATCAAAATCTAACTTTGCAGTGATAAAAGTAGGGGCTTTAATGGATGCCCAAAAAGTGGATGAAATCTATGTTAGAAACAGTGTGATATGAACACATGTTCATGAAGATGAGACCCTTAAGAGGTCATGGAACTGCTTTTTCACTCACAGCACTGGTGGGATGCTGGTTGGTCGTTCTAAATATGTGCATTTATCATGGGCCTTTAAATATCTTATAACTAAAGGTGATAATGCTGGCTGTTTATGTATATTTAAATAGATTTTTAATAGCTAAAAATGAACAAGGCGAGTAAACTGTTACTGATGTGTATCAGATGAACGTTGCTTAGAGCTGGCAGGGTGAAAACCCAAAGCTGCAGGCTGACATCAGGAGAGAATAAATCACTGTCAGAGTGTGTTTTAATTCAATAATCATCTAATTTTTACAGACGCTGTTTTGTTCAACCTATTTTTAGCAGATTTCCTAGACTGATAACTGATGGCGTGAATATTTTTACATTTTCTTTTTTTGACTTGAGTGGTGGATGCAGCATTGAATACACATCATGGTGACTTTTTGATTTTCTGCTGAACATTAGCAGCCAGAGTTAAAGTTTAACTGACCGTATCACCACTGTGCCGGTGTTATTCAGCTGATCTCTTTGAATGTAGGTCTGCTGTGTTGCAACGGTACTTGTTAACAGAGCTGTCCTCCTTATAAAGTTGTGTTACAGTCGTGTTTGCTCTTTGCTCGTCATTTAATCTCTCGACTTTACTTCTGCTCCCTGCGATGAAACAATCAGACTGTAGCACCTTCAGGTTTTTTTTTTGTCAGTGTCCTTAGAATTACACATGTAGTTAGAAAATCCACAGCCAGCTTTTATTAGAGCGATCAGGTCAGGTTTATGATTAACTTGGTCAAACAAACAGCCTACTGTTCACAGATCTGTACACCTGTGCCCGTGGTTCCCTCCACCTGCGAGTTTAAGATTTTTGTGGTGATCATATGTGAGATTTCTACCCATTACTGAAAAAAACAAAACAAAACTGTGTTTGGATGTGACTCGACATTTGATACTCAGCTGTTTGGGCTCAGTGAGTTCCTGGCAGCTGTAAACGTCATGTATGTTGTACTGCCGGTGTTAATACATGTCCCTTTGCACCGCTGTGTTGCTTTGCATGTTCTACCCCAGTGTTTGAACAAACTCCGAGCTGTTTTTATCACTTGACGACAGCAGTACATCTGTGTCGCTGACTAGAGTAGCTGGCTTTACCCGTTCTTACTGTAGCTCAGCGCGCGTCTTCCTCGCTCTATGAAATACAGTTCATGGCCAGAGAGGCATTTTGTCATTGTATATAACGTGCATTTATATAGTTGATTTTTATCTGCATCCTTTTTTAGTGCCTGTTTGATCTTTCTATGTTCTTTTTTTATTCCTTGCTGTCTGTAACACTTTAATTTCCCCGGCGTGAGATTAATAAAGTTTTATATTATCTATCTTATCATATATTAGTGCAGCACGTCAGCAAGTCTGTGGTTTGGTGTGTTAGGTAGCGGTTTGTGTGAAACCATGTCATCAGAAAAGAGTATTTTATTGGACATAAATGCATAAATTGTCTCAGCACAGATGAAGGAGTAAAGAGGACGTTTTATGTAACAGTGGGAGGGCTTACAACGCAGTGACGTCTTTTCTCAGGTGGTTTCATCCACCTTAATTTGGCTGATGACTCTCTATGCCGTTAACGGCCCTCATGAGACATCAAGGTATGAATAACCCGCGAAAGCCTGGTGTGTAACACTAAGTCCAGTTTTCCAGCATCAAATCACCAAGATGACTAAAACGTCTTCATGGAAAACAATGTGTATAAATGCTCTGTCGCCAGCCTCCAGGCCCCAGCGACTGTGACTGTTTACAGAGTCACACATGTGCTGTGTAGAACAGGCACAGTGTGTAAATGTAGTAGTAATATATTTGCCTCTAGAGCTGCCACGATTAGTCCATTAATCAATCAGTCAATCAACAGAAAATTGATCTGCATTTGCTGGTTCCAGCTTCTACATGTTTGGCAGTGAACTGAATGTTTTTTGGTGTTGGATGGTTGGAAGATTGAAGACGTAACCTTGGACTGTAGTAAACTATAATGGCCGTTTTTTTCACTATTTTTTGACATTTACAGGCGAAACAATTAATCGATTAATTAGAGTAATTGTCTGATTAATCGATAACGTAAGTAGCTGTCAGTTGCAGCCCTACTTGTCTCTATACAATGTTTCTGTGTGTGGAGGCTTACTGAACAAGCCCCAGGTGTCATACGTTGTCAACACCACACACACACACACACACACACACACACACACACACACACACACACACACACACACTCACACACACAGGTTGCCCCTCCTCCATACCGGTCAGGCAGGATTTAGACAGGTGAGAGCACGCTGAGATCAGGTTGAGTCGCGCACACACTCCTCCTCGCTCCGCTCAGGCTCAACTGTCGTAGCCCGGATTATGTATAAGCATTAATTATTTCTGATTTCCTGTTGTCAGAGTTAAATATGTCTTTGCTAAATGTGTTCTGATCATCACTGTGTCCTTTTGTGTCTTTCCAGAAACCAGGCATGGAGGAGCTGACGATATGGGAGCAACATACAATAACGCTAAACAAGGTAACTGTTAAATAATCAAAATATGACGTGCTTGGAGTTATTTGCATGTCACACGTGGGAGTGTTCAGGGGTTATCGTGAAGGCATTGATGGGTTGTCTTGCTTCACGTCATTTCGGTGAAATTCACAAGAAACTAACTAAAATTTGAAGTGCAGACCACCTTCTCTTTGTTCGTCAGTGCAGTTGGGTCTGTGCTCAGTGGCTGCACAGATACAGAAGTGAAAGTCGAGCTGCACAGAGGCAGTTTCAGTATTGTTTCCACAGTTATTGTAAAAGGTTTGGGGGGGTTGAGCTCGACCGTACTTCAGACCTCTCGGTTTCACAGCACTGGCTCCAGCAGGAATTCACTGACACACCCTGCTACGCCACACAGCACCAGCTGGCTCGTCACTATCCTGCCCCAGACTGAACACCGCTGGAATGTGCTCTCGCTGCCTTTATCTCTATGCTGCATCTCACACACATGCTCGTTCTCTACCCGCTTACTTTCCCGCATTCTTTCCCTTCATTCGCGTCTCTCTTTTATCTCGCTCTCTCACAATGACAGGACTCAAAACTGGGGTTTGGCTTCGCCATATCAGGAGGCAAGGACAAGCCTCACCCGGACAGCGGGGATACCACCGTGGTGGTGTCAGATGTGCTGCCAAATGGACCAGCCATGGGACGACTGTTGTAAGTTGACCACCATCGCTCCGATGAGTCTGTAGGAACCTGTAAGACTGAAAAAACACTAAAATTGTGGTTGAAAATGAATTCAGTCGTCCCAGTCCTAATGCGTAGACGTACTTCTGAGTCCACAACAGAACCCCACTCACATGTGTGTTTGCTTGTGTTCTGCAGCACCAAAGACCAAATTGTCATGGTCAACGGAGTGACAATGGAGAACGTCCACTCTAACTACACCATTCAGATCCTCAAGTCATGTGGCAAGACTGCAAACGTAGTGAGTATTGAGGAAGCACCTAAATTACTTTGTGATCCATGATCGGTCGTGTCTCTAAACCTGCGGCCCTCTCCATCTTTCTCCCTCCAGACAGTGAAACGCCCTCGCAAGATCCAGATCCCAGCAACCACCAGGCCGTCTCGGGCCGCCTCCCATTCCAACCTGCTGGATCCGGAACCCCCGAGACGAACACGGCGCTACTCTGACGGCAGCGACAACCGCGACAGCAATCGGTACCGTTACCGCGCCCGCAGCAACACGCCCGACCGCAACGGGCATGGAAACACGCTACCGTTAATGTCGTCTGGGTACAAGAGGCTGCCATACCAGGACGTTCCAGACAAACCCATCAAAACCACACTACTTAAAAAGAAAATCACGGATGGTAAGCCTTCAGGAACTAGGGAGAAAAACATAAGTGTGTCGGCTATGAAGTAGCCTGACTGGATGCTTGTCTTGCTCTTTCTGTAGAGTATGGATTGAAGCTGGGCAGTCAGATCTTCATCAAGCACATGACAGAAACAGGCCTGGCTGCAAAGGAGGGAACTCTGCAGGAGGGAGACCTTATTCTCAAGGTGAAAATTAAGATTTGGACGATTAATTTAAAAGCACAGTGTCAATACACAACAACAAACAGGTTACAGTGAGTCTGTTTTTTCTTTTCCTCTTAAATAATTTGTCTCCTTTGATCAGATCAATGGCATGACGACGGAGAATCTATCCCTGCTGGAGACCAAGCACCTGGTGGAGAAGAGCAGGGGCAAACTGACCATGACGGTCCTCAGGGACGACCGCAAGTTTCTGGTCAGCATTCCAGAGGTGGAGGACAGCGCCCCCAACAGCGAGGACGACCGCCGACGAGACAGCAGCTCTGAACTGGAGGGTGAGAGATGGAGATGGAGAGGGAGGGTGGGGTATTTTTTTTTTCCTAGGATGGCGAAGGAGTAACCTTCCCTAGTCTGCCACTGATTGGCTAGCACTCTGCCTTTGTTGGTTATATTTAGGCATAAGGGCTGATCATTGGTTAGGGTTAGGTTGAGAATATCAGGGTAAGCCAATCAGAGGCAGAGTAGGGTGTGCCATTCCTTCGCCATCCTAGGGGAAAAAAATAAAGATATGCAGAAGCCAATAATGAAGGATTTGCTGTGAGTTAGCTTTCTTCTCCCTAATATGAAGTTGTTTTCTGTTTTCCGTCAGATATTTCAGACATTGACGACGACATGCCCACTTACAGAACGTCCCGCCAGCCCAACAGAGAGAAACGGACACGCAGGTACGTGCTACACCTACCCCGCCGCCAAAACTGATTAACATGTGGTTGATGAATTTGACTGTAAAAATGGCTCCTTTCTCCTACTTTAAGAATAAAGGCACTGAAGAATTAATGTTTTGTTTTGTTTGTCTTTGTCAAACCTAGAACGAGAGCTGAACCTCCTCCAGCCAAGTCTCGGGATTCCTCACCTGTGCGCTCCACCTTGACCCGGCCTCCCGCAAGGACCTACGCCCCACGCAGAGGTCTGTCCTGCCGAGAATCACTCAAGCAGTGATGGTGGCGCCTTTAGAAACCCAAGCAGCCTTTCAGAAGAAACAACAGCAGTGTTTTGTGTGATAATAAGTCGAGCCGTGACTCAATGCTCTGTTAGCAAAGAGTAACGTCGCTGTAGCTGCTGGAATTCGCTCTGAGGTTGAAGCACAGAAGATGCAGCTGAAAATACACAGTGGGGATAGTAAACAGATAGTGAAAAATTATGTTTGTTTCTGTTGATCCTTCAGCTCCATCTGAGTCGGAGTCGGACCGCAGTGCCTCCCCTCCTGCCGTCAGGAGAAACAGTCCGGACACGAGGGATCACTCCAGCAAATACAAGTAAGTTCAATCACATTGTTTAACTAAATGTTGATGTTTCCTATGTATTTAGTTCTTAGATGTGTAGATAAACAACTGAATGATCATGAAGCTCAAGATAGATAAAGAATGAACGTCAGACAGATGAAGAATGGGATCAGATTTATTATGCTGTGAGGTCCCAAACATAGAGTGAATTGATATTTATTTAGAATCAATAGTTATGATTTTTGCTATTCTTTCTGGCAACATAACCGTACTTATTTTATCAGCTGCATAGTACATGGTGTATTTTCACAACCACTTTGTGTCAATCTCATGACTAATGAGTGCTTAAGAGTTTTAAAACCACAACACGACTTCTCACCACAAATCTAAATCGGTTTGCATGCATGTAAAGCAGAGGTCTGTTAGAAGGGAAGCATGTAATTTTGCTCCCACTGTACGCTTGTGTTTGGTCTCTGCAGCTGTGGACACGCATTTCAGTTTCAGTTTTAGTCTGACTAATTGGAGTAATTATCATTTCATTCATTTCTCTGTGTTGCTGTCAGTTGATGCTTTCCCTGTCTGAAGTCTTTGTCGTGCACATGCACTCTTGTAATCAGGTTTTTCGTCATCCCTTAATTCAGTTAAGATGACCTACATTCATATTTACAGGAGATTAAGATTATTAAGTTTACATTCTCAAGTGCATGTAAGCACAACAAATGTCAAATAAGGTGTTAAGAAATCAGTTTTTGATTTGCTCCTTCTCCAGAGCTCTTTCTGGCGTGTCCACCCTCCCGAACCCCCGGTCCTCTCCGGTAGTCCACAACTGGACCACGACTCGCCCCACCTCCCCCGCCTCACGGCCTCGGAAGCCGGTGTCAGAGTCGGACTCCGAACGCAGCGCTTCCCCTCCACCGCGCAGAGAGAGCCCCCGCCCAGACAGCCGGTACAAGTAAGGACAAAGCTTGATTCAACTCCAACACTTTGGGATATGAAATCTTTCCTTTTCCATTTCCTAACTGTCTTTTCCTCACACCGTCCTCTCCTCAGAGTCCTCCCTGATCTGCCCCACACAGCGCTGAGAGGCTCCCCCATCACTGTTCGCTCAGAGCCGCCGAGGAGGGTCAACTCTCCAGTCAGAGTCCCGCCCCCAGGTCAGTAATAATGATAATAGTACACTTTATTTGTACAGCACCTTTCATTCAAGAATTAAAGCTCAAAGTGCTTCAAATGAATAAGACAAAATAAAAACAGGGATATAAAATGAATGTAAATAAGATGGAGAATAAAACCCACGTGATGATAATAGTAAGACAGTAAACACAAACACACACAGAAACGATTCAGCTTCCTTATGATGGTTCACATCCTGAACTTTGACATTTCTCTCTGACAACATTTGCTTAATCTTTGAATGTTTGCTGCTGAACAGATGCCAGCAGTCAAATAAAGCTGAAGCCAGAACAAACATGAAAGGTGCTCTGTGCAGCATTTTGACTCTCAAAATGAATATTGAAAAGACTTTTTCATCATTAAACACTACGTGCATCGACTTTAAAGTGGCATTAAAGCCATCTGTGGGTCGGTTTAAAACACTGGCACGAGGCAAAAAGCATAAATGATGAAAAATAAGTGAGTTATTTTATGCAGCAGCTCAGTGAAAGCAATGCTTGTTGCTGTTTTCGTCTGTGAGAGTTTATAACTGTAGTCCTCGTTGTCCCCAGACTCTGAGTCCGAGTCGGACGGAGGCTTGGCGCCTCCTCAGAGGCAGAGCACCACCTACAGCCAGGACTCCCTCAGCAGATACAGGTACAGATGAAGATCCACTCAACCCCAACCTCCAACCTGCATCCCCACCCCCTCCCCCTCCCCGAAATCCAACAAGATGTCACGGACTGGGTCAGCAGACAGTGCTCGCCTCTCCTGTTATTATTAGTTAATCACGTGTTTTTATTTACCTTTTAAAACTTAAATTACCCCTCTGTGTCTTGTGATTATTTTTTTTATTGATTTGCTCGTTTTGTGCCTTAAAGTCTCGTTTTGTAGCCCTTGATTTTGCTTGATTTGTGTTTTTGACTGTGTACCAAGTGTTGGTGTTTGTGGTGACGTGCTGTTAACCAATGAAATAAAGGTGACTTTCTGAACATGTCCCTCTCCTGTATGTGGCCAAGTGTTGACTGAACAGAGGACACTTATCGCCGAAGCAGCAATATTCCAATCAAAACATCTGCAAATCTGCATGTTTTTACTCAGCATGTTGAAAATTCATAGCAAACATGAGCTGACGAGATCAAGCAAGAAAAATAATACTGACGGGTTAATTTCAAATCAGTTACAAAGCAGTTAACCATCAGAGAGAGAGCTTCCCCCAGAGACGCTAAGGTGAATATTCAACAATGCAGTCTCACCCTCTCAGCAATAATCATCATATCAGCCAGCGCCCCCCCCCCTCTCCAAACGTAACTGAGATTTGTTGTCTTCCTCCTCCCTCACTCCCGCCTCCCGCTCTTCTCTTGCAGAGTCCTGCCGGATGTTGCCGTGGAGTCGCCAAAGTGGAGCGCTGCCGGCAAGCCGCCACAGAAAGGTGTGTGTGTACTTAATGTTTCAGTTGAAGTGTGTGTGTGTGTGTGTTTATATTGAGTCAGTGAGGATTATGCATTATTGTGCATTGAAGCTTCTGTGTGTTATTGTTTGACTGTATGGTGACACTAAGGGCCACATTTATCATTACTAGTTACTTATTAGCGCGAATATTAATAGCCTTTTGCTTCTTATTAAAGCCTTATTCTGCGGGTTTGGGTTAAATTGCTGCTACTTTACTCACTATCAATATGCAGTAATTAGGAGATTATTCAGAGATTAGTTAATGGAGCAGTACTTGTAGAATATGGCCATGCAGAATAAGGCATTAATAAGTGCTTTATAATAACAAATAAACAGCCAGTATGCTACTAATATGCATGATAATAAGCAGCTAGTTAATTGTGAATAACGTTACTAAATGCTAATATAAAGTGTCACCAATGTGACATTTTATATTGGAGCTAGCACTGAATCACCTTTAGATGTTTTCTTAATAATGATGTCAGTTTTTTTTAACCTCATCTTGTAGCACCTGGCCAAATACGTCCGACATGATGTTTGATGTTTTGGAATTGTTTTCATAACGCCACATTTCATTTATCGGTCTCCACAGCTCGCTCAGAGTCTGAATCAGACGCCAGTTACGCATCTGTCCCTCGCAAGAACTCCACAGACAGCGCAAACTCCAACACGGCGGAAAATCGAGTCAGGTGAGAGACGCCGTAGCACGTTAAGCCACAAGTTGACTCTGAAATGTCAGGAAGTTTCTGGTTACACATTGTTTCATATTGAAAAGCTTCAAGCTCAAAACCGAACTAAATTTACCTAAAGCACATAAATTTAACCTCAACCAACACTGTTGACAGTAAAGCAGCATCTATTGATGGTAAACTGAGCAGAATATGGGCAGCTCACATGATGTGCCTACACTTAGCTAAATATTTGTTGATAGTTAGCTGAAATTTCTTGCCTAAATAGTCTTGAATATCACATGAAGTTGTACCAAGTGAAAGTAGACTCAGATATATCTAAGTGACTTCAGGTCAGTGAGGCTCTAACAGGCCAGACTGACATGAATTATCCTTGAAATTAAAATAACATTTAAAGGAAAAAGTGCAATAAGCAAATTGGAAATTGTTGCACAGGCAAAAGTTGTATGAATTACTGTGGTGTGAATACAGAATACAGCAGACCTCTAGATTATAGTCAGCTGTAGCACCTGGAGCAGAATGCACTCTGGCACACTTGAGGGCACCTTTTCGGTTAAAGCCTCACTGTGGAGATGTGTGAAATGACACTGACAGGATGTCTGGCTGGTTCGTCTGCTTTACCCTTTGTGAAACACTCTGCACACACTGAAGACACATGACGCGACTTCCTGCAAGGATTGCATCACACAACGTTTCATCAGTTTAGTTGTAGGGAGATGTTTGATTGAGCAGTCTCATATATGACAGGTTAGACACTGATGGTTGTTTTGTATGTATCAAAGAAAGAAAGGACGCGTCGTCGTCCATTACATTTATTTGTCTTGCTCACTTTATGTCTCTCAGAGTCCTGCCTGAGGTGAAAGCCACCCCAGTCCCTGTGAAGCAGGCGCCTCCTCCTCGCCGCGTCGCATCACCTGTCCGACCACCTCCTGATGGTCAGTCTGCTCTCCTGTGTCCCACCGTCTCCTCCTCTGCGTTGTCATCTAATGCTTTAGAGGCAAAATGACTAAAGTGAAGTTTCTGTTTACCTCTTTCAGACTCCTCAGAGTCAGACAATCTGTCCCACCTCAGGAGGTCTGGGAGCTCTGAGCGGGGGGAGACCCGTCACAGGTACGGCTGACCGTGCTCTTCATCAAAATGATTATCCTCACGCTGCTCTGAAGCTTTAACCTCTTCAGGAACTGTCCCGTGACTCCGGTGCTGTTTTAATTTAAATGTGTTTTCTCCACCTCGCAGGGGTCCTCAGGCTGCCAATGGAACGGGGACCCTCAGGTCCGGGATTTCAGTGAAGAGCAACCCACCAGTCTACTGTAAGGCTCAGTTTGATCGTTGATTAATTGCTTGAATGATAAATGATGCCTGAACCTTTGCGGCTTGCAGCTTCTCATGTAAGAAACGTTGAAAGGACACTTTGAGCTCTGGTGTGGTGCTTTTGTGACATTTCTCGACATTTTATAGAGTAATTAGTAGCTGATCAATAACAGAAGGTTAACTGACCACTCACTATGTTTGTATCTCTTCTAGCCAAGCCTGCAGAGGAGCCCATCTACTCCCTCCCACCAGATTCTTACCCATCACCTAATCCAGGGTGAGAACTGTTCATTCATGTGGATATCAACATGCGCATCTTGTTAATTCCCCTGAAATGAGCTCATTGCGGATCCTTCCTCTCGCTCCCAGGTACAGCTCAGATCTTCACACGGTGTCGTTCGTGAAGGAGGGCAGCGTTGGTCTGCGGCTCGTCGGGGGCAACGATGTTGGTATATTTGTAGGTGGAGTTCAGCCAAACAGCCCTGCGTACGACCAGGGAATGAAAGAGGGAGACCAGATCATGCAGGTGAGATAACGGCGCTCTGCTTTAGGTTTGACACCTGGCATTAGTTCATTATGACTGTAGCTGCACTGGTCCAATGGAGAAAAGGCCATGCATTGAAAGGTGGCATCAGGAGACACTGTGAGAACTGCAAGGAAGTAAAAGACAAAAAATGTTCCAAATACACGTCTCTCTTTAAAACGTCACCAATGGATTCTGAAGAGCCACTATGAAGCTCAGCATCAGCATCGTTGCCATCTTGGCAGTGCCTGACTCCACCAAAATATCAGCTAACTCAAAAATGGGCAAAGAGGTGGAGCCCAGGTGGAGCTGAGGGTGGGCTGAATGAACCTGGTTAATGAAACCTTGCATCTAGCTGTCACTTAAAGTGGACATTCCCATAATTATGCATAATTTTATAATAATAATCATGAATCTATGAGAAAAATAAAACGAACATCTCAATGTTCACTTACCTGTTTGAAGCTTAGCAGTAATGAGGAGGTAACCTTTTATCTCAACATCTTGAGCCAGAAACTCTATTTAAAGCTGAATGACGGCCCCTGTTTCAGCATGTCAGCTGATTTTTAAGGTCATGGAATTTACATGAGTCATCAAAATATAGCCAGTCACCATGAGTCAGCGCAGTTTATCTCTTTATGTACAGGAGTTTCACATCAAATCTCCCTGCCAGCTGAGCTTCAGAGCAGTCAAAGATCAGTTACGTGTTGAAGTTCAACAAATGACAACTTGATTATGTAGTTAAAGACGATAAATGATGGAGATCTGCATGCAGAAGGTTTATTCGGCTTGTGTCTGGCTCCTTCTCCCACAGGTAAATAAAGTTGATTTTGGTCATTTCACACGAGAAGAGGCCGCCAACTTCCTCCTGAACATCAAGAAAGGAGAGCAGGTTCAAATCTGCACTCAGAACAAGATGGACCGTGAGTTTACCACTGAACCGCTCATGTGATGTGGGTGCGGGTGAAGCTAATCGAACAATCAGTGGTCTTAACTCTTCCCTCTCCTCAGTTTATAAAAAGATCATCAAGTCCAACCTGGCAGACAACTTCTACATCCGCACCCACTTTGACCACGAGGTGGAAGGGCCCATCGGTCTGAGCTTCACCAGAGGAGAGGTGTTCAGGGTGGTGGACACGATGCACCGCGGGAAGCTGGGCAACTGGCTGGCCATCCGCATGGGGAACGACCTGCACGAGATGGATAAAGGCACCATCCCCAACCAGGCCAGGTGAGGAAGAGACTGAGGTGAGAGTTCTGGTTTACCACAAGAGACGCAGATCATGTTCACACCAGCGTTTATCTCCCGCAGGGCTGAGACGCTGGCCAGCATGGAGCAGGCACAGCGGGCGACCGGGGAGAGGCAGGTGTCAGGACCGAGAGCCGAGTTCTGGAAACTGCGGGGGCTCAGAGGGAACAAGAAGAACGACAAGACCGTCCGTCGGACCCGTGACGACCTGCTGCAGCTCACCATTCAGGGCAAATTCCCGGCCTATGAGAGAGTCCTGCTCAGAGAAGGTTGGTTTTTAAAATAAAATGTTTTTCATGTCCTGATGTTTCGGTAAGTTTGAGTAATCCTGACTTGTTTGTGTCTCCAGCTAATTTCAAACGGCCCATTGTCGTTATGGGTCCTCTTAATGACATCGCCATGGAGAAGCTGGCCAGAGAGATGCCTGATGAATATGAAGTGGCAGGTTAGTTCCTTCTTTGTGACACTTTCTTACCTGATCAGAAAGTTCTTTCTTAAGTTTTTGGTTTTTCTCCTGCACGTTAAACATCGTTTTCTGTCTCTTGCGTGAATGCAGACATGGTTCCTCGCAGCGGAGGAGACAGCAGCTCCACAGTTATTAAACTGGACACTGTGAGGAGAATAGCAGAGAAGGTGAGCCAGTCTTCAGTTCACCAGAGCTAGAAACAGTTTAATATTCAGTCACATTAAACAGAAACATAAGCCTTGTTTTCTTTGTGTTCTTGCTTTCTCTTTTCCCAGGATAAGCACCCTCTTCTGGACATCACTCCCACTGCGGTGGAAAGGCTGAACTACATCCAGTACCACCCGATGGTTCTGTTCTTGGACCCTCACAGCCGCAAGGACGTCAAGGCCATGAGGCAGAGGTACAGCCCCAACTCCAACAAGAGCTCCAGGCGCCTTTACTCACAGGCCCTCAAGCTGAGGAAGGACTGCAGCCACCTTTTCTCAGGTAAGCACACATCAGCTGTCAGTATTAGAATTGAAAATATAATAGACTGTAGAAGGCAGGTGTTCTGCTTCCTGTTTACACTTTATATACTTTTTACACTGAGTTCTACCTCTGACTTTCCCTCCAGCACGTATCGACCTGCAGCCCAGCTCCAATATCTGGTATGAGAGCCTAAAGGATAAGATCCGCCACCAACAGTCCAAACCCGTCTGGGTGTCTGAAGTCACGGTACGACACAAAGCTCCCACACACACAAACTGGACTATTTACATCCACCCATTCCAAAAAAAGGAAACAAACCAGAGTGCAGTCATGTGCAAACACACTGCGTTTACTGACCACGGTTTTATGACGTGTTCCTGAGCCCATGTAGTAACATCCTTTATACCATCATGTGTTCACAAAGTAGATCATACCCACTCACGATGCTATCACCTGTTCCCAATGACCCTGTTTACCTGTGGAATGTTCCAAACAGGTGGTTTTGGAGCGTTCCACATCTTTCCCAGTATTTAGTTGCTCCTGTCCCAACTTGTTTGAAACGTGTTGCAAAAAAGGATGAGCATGTTATCACATTGTGTCTTTGTTTTACACAGTGACACAACTTTTTTTTTTTTTGAAACTCTTTATTTATTGGTATTTTCATTTTTCCATAAAGCAAATAACAACTGGACAAACAGTCAGGGTCCGGGGGTATAGTCAATACCTCCAAAGGATAAACTATCCTTTATGTGCATCACATACATTTAAGACACATATCATTGTCACATTTACAACAGAGTCACTCATTGGCCAAATAAACAGTCCATTTCTGCCATCGTTTCTCACCCAGATCTTTTTGAAGTCGGATTGATGTCATTTGTTCAAGGACATGTAGTTGTTTTACTATATTAACAAAGATATCACTGGTGGGGGCGTTTTTCTGGAGCCAACATTTCGTAATGGCTTTCTTACTTGCCGCCTGCAGAACCTTGAAAAGGTAATTATCTGTTCTATTTAACTGTCCATGGGAAATATTTCCGAGATAAAGAGCTGAAAATGATACATCGATGTCAAAACCCAGAACCTTTGACATAATTTTAGCCACTTCCCTCCAGAAAATCTGGATGGGAGGGCAGGACCAGAAGACATGAGTCTGGTCTGCCATGGTCTCTCCACAGTCTCTCCAGCAGGCCAGTTGTATTCCAGTTTGTTTAGACTTCTGCTTGGGAGTTATAAAAAAACGAATTAAACTTTTCCAACAGAAGTCCCTCCAGATCCAGGAGTTGGTAGAAGAGGACTGGGTTTCCCAGGCTTTAAGCCACATAGCTATAACTTACTTATAAGTCCTTTAACATTCCCAGAGTTGTATGCATCCATAAATACCTGAATTAGTGCTGGGGACTCTGCTGGATTACAACCTTTAATTTTCTTACTAAAATAATCGCGAAACTGTAAATACCTGAAAAAGTCTTGGCTGCCCAGTCCATACATTTGACATAAATTACTAAAGCTGTTAAGTTCCCCTTTTTTAACAATTGTACATACAGCAGTAACACCATAATAAGTCCATTGTCTGTATCTATGATCTTGTGATGCCGGTATAAATTCAGGGTCATATGCTGGCCATCTTAGTAGTTTTATCTTATTTTGGAGTTCAAATTTTTTGACCACTTCTCTCCACACCTTCAGTGAACAGTTCACCCATTGGCTCTCTGTCAATAGAATTTTTTTATCCATTCCTGCGCACCCTAGCAGAGATTGTATTGGTGCATCTGTTAGAGAAAATTCCATGGTTTTCCATTTAGCTACATATGATGGGTTACACCAGCACACAAGGGATCTCAGTTGGGCAGCCAAATAATAATCCCTTACAGATGGGAGGGCTCTGCCACCCCTCTCCTCCGGAAGCTTAAGTGTAGAAAGTTTAACCCTTGGTCTCTGTTTATTCCATATAAATCGAGAGATATGTTTATCCCATTCTCTGAATTGTTGCGGAGGAATATCTACTGGTAATGATAAAAAGAGATATAATAACCTCGGGAGAATATTCATTTTTATTGATCTAATTCTGCTACCGAAGTCAAGAGGCAGCAAGCCCCACCCATCGAGGTCTTCGTATATCTTTTTGGTGACACCACTATAATTACAACTGAATAATTGTGATATGTCTTTGGGTAGATTCACACCAAGATATTTAATATAGGAAGAATTCCACTTAAAATTATACTTTACGCTGAGTTCTTCAGTAGGAGTGTAATTAAATATCATAACCTGTGTTTTATGTACATTCAGGACGTACCCTGAATATTCCCCATATGTTTCTAGCATTTTCATTAGTAGCGGCAGGCCTGAATTAGGATCTTTTATTGTAATCAATACGTCGTCCGCATACAGACTTATCTTATACTCTTCTCCTCCCACAAAAATTCCTTTTAGTCCTGTCTCCTGGCGTATTGCTTGAGCTAGAGGTTCGATGAATAAATTAAATAGGTAAGGGCTGAGAGGGCAGCCCTGTCTGCAGCCACGTTGTAAAGTTATAGAATCAGACAAACTTCCATTAACCTTAATCCTTGCAGTAGGGGAGGAGTAAAGTGCCTGAATACAATGTATAAAATCCTTGCTGAAGCCGAATTTCTCCATCACTAGATATAAAAATACCCATCCAACCGAATCAAAAGCTTTTTCAGCATCTAAACTGAGAATAATGGCATTCATTTGGTCTTTACTAATCTGTTCGATGATATGTAGGGCTCTTCTTATATTGTCTTGTGTTTGTCTATTCTTTATGAATCCTGTTTGGTCCTCGTCTATTAACAGTGGCATTACCGGTTCCAATCTTTTTGTTAAAATTGTGGCATATAATTTGTAGTCTGAGTTTAAGACACTAACGGGTCTATATCCTTTACAGTCCACTTTGTCTTTACCCTCTTTGGGGATCACTGATATAAAGGCCTCATTCCAGGAGGGAGGGAGAGAGCCTCCTTTAAAAATATAGTTAAAACTGGGTTCTAATAATGGAAGCAGGTGATCTTTCATTGACTTATACCATTCAGGGGGAAAACCATCTGTGCCAGGTGATTTGTTGGTGTTTAAACTTGAGATAGCTGCGCTTATTTCCTCCTTTGTTATTGGTGAGGTGAGTTTGTCGTTGGTATCTTTGCCTAACATGGGGAGATCTAAAAGCCTTAGAAAATCAATAACTGTATGTTTATCAATCTGTTTTGATTGGGAATATAAGGATTTGTAATATCTTTCAAATGCTTTTTGTATACCATCTAAAATATGTGTGATTTTCTTTGTGATAGGGTCTCTAATCTTGTGTATAGTATTTTCTGCTTGTTGTTTTCTAAGTCTCCAAGCCAACAGTTTTGTTGCTCTAGGGCCAGCCTCATAATATCTTTGTTTCATGAACCTTATATTTTTCTCCACCTCCTCACCTAATATTTTATCTATTTCCTGTTTGATGACAAAACTTTTTTTGAATCAGGCTTGTAATTGAATTTTATATCTTACAAAAGTTTATTTTTTAAGATGGATTTAAGAGAGTTGGAACTTGTTATGTATCTTACAGTTTGTTGATCTTACCCTCTGCCCAGAGGCAAAGTAATAAATAAAATGATTTTTTATTTCCCTGTGCAGTTGGAGAGTGGTGGAGAGCAGGACTTGGATGCTCTGGACCAAACCCAGTCGGACTACCTCAGTGCTGCCAGTGACCTGGAGGACACTGATGGAGAGGCCTTCACCGACGGAGAGGCCTACACCGACAACGAGGACCTGGAGGAGGCTTACCCCGGTCAGATTGCAGCCAAACCCCCCAAGAGCTCTGCTTTAGCCCGATCATCCGAGCCCGCCTCCGGCCACCGCAGCCCCACCTTGGACTCCGACCCTCACACTGACACGTACTCCATCAGAGAAATCCCACCGCTGTTGCACGTACCAGAGCCCAGGGCACCCCGCCGGGAGAGTTACAGCCCGCCTCACAGCGCTGCTGAGGAGGAAGACCCCTCTCATCGCAGCTTTACAGACTCAGATTTCAGTGCTCTTGATGTGATAGCACCCACCACTCCGTCAGACGGACCCCCGGACTTTATAGCCCCCGACCCCTCCACTCGGTTCTCTGTGAACGAGCCCTCATATGCTGAGGTGAAGCCTGAGGGCCCACAGCATGCCAGCCTGTCTGCTATTGAGGAGAAATTACAACAGGTAAAGAAAACAGACCTGTGTTTTTACATATTTAAGGTCATTTGCCAGTAATGAGAGTGAATAGACAAAATTAGCCATTTTCATAATCCTTTAAGTCATTTTTAGGCAAAAATAGCAAACATTACCTGGTTTTAGTTTCTCAGCTGTACATATTTTCTGGTTTATTAGACTATTAGATAATTTAAATATGACAACTTGTGCTCTGGAAACTGAGATAGACATTTTTGTGATTTTTTTAAAACAATGAATCGATTATTTGAGGAAAGAATTGTAAGATTAATCACTAATGGCCCTGATGTACTTTACATTACTGTCTGTATTGTGAATAACACAACGTGAGCCACCAAAGTAAAACAAAAAGCTACATTATCCTTTTACTTTTTAATCCCTGTTTTCACTTAATAATTAATATAATATATTTTTAAATTTGAACGTCTGGTTTCCCAGCAGCAATTGAATGCACCACCAGTGCAAGGCTGAATTACTACCACACAACATCAATCTAACTTTAACCCAAATGTAAAGATTATAGTATTTGTGTAGAAGTTAGGCAGCTTTAAAGTCTCTGGAAATTGAATATTCTTACTGAAATACTGACTGCTTTGGACGATGATAGTCAGTTTGAAGTAAATGGATTTAAAAATCCAGAAACAACAGTATACTGTAGTGTGAAGACCACCAAAGATAATCTGTAAAAACAAAGAAAAAAATCAAAAATGATGAGAAGTTGTTGTTTAAAACCCGTCTTGTCTCCTCTTGTAGGTTCGCTCTCCAGAGCCGCAGCCTCCGGCACAGGCTGAGGAAAGGAAGGGCCCTCAGTTCATCGTGTAAGTGTTCTTTTTACTCTCTCTGGGTTTCAGAGTAAAACTGAAAGAGATGACACGCTAACCTCCAGCCCTCTGTCCTGACAGGCTGGCACACCATCACCAGGCGGTCCAGTTCAGACGCACACAGATCCGAGGCAGCGACAGCTCCGAGGATGACGAAGACGAGGAGGACGACATCGAGTGGGGTCCCGCAACAGAACTCTAGACTTTGGGTGGGAGTAAAGATGGAATCTGCTGATCTAATGAGGACATTTCACTCCACCAAGAAACCCATGTCTTGGACCATTTTGAACATTTTTTCTGCAAATTTTGTCAGCAGCCTTCACCGAGGGCCTTGTTCTGGTGTGGGTTACTGGATTTTTAACAGACGACTAAAAAATTTAACATCCAAAGAAAGAATGTCAACATCAAAGTGCCTGATTTCTTCACATAGTTTTATTTAAGTAACCCCACGTCAAGCAAATCAGTTTGACCTTTGTTACTGCTGCTGTATGTGACATAGAAACCGATTCTAGTTTTATTAGAAATCATACTACATGAGTCTCTTTTCATATAAATATGCCAGAACGTGTATTAAATGTGTGGATGCCTGTTGAACTTTTTCTACATTAAACTGTTTTCCTGATTTCAAACGTGGGTTTTTTCAGTCATACAAAAGAGCAGCAATCCATCAACCTCTTGTGCTTTATTATATTTTTGCCAGGAATCACATGAGTAAATACGACCTCAATCACTGATATTAGCTGTTGGTGTGAAAATGACTTGTTATCCAAGGCTAGATAAGACAGTTAGCAGGTTATTTTGTTTATTACACACCGCCAACAAGCAGTATAAACAGGCATCGGAGGTGCCTAGTCTTGGACAGTTATTGTTATTCTCACAAGGTGCATGTCCTGAAATGCATTTGTCGAATCAAATTACCACTCTCACATGGGAAGAGGGGATCCTGACTAAGGGCCCACAGCCTATTATTACCCTGGTGAGTCGATCAGGTCCCCTCGACACTCATGCTTCACAAGTTACACATTCATTCTTTCATTTTATTACATCAGACGTCACTGCCGAGTTCCCCTGCGGTGTTCGGAGTGGGCCGAGGAGATAAATGTTTCATTTCATTTCAAAGCCACGTTCAAGTAACATTTTTATTGATTTTGTCGTTTTAAGACCAGAATGAAGCAACCCCGAACACTCACAGCTGGGATTTAAACACCACTGGATTTACAGCATTATAAGATTTTAGTTTGAAAAACATCTGCATAGGCTGATGTGGTCTGAATGCCCCTGTTTGAAATTTCCTGAAGGAAATTTACATTTTTTTTTTAAAGTCACTAATCTGAACTTTTCTTTCTTTGATTGCTTATGTTTGGTGACATGAAGGTTCACGTTCATCATGGCATTTCGGTGTGAATTTCCTCCGTTTGAGCAACATTTTTTGACAGTGCACAGCTTAAATAATAACTCTTTGTTAACTGAAAGAGAAGAATTCAAACCACCTGCGCTCTGATAGATTTTAGGTAGTTTAGATGAGTTTTTGAAGTAGATTACGAACGCTACATCATATTAATCCTGTAAATCCACTGGTGTTTACTGGGCTGCGGGACGAACATCTGAAGGTTTTAATTATATGTGCGCAGCAGGTGCACGCGGAAGGTTACCGTGAAAAGCTTCAGGTCACATGTTGGAAACGCACGTGTCTGAGGACGAACTGATTGTTCCTGTGAACGAGGCGACGGCTCGTGTCTGCGCGTCAGGACGCATTTCATTCTTATTTCCACTTAGTTTGGATTTGCGAGAAAGTTGCAGGACCGAGTGTCTTGAGCGTGATTTAACCGTAATTAATCTCCCCCCCAAAGTTTGTGAGTAAGTCGGGCCGCGCGCGTGTCCCTCCTCCTCCTCCTCCTCCCCTTGAGGAAACTGAACGCACGCGCGGAGCGGATGCCGCGTGCGCACGGACCGTTAGCGGCGAGCCGTCTGTCTCTCTGTCAGTGAGCCTGCGCGGCTCGATGTGCGACAGCGGGAGGAGGAAGACAGACAGACAGTTACCGTGGCTGAGGGTCGGCCTGGATGGCACCGAGCTCCCGCTGAGCGCGAGCGGAAGAGCACCCAAGTGGCGAGTCGGGGGGTGGGTGGGGGGGCTGTACGTGAAACTCAAAGAAGTCGGGATGGACGGCAAAGGCACGCTGAAGATGTTCAGGAAGAAACGGGAACTGATCAAGACGCCATCCATCTCGAAGAAGAGCCGAGCAGGAAGCCCCGGGCCGCAGAGCAGCGCCCAGTCTGTGAGTAGCACATCACTTCTGGTTTCTAGTGTGTGTGTGTGTGTGTGTGTGTGTGTGCGCGCGTGTGTGGTGTCAGATGACCTTCAGCTCGAGGGGACAGGCTGCAGAAAGGGCTGCAGACAAGGGGGTGATTGCGCGCGCGCGTGTGTGTGTGTGTGCCATCACCAGGTATAGGTTTGGCTAGGTCAGGTTGTGTTTGAATGCCTTGTGGCTGCTGGGTGAGAAGCTGTTGTCTGGCTGCCTGGAACTACTTGAAAACAGTCATTATGGTTCAGTGTGACAGACACTAATATTCAGATGTGTACCTGACTGCACACTGACTCATCTGGCCCTTCTGTGGGTTTTTTTTTCTTTTCTTTTTTAGCAGGCTGCAGCCTGTGTGTGTGAACGCTCTTGCGAGATCAGTTTCAAAAGTTGTGTCTAGTTAAGATGGGGACAAAGCTGTAAGGGGGGAAGGAGCATGCTGAAACGTGGCAGCAAAAGTAGCTACAACCCTTACTCTACGAGTCAAAGGGTAAAGCGAGCTGAGCTGAAAGGCAAGGACAGACTGGACATACTGCCCAACAAGCACAACGTATGGCTTAAGCAGGTATGTTGGAGCGTGGATGTCATCTTGTGCGTCCAAAGCTGCTTGTAGCATATTTGCAGTGGCTTTTTTTGCTTTGTCAGGCCCAAAAACTGGAAGGTGAGAACTAAAAGTCTGCTTAAACTGGGAGATGAGATGCACCTTTTTCTCTTTTTTTGTGAGTGTGTGTTTTGTAGGCAGGTGAGAAGGTCATTTCCACTCCTGTAAACATCACTGTTCTTACTCCAAACAGTAAACAGCGTTTCTCTGTTTCTGCGCCCCGCTCGGTTTGCCACACCCGTCAGCAGCTTGGAGTCAGGAAGTGTTGCGCAACACAATGCAGGATCTTGTGAAATTTTTCATTGTGTGTGTTTACCAACAACTGGGCTGCTGCGTTTAAGGCCGCGAAGGCAAAGAGGAGCCACGCCGGCGCCCTTGCGCCAGGTCAAATTGGAAAGCGTAAATCACGTGATCGTCTTGACCCCCTCTCTCCTCCTGTCCGCTCTCAGCTGTCCATCCTGCAGGAGCAGCCTCGGAAGGATGCGGGCGACATCACCCTCTCCTCTTCACCCTCGTCTTCTTCGTCCTCTTCGACTCTCACCCCGACCTCTGCCGGGCACCAGGACCCCTCGCTGTCCTGCCCGGGAACCCCCAACCCACAGCACAGCAAGCTGGCGGCCATGCAGGGGGTGGGCTGCCCGTCCCCCGTGGCCACCCTAAAGAGGCCGACGGCGCTGAGCAGACACGCCAGTGCTGCAGGTGTGTGTTAGGCTCACATCTGCTCTCACACCTATTCACATTTTGGAGAAGTGCATGAGAGGATCCATACCGCTCCCATGTCTGTCTGTTACTGGTTAACCTTCAGCCAGCTGCTGGTTAGCTTAGCTTAGCTTAAAGACTGGAAACGGGGGGAAAGAGCTAGCCTGGCTCTGTCCAATGCTAACAAAAAAAACACTAATCAGCACCTTAAAACAACAAAAGACGTAGCATTCTTAAAGGGATTTAAAGTCTTAAAGGCTTTTTAATGTGCCAGACTGTTTCTTGACTGGGAGCAGGCTCCAGGAAGAAACTGGTCCTGACCAAGAAACAGTCCAGCACATGAACCCCCATAGAACTGCAACTTGTCAAATTTTATGCTTCCATTTTTGTACAAACAAGACAAAGTGTTAAATGTTGAGCTTTAGAGGTGTTGGTAGGCAGATTTTGTTACCTTTGGATAGAACCAGGCTAGCTGTTTCCCAACGTGTCAAGTCCTTGTGCTAAGCTAAGCTAACCAGCTGTAGCATGTACAGCATTTAACTGTTGGTGGCCAAAAACTAAATAAACTTATTTCCCCAAATGTCAAACAATGTAAGACATGAACAGTCAGTTTGTTCTGTGTCTCTGCAGGGTTCCCGCTCCAGTCGTGGGTGTTCACTAAAGGCCAGGGGAAAGGGGCTTTGACCCCCACCCCTCCGTCTGAAGGTCCAGAGAGCACAGCCATCGAGGTCGAGGACATCCCGGCCCTGTTGAGGGACGTGGCGCGCTTCGCCGAGGCTGTGGAGAAGCTGAAGGATGTCGTGCTGGCTGAAGGTGAGCGTGCCAACAGACTTCCATCAGGCACAAATCACCCCCAGAAACATCCGATCAGAGTGAGCTCTCCCGTGTGTGTGTTGGGAGTAGCTGCAGTCGTGTTTGAGGACATGTGCTATGTGCCGATTTTGGGTTTGAACCTCTGGGAGTGGCGCACACAACTAAAGATATGATTAATGCTTGTTTTCACCACAGTGGAGACAAAACATGGCTCCTGTTGCGTGTGCAGACGGTTATGATTTCCACCCTCCGGCTGGTGTGACAGTCTGTCATTGTGTCACTGCCTTGTGTTTGTACATCTGTAACATGTCCGTTTGAGCTGTTCGGCCTCTCCTCTTCCGCTTTGCGTTGCACGCTCCATTCTATTTTGACCTCCATGAAGAGGACACAAGCTATCCGCAGTCTTACATTAGTCCTCTTCGGAGACGTGTGTGTTATATATGTGTGTGGGTGTTGGGGGTTGGGAGGCGGAGCCACCCTGCTCAAGCGAGCTAGCAAGTAGCTGTGAGCGTCGTCTCTCCAAATGAAGGGCTGCGTTTCCGCTGCGCCCACAGAGTCGACCGCACTCTTGTCTCCAGCAGGAAGCCGGCTTCTTGTTTACTGCAGCCTCGTGCACACGCTCTTCCCCTCCTGCACAGTGCAGCGGGGCTTAAAATGGCAGAACACCTGTGCTTTCCTCATGGAGTGAACGCCACCGCTTCAGAGGTGATTCCACCTGCTGAACAAACTGAAAGTTAAACTCGAGTCATTAAGGTCAGATCCTCCA
The DNA here is from genome assembly GCF_017976325.1 of Chelmon rostratus. NCBI lineage: Eukaryota > Metazoa > Chordata > Actinopteri > Chaetodontiformes > Chaetodontidae > Chelmon > Chelmon rostratus. The sequence continues at coordinate 23,048,344 of NC_055661.1, forward strand.
GCTGGAAAAGGCTTTTTCAGGGTTCTGCTCATATGAGACGGACGGAGCTGTGTTTGTGTCTTCTCTGTCGGCCGTAATCTGGCTCTGTTCCGTCACGTTCTCCACCCAGAGCGAGCTCTCTAAACAGGAAGCCATGATGGATAGCCTCTGACAGAAGGGCCTCGTCCACACTTCCTCCTCCGATAGGCCGGCTGCGGCGCCACAACGGGACGTCTCCTCCTCTTAATCAGCAGCACAATCAGAGCTTTAACCGTGTCTCCTCCCTGCTGCCCTCCAATGCACCGCCTAATCCGCATCCCCTTGTGGCTGTCAGGCCCAGCTAAACGTCAAACCATCGTCGTGAAGTGGAGGTGATTTGAGCTACAGAAAGCAGATGTAGCACAGCACCAGAATTGGTTTCTAATCTTGCAAAACAATAGCAAAGACCACATCCTCTCTGGCACAAGGTTCAGGTCACTGTTCTTATTGTCTGCTGCTGCGAGGCTGTGCCACACATTTCCAGACAGACTGTGCGAGGACGGAGGATCGGCAGCCCTCTGGCCTCCTCCCTGAGCAGGCTGCATCGATTAGAAAAGTGACACACAGAGGTTGCAACATAACACACACTAAAAAAAAAAAGTGAACGAAAGCAGTCCGTGCATGTTTGGAGGAAATGAGGATGCCGGCTGCAGATGCGTCACTGTTGACCTCAAAGCAGACGAGCTGACACTGTGAACCTCCACGAGACCCGTCTGACACTCACTATCAGCCATTATCACTGTCTCAGCTGTCTGTCTCTCGGCTGTCTCCGTCCACTGTGTCCCAATGCAGAAACACAGACTTGCAGAGACTTTAAGGAATAGTTGGACATTCTGGGCTCATTTGCTGTCTTGCAGAGATTTTAGACAAATGTGCCAATCTCACATTTGCATGGTATATACAAAGCTAGCTGCTTAGCTTAGCATAAAGACTTGAAACTTAGGGAAACAGCTAGCTTGGCTCTCCCTGAAGGTGAAATCCAAAACAAGCTGAAACCTAATAAAATAAATGGCTTCCAGGCATATCTGAACCAATTTAAATCCAGTGGAAAATAGTTAGCAGCCATTTAAAGTGGAAATGTCCACATCTTCCTCCCTCATCCAGGCAAGGAGAGTCAGCGGCCCGTGGCTCACGAGTGTTTGGGCGAGGTCCTGCGGGTGCTGCGTCAGGTCATCAACACCTACCCTCTGCTCAACACCGTGGAGATCCTCACCGCTGCCGGCAAGCTCATATCCAAGGTCAAAGGTCAGTCATCAGTTTAATCTCCCTTCGGCTGCGCATGCAGCTCGGTGTACGTACAATCGGCCGAACCACAACCGAGACCTGAGCACATGCATGGTTGTCATTTTCCAGGTTTCCACTATGAGGCTTGTAACGAGGCGGATAAAATGGACTTCGAGAAGGCAATCGAAACCATCGCAGTCGCTTTTAGCAGCAAGTGAGTATCTGAGACACCTTCACAGCATGTCTGATTATCAAATTGCAACATTTTAATCCTGCAGGGACCCTTATTGCTGGTTTTTGGTGCAATTATTGCAACAAAGACTGTTTGGCTGATTGTGATATATGTAACGGGGCTAAAGCAGTTGTTACCTCTTTTTTTACAGACAGAGGAATCAGGTAGTGTGTGTGTGTGTGTGTTAATGCGCATGAAGTAGTCTGTTGTTGGGAATTGGAGAGAGAAGTGCAGCGATGGTGACACATTTGCATGAGGCAGAGCTGAAAACAGGAAGTGGTTCTTTTTCTTCTGCTGCATGACACAAACCAAAAGCTGAAAAGGCTGTTTACTACCTGGCTGCTAAATGAACAGATTGTGACAAATCGGGGAGGTTAATAAATCACGAGAACGTTCTCTTTGATTTGAGACATTTTTAAGTGGGATTTGGGAACGAACAAATCGTGCAACTTTTTATTGCTTTCATATAACACAACTTGAATGTCTTTAATGAAAAATAATATCTTGATAGTTAAAAGTAAAATGAGTCAGTTGTGTCTGTAATTGAAGCACCGACAGGTATCACATGCTAGTCTGTGTCATTTCAGGCTTCAGATATCTGTCACAGAGCTTTAGGAGGAAGTGACTTGGCAGAGACAGTTGAGATCTGCCTGATGAGACTATTTCCTCATTTTCTCCTCCACTCTTCCTCTGTTTGACTCCGAAAAACACCAAGATGGAGCCGCTTTTTTTTTTTTTTTTTTTCGGTTTAGCCTGTATTTCAGCAAACACGTCAACTGAACATATCAAAATGAGAGATATATTGGAAAATGTTTCAAAATTACTTTGATGTAGAGTGTGACGGTTGGAGAATAAGATCAACAAGAATTACTCAAATTAAACTGAGGTAACACATCATATTAAGGTACACACATTCACAATTAACTAGCTGCTTATTAGTCTTCATATTTGTAGCATATTGACTCTTTTTAAGTCATTATAAAGCACTTAATGCTTTATTCTGCATGACCATATTCTACAACATCTAGGCCATTGACTAAGTTTTCCCTCAACCTAATTACTGCTTATTGATTGTAAATAAGGAAGTTGTTGTACGTGAATTATGATCTTGATAACTCAAACCCCCTGAATAAGGCACTAATAAGTGTTTTATAATGACTAATAAAACAGTACTAACTTCAAATAAGTAGTAAGCAGTAAGTGTAAGAGGTTATTGAGGGAAAACTCTTAATGGCCCAGTACTTGTAGAATACAGTCATGCAGAATAAAGCATAAGTTAGTGTTTTCTAATGACTAATAAAGGGCCAAAATGCTCTAATATGCATGCTAATAAGGAGCTAGTTAATGGTGAATATGTGAATCTAAATTTGAAGTGTTATTTATTTTATCACTTCCTGTCTCCACTACATTCGTATCTGTTGAGGTTTCCTACAGGGCCTCCTTCCTCTTTTTTCCTTCATGATTCTAATCCGCAGGTTTATTTTTCCATCTGTCATATGTGCTGATGTGAAGGTGTCTTTGTGTTTCCCCTCAGCGTGTCTGAGCTGCTGATGGGAGAGGTGGACAGCAGCACGCTGCTCTCCCTGCTGCCCACTGAGAAGAGCAGAGTGAGTGGATGTTTGTTAGCGTCGAGCTGCCAGCTTTTCCCAGTTCAAAAAGTAGTGCTAGAGTTATCTCGATATATTCTCATCAGTAATGAATCATGTTTGTGCTGTGCAGTCGATGGAGAACTTGTACGCCACGACAGGCCAGGGAGCCGACGGAGGAGCGTTCAGGAGCGACCTGCAGGACATAGGTAGGCTACCCCTCGCTCCTCCTCTCACACTTTGGAGTTTGTTGACTTGTTTCAGTCCCTCGCGGCTGCCATTTGTGATACCTCTGCACTTCCTGTCCTTCCATTCACCCTCATTTTGTCATGTGAAAACGCTACTTTTTCATGATACGTTTGCATACTCTGTCATCCATTTACATTGGAAAGTCATGCTCCCGTTCACCAGCGAGAGTGCCAGCTGCAGAAATGGAAAGAAGTTACATTTTTAAAAATGTCAGCAGTGACAAACTCATAGTTTTCCCCCAAGATGAAGCACAGGATGTTGAAGATAATCACTTCGGCTCTGGATCTTCACACCTCGGCTGCGAACATTTGCCTCTCAAAAATTGTCATCAGTACAAACAGCGTGTGTTGTCATGGCAGCGATATGTGTTTGCTCCTGCGTAGTGACCTGTGTTTGTGTGATGTGCAGGCAGAGTTGAGGAAGTGGATGTGATCCTCCAACGCAGTGAGGGGGGGGTGGACTCTGCTCTGCTCTATGCCAAAACCATCTCCAAGTACATGAAGGACCTGATATGCTACGTGGAAAAGAGAACTTCACTGGGTCAGTGGGAGTGCCGAAGGTTTAATCTTATTAGTGGATTATTAAAATTGTCAATCAACAGAAAGATAATAAATGATTGTTGTTCATGCAGTGAAAAAAAAACTTGTCTGTGGCTTCTGAAACGTGAAGATTTGCTCTCTAAACTGATCGGTATTTGTAGTGCTGACATTTTAATGCTAAATGGTAAATCGTGAATAGATATAGATTAATCAGTGATGATAATCAATAGTTGCAGCCCGAGTAAGAGACAAAAATCTCTCTTCTTCTTTGTTACAGAGACGGAGTTCTCCAAAGGCGTCCAGAGATTATACCAGTCCTGCAAACACAGCATAACCCATGTAAACCTCATTCATTTCACCTCTCAATACCTCCCAGAATGTTAAAAACAAGGTTGAACTTAAAGCAATATGGCGCTTCATCCTTCTACCTGCCCTTCTTTTTGTTTGCTCCCTCCAGCCCCACATGCCCCTCTTCTCCATCTACTCTCTGGCTCTGGAGCAGGACCAGGAGCAGAGCGTGGGGCTGCAGCAGGCCAGCACCACCCTGCACAACCAGACCTTCATCCAGGTGAACTTTACTGAGACTTTGAGCAACATTAGCTGCTGCAACATGCGCTGCTGTTAATGTTGGAGTGTTTTTCCACACTGCACTTACCCGGGCATGTGTCTGTCTGTGCAGCCTCTGTTGCAGCGTAAACAGGAGCATGAAAAGAGAAGGAAGGAGATCAAGGAACACTGGATTCGAGCTAAGAGAAAAGTGGTATGATCCACTAGTTTGTAAAGCCGCCGCACGCAGCAGTAGACTATTTATCTGTCGGTAACAGTAAGAATTGCTTTGTCTTTAAGACTGAGTGCGAGGTGAACCTCCGGAAAGCCAAGCAAGCCTTCATGGCGCGCTGCGAGGAGTACGACAAGGCCAAAACAGCAGCCTGCCGAGCTGAGGAAGAAGGAGGGGGATCCACAGCGAAGTCTGTGGAGAAGAAGAAGCGATTAGAGGAAGAGGCTCGCAACAAGGTTCTTATCAGTAACTTTATTTTAACGCTGTGTCTGTTGTTTCAGGGCTTTATCGCTGATGTTTCAGTGATGTGTGGTCATGTGGAGTTGTAATTATGCTCATCTGTCTGTCACGACTGTCACCTTATAGATCTGTGGACTAATCTGACAGATAAAAAGAGAAACGAACACAGGAAGTAAACAGAAAAAATTAAAGTTTGTGTGTGTGTGTGCGCGCAGGCGGACGAGGCTGAGGCCACCTACCGGACGTGTATAGCAGACGCCACCACTCAGCAGCTGGAGCTGGAGCACACAAAGGTCACGGTGCTGCGACAGCTGCAGGACATCATCAAACAGAGCGACCAGACCATCCGCTCGGTCAGAACAAACACAAACCTCTCCTCGACTTTCCACGTACTCCAGTTCGGCTTTGAGCGGCGACAGAAGGTGACAAATCTCTTTGCTGATCCTTTTTGGTGCAACTCTTCCTCCACCAGGCGACCATCTCGTACTACCAGCTCATGCACATGCAGACGGTGGCCTTGCCGGTCCACTACCAGACTCTGTGCGAGAGCAGTAAGCTGTATGACCCGGGCCAGCAGTACGCCGCCCACGTGCGAGACCTGCAGCTGCCAGAGCAACCGAATGTTTACTACGCATTTGAGAACTACTGTCCCTCCAATTCCTCGTCACAGTAAGAAATTCGATCTAAATTATCTAGGTTTCCACTGAACCTTCAAAGAGTTCAACATTTTGAAAAATGCAATGCTTTCTGGCTGAGGGTTAGATGAGAAGATTGATCCCGCTCTCACATCTGTACAATAAATATGAAGCTACAGCCAGCAGCAGATTAGCTTAGCTTAGCACAAAGACTGGAAACGGGGGGAAACAGCTAGCCTAGCTCTGTCCAAGAATAACAAAATCTGCAATTCTTATCACCCCAATTTACGCCTGGTATTAAAAATGTGTCTGGATACGTTATTCAGATAATAAATGACCTGATCTTGCCAGGTAGTTCTCCTCAGTGAGATCTGATCTGTCTCCTCCAGAACAAAACTGTGAGTAACTGTGCATGAGTAATTTGACTCCAGACTCCCTTAAAAAAATCGGTTGTTGAGTTGAGGGAAGCCTTAGAAATTTTGTGAAACACTGTCCACGACAAATTCTTAATTTTTTTGTCCCTTCTTGTAATTTTGGCAAGTGCAATATATTAAAAATATTCCTTTCACTGCATAAATATACTGTCTCAGTATGTCCTGGTGTGTTGCAGTCTTGTTAACAGCAGATCAGATGAGTGCAATGCACACTGTCACTTAGTTATTTCTTACTGTAAATCATTCAGATGTATTATTATTATTATAATTCCCACCTGTATTATGCATCTTATATATGGAAGAATCATCAGTAATTAGAGGTGTGTCTCTTTAAATCACTCTCTATATTTGAACAACCAATATTTTATGCTAGCTAAAGACCAAATATCTGTATCAGTGTCATGTTGTGTGCATCTGACCACCCGTAAAGCCAAATCCAGCCAAAATGTTGAACTACTCCTTTTAAACAATTTTGGATAAAAGTGTATAAGTTGTTGTATAATTCCACATTGTTGCAGCCACGGCCACAGACTAAGGAACGACAGTTTCAACACAGAGCAGACGAGCCACGCAGACAGTCCCGTCTCCAGTGTGGACGCAGCAGCTGGAGACAACAGAGACACGGAGACTCAACGCAAGAGTAAGCGATGCCCGCTGCTGCTGTAATGACTCGCGCCTCAGTAATAATCATCTCCACAAAGCTGCAGGTTTCCGCCTGTAGTTCATCTGTTCATGTCATTGCACACTTCAAGAGTAAACAACAGTGTGAAAGTGATTTATGTCAAGTTTTGTAACAGTAAAGTAACAGTTGGCTAAATGGAGCCATTGTGCCGTGTTAATTCATTATACTGACTGTTCCCGTATTCTTGCCCCTGTGTTGTCCTCAGGGCAGGGCCACAAGTCATGGGGTTCAACAGTGAGCGATGACAGTGTTGGAGGGGAAGTAGCCCTAGAGTCTCCCACCGCCAGCACAAGTAAGAACTCATACGAATAACTCGTTATTTGAGTAACAAACTAACGGAAACATGCAGCAGAATATCTCATTTAGAAATTACCATAAAGCGGAATTTAATTTGTTTTTCTTCAGCAAGTTAAAGGTGCACAGCATGTGTGAGTGTCTTTATATGTGAGAGAACGTGTTGAATCTCTAAATCCCAGGTGACATCAGCAAAATTGCTCGGACGTCATCCACTGGAACAATGTCGTCCAATGAGGACGCAGATGAGAAAGATGGGAATGTGACCTCATTTGAGACTCAGAGTAAGATTTACACATTGTCCTCTGATGATGTAACTGTACAATAACTTGGCCTATTATTGTATTCTGGAGTGTGTATAATGCGGGTCTTTGTCTCCAGATATCAACGGTATGGATCCTGATGTGGTGGTGTCCACCAGACCTTTCCGTAACATCGGCATGTCTAAAGCGGCCCAGACCCACCGAATGAGGAAGCTACGGACTCCTGCCAAGTGCCGCGAGTGTGACAGCTACGTCTACTTCCAGGGGGCCGAGTGCGAGGAGGTGAGTCCATCGTCGTGAAGATGTGAACGTTCGGCTCTTGCAGCATCTCATCGCTGATTTGACCAGGCTCCACGAGGTCAGCACCTTCTTCTCTGTCCTCACAGTGTTTCCTGGCCTGTCACAAGCGCTGTCTGGAGACTCTGGCCATCCAGTGTGGCCATAAGAAGCTGCAGGGCCGTCTGCAGCTCTTCGGCAGGGAGTTCTCGCAGGTGGCCAGCTGTGCCAGTGACGGCATCCCCTTCATCATCACCAAGTGCATTGCTGAGATCGAGAGACGGGCGCTCAGGATGAAGGTATGCATTTATAATGCGTGTTAGAGTGAGTGTTAAGTGTCTGAATCTTCAGAAACACAACCCTGACGCTGTGTAAAACATGAATAAAACAGAATGTGAGAACTTGAAATATAAAGGACATTACTACATAGACTCAGGAAAACTTTGTGAGTAAACACAGCTCTTTTTCAGATGTTTGAATTCTGTCTGTATTTTACATTTTACACAGCGTCCCAACCTCTCCAGAATCGGGCCTGTGCTTAAACGTGTGTGCTTCTCGCCTGCAGGGCATCTACAGGGTGAACGGGGTGAAGACTCGCGTGGAGAAGCTGTGTCAGGCCTTTGAGAACGGCAAGGAGCTGGTAGAGCTGTCCCAGTGTTCGCCACATGACATTAGCAACGTCCTCAAGCTTTACCTCAGACAGGTAGACGGACGAGCCAGCATGTGCAAAGAGTAAAACACAGTATGCTTAACTGACTAGCTACGGTAGCAGCTAATGGGGATCTAGCACCAACCAAACACACCATTTTAGTATAATAAAGCCATTACATTAATGTAATATATATGTTGGTTTTTCTTTATAATTAAAATGAATCTTGTTATTATTATTTTCACATGTAGTTATTACAGTTCTTTTAAATTTTATTAGATAATCAAAAGAGGGATTCATGAAAAATACACAAATGAACAAATCAGTCCAACAAGTGTAGGAAAAACAATTAATTAAAAACAGATTTGTGAAGCCTTGAAAGTCCTGAAAGATGAATAATATAATATATTAACTTTAAGGATTATCTGGATAATAAAATAAGAATTTCAGTGATTTCTTCGGCTCTCTTGCTCCTCCATTCCTGTCCATGCTTAAGTCGTCCCCTCTAACACCTTCTCCTGTGTCCCCCGCCCTCAGCTGCCGGAGCCCATCATGCTGTTCCGCCTCTACAACAGTCTGATGGGTTTGGCCAAGGAGAGTCTGCACAGTGAAGCAGAAACACCAGAGGGAGAGGAGGCCGAATCCGGCAGCGGTAACCCGGCAGCTAGCAAGGGGCCGGAGCTGGTGGACCTGGGGCCTGACACCGACCCGGAGGTCCTGGTCCTGGTGGACAAGCTGAAGGAGTTTCTGAAGGAGCTGCCCAAGGCAAACATCGCCACGCTGCGCTATATTATTCGCCACCTCCGAAGGTCAGTATTTAAAAAAAACAAAAGCAGCTGGAAAATGAAACACCTGTGGCTTCTTCATTCTTCATCATCCCGCTGTCTTCCTCCTGCCAGGATTGCAGAGCTAGAGGAAGACAACAAGATGAGTCCCAGTAACTTGGGTATTGTGTTCGGTCCCTCTCTGATGCGACCCCGTCCGACCGGGGCCACGATATCCCTGTCCTCCCTGGTTGATTACCCCCACCAAGCCCGCATCGTGGAGGCCCTCATAGTCTTCTATACATCCATCTTCCAGTCCAAAACCTCTCAGTCCAACAAAACCTGCCGCTCTGCTTCCACCTCGGCTCAGCAGGTAGGACTGAATTCATCTCTCTAATTATGTATTTGAAACAGACATTTTATAGTACAAATGGTGCCTTTATGAACTGTGGCGTATCACACTGAAATATAATGCTGAGCCTTTTTGAGCCTTATATGAAATTTGAAAGTCATGGTCAAAATTCCCATCAACCACTGCTGTACTTTGTGTTGAGTGCTTATTGGCAAATGTCAGCAGGCCTAAAATGCTAAACCAAGATAGTGTACATGTTGAGCGTTGTACCTGAATGCAATCATTTGCAAACAAACTGTTTACGACAACAGTTTTTCGAAGTGTTCCTGAGTCTATGTATTAATCTCCTTCATACAATCATGTGTTCACAAAGTGGTGAACCTCGCTCCATCCTCGCTTGTGAGTGACTGAGCCTTTCAAGGATGCTCCTTTCATACCCAATCATGATACTATCACCTGTTACCAATCAACCTGTTTACCTGTGGAATGATCCAAACAGGTGTTTTTGGAGCGTCCCACAACTTTCCCAGTCTTTTGTTCCAACTTGTTTGAAACTTGTTGCTGCATCAACTCCAGAATAAGCAGATATTTACAAAAATCAATGAAGCTCATGAGGTCAAACATTAAATATATTCTCTTTGTGTTGTTTTCAATTAAGTTTATGTCAAAAGTCATTAGCACGTTTTTTGGAATCAAGTTTGTACAAATACTAAAACCACTAGGTTTTATTATGGGGTGAAGGTTTGCTCGTTAATAGATCTTTAAATACAAAGATTTTCTTTTCTCACTTAGCAAATGTCAGTTCACCACAGAGAAATGTCAGCCTGTTTTACTCTAAGGAACACAAGGCTGACTCACAGAGAAGCTGCCAATAATTTATGAGCATGAACACAACCTGATGAAGTCTTCCTGGAAAGACAAAGGGCAAAAAACAGAAGCACTAAAATGTCAGCACATCCATTTCCTCATCCAGAGTTATGATCTACGCTCTCTACTGATTTGAATACAGCTCTCCCTCCTGATTTCAATGTTTTGATACGTTGTTCATAATAAGAGGCCAAAACCAAAGAACACTTCCATGTTTTTTCTTGATCACGTCTCATTTCCTCCCCCTCCTGGTGCAGGTGAGTACTGCAGATGACAAGGTGGAGAGCTCCGCTGATGGAGAGGTGGATGAAGCCAGAGAGGAGCAGAATAAACCAGAGTCTGACAAGATGGAGGAGGGTAGGTATTTCCAATGCCTAGGTAGTACTGTTGTAAATGTAAATAAACTAACTTCCTCCTTAATGAGTGCAAATCAAAAAAGGTTCACATTTCTTGCAGCTTCCAGTGAGTTCATGGTGTTTTAAATTAGGATTATACACATTTATCACTTCTAAAAAAGTAACATCTCTAAGATTTGGCCTTAATATTTAGCTGTGATGGGTTTTTGCACCACTGTGTAACCTCCGGCCTCTTTATCTCCATTCAGGAAGTTCTTTAGGCTCACTGGGGTCTAGCGAGCAGCTCCCTGACTCCGACTCCGAGCTGGACGAGAACGGCCAGAGGACGGCACACTCTCACAGACTGGTGAAGCAGGAGAGCCAGGTGAGCACGGAGGACGACCAGGTGAGCTACAGGGACAGTCTGGACCTGTCCAACCAGTCCGCGACCAACGCCGACCCGGAACAAGAGGCAGATCAGGAGCCCGAAAACGCAGAGGAGGCAGAGCCACCCGCGCTGCCAGACAGCGGGCCCCCAGATGATGAGACGGAGGCAGAGCAGGAGCTGAGCGCATCCCTGGCCGAGCTCAACGTGAACCAGTCCAACAACAACTTTCCCTGTTCTCCCTTAATAAGCCTGTCAGGGCGTCCACTGGCACGTCTGTGTGGGAAGAAATTACCGCTGACCAGAAACAGGGACAGCGAGCCGGAGTTTGTCTGATATTATCATCGAAATCATTGTGTATGAAGTCTGTTAGAGTTGAGTGACAGGAATCTGTTTTTTTACACATTAAAATACAGCAAAGCCTGAAACTGAGAGGGTTACTGTGGTGTGTACAAGATCAAATATGAAGTTTTTAATCTGTGCAGCTGTGTTGATCTATCCTCTGCGCGCTTACTGCTGTCTGATGCAATTACTCCAGTCATTTCAGAGGACTTGACTCACATGATTAAAAATGTATTTTTGTGCCAGTTTGTATTTTAAAGTGTTTTACTTGTTGCTCTTACAAGCTTAAGGAAAAGTGGATAGTTACAGAATGGAGAGCAATGTGCAAACTTTCCATGCAGATTCCCTTTAAAGTGCTGCTGGTTTTATTTCAGCACTAGAAGTTAAAAAAATTAATTTAGCAGTTTCTTATAAATGTTGCCTGTATTGCCTTATTATGGATGTTTGGTCTATTTTAATAAACATTTTATTTTAAACTTATTTGTCTTTGTTACTCTACTCTATGTATTGAACAGGTCAAAGAAAAGACAAATGGGGAACAGCTGACTTAAAACGAGCAGGAACAAAATACCCAAATGACTGTAGTTACAACCACTGTTGACATTTCCCAGTGGCTGTATTCACTTCCATGGTACTGGGCACTAGAGGAACAGTTTGGTGAGGTGGGTGGGGTAATTATGACCTGGGAGACACAATAGCCAGGCCATTTCTAAAAGCATCAGTCTACAGCAGGTACAGCATGGCTTTCAAAAGGAAAAAGAAGGTAAGCATCTAAAACCACTACAGCATAACGTAGAATTATAAAACTGTATGAAATAATGTGAGCTAAATCAGCTTGACAAAGAATGTGATTACATTTTAGATTGTTTATTTTACAGAATTAGTAATTACAAGAGAAACAATTTAAACAACATAGGTAAAAAGCAGAAGTAGAATCCATGGATGAGTGATGAAAGATGTAACGTCTTCAGTTTCCTTCGCTGGGGCTCCTAAATGTTGATCCAAAGAAAATCTTGAGTAACTGAATAATGTAAACCATAGCATCGTCTCAACTGTAACCAAGGCAGAGGTCTTCTAAACCAGACTAAATGAGAAAAATAAAAACTATGTGGGATCTTTAAATGTTTATTCTACAAACGAACAAACAAACTACAAAAATACTTAATTCTGCACACGGTCAGTTTTTAATCTGAGCTCAAAATCACCGGCTGATTATGTCCATAACACACTGACCTGTCTGTCACTGCACCAGCCTGTATGTGATGTACCTCCCCGCTGTTTCACTAGGTCTGATGATCTTTACAACCTGGACATTTGAAGAAAAACAGTACATTTTTAGGCTGCCACACTGCTCACAGTCCTTCCTCACAGCCAGACATTTAAATGAAGCACTGGCAACACTTTGAACGCAATGTGCATGTTGCTTGTTTTTGAATATGAATAGTGGTTTATTCAAAGGAAAGCTGCTATCACACATTCCATGGAAATGATGACCTCCATGTCTGTCAGGTCACTGGTTTATCACAATATGTGTCTTATTTAGTAGTTTTGGCCAGCGTTCCTATCAGTAGTAATAACACTGGATTTACCAAGTTAGTTGAAACAAGGAAAAAAAACACAATTTGACCCACACTGTAATAACCAGAATTATCCTTTAAATGTCTTTAAAACATCATGTTGTCTAACAAGTAAGTAGTGGGTTCAAAAAGCTTATGTTTATGGAAAAGCTGTTCATTAAACTCAAGATCAAATACAAAGCACCACGCAGCCATGTAACGTGATAGTGCCTCACCTGTCCTCTTTTCAAACCAAAGTAGCGAGCCACAGGGTCCCCGGCCTGGATCCTCGGCAACTGACTTTCCTTTAATTTACTGGGGTGAAAATGTTAAGGGATGATAACAAATACATCTTCCCTTCAGATTCATTTTTATTGGCAAGTAGATAAGTAGTCTGAAGATGACCAAGTGCCTCTTCTGCAGGTAACGCTGTTTCAAACATTGTTAAATCAATTACTCTAAGCAGTGTAGTGTGTGTAAGGATACTATCTTGCCAGAAGTTCAGTCACCTCCTCCTTTGTCATAACAATGTGCTCTGGAACAAGCTGAAAGACAAACATAAAATGCACACAAAACAAAAATGTAATTACATATAAATTACGCAAAGGCATCTAAACGCAGTGGACTATCAGTTTGCTGTGTACCTCGTGCTCTGTGATGTTAATAAGCAGCTCCTGCTGTAGAAACTGTTCCAATATGTATTTGGGTGCCATGTCAACTAGAGACTGTAAGGAGATATAAAAATATTTTTAAAAGAAAGCAAGATCCAAAACAGAAAGAAAGTTAAAATGACAAGAGTGTCACAAAATAATTACACTAGGTAAATATATAAAATATGTCTACAACATCATTTACCTGTTTGGCTGACGGTGTCATGCCCATCTGAACAACAATGATGGCTCGTGTGATGTTCTCTTCCTGCATCCTCTGACAGTACATCTTAATCGTCTTGATTCCTACCTTGGGCTCCTCTGAAAAGTAAACAAAAAGATGACTTATGTGATATATAATATCTCACAGCTGCATGTGTCATGGGCAGAGCCATAAACTCAAAGCGCAACATCATTTCTCACTATTAGACTCTATACTGGCCTCATCTTTAATTCCTCTAGTTGCAGAGTGTTACAGTGCGAGATATACATGCAGGCTGTGCAGAGTTGTAGGGTAACAGCTTCATATTGTGATAAAATGGTCTTACTGTTTTGTATAACTGAAAACGAATGCTGCATGTTTATACAAGACAGATGATCAATACATACCTAGCTCTCTATGATTGATTAATACCATTTTCAGCATCTTGCTGATATTGAACTTTAATTGTTTTTGCTTTATCTGATGTATCAGGACAGTAGCTTAATTATATTTGTTGAGATATCTCAATTTAAACATGTAACAGTAACATATTGCAAATTAACTGACCACAACATTATTCCCTGTTGGTTGGTTTCTGCATTTCTTTCATTAAAACATCCAAAAGCAGGACAAAATCAGTATTGACCAGTATTTTCTACAATTCAAGTGGGACAGACTCTGCTGCAATGTAGTGCTGGCAAAGACGCAACTCACAAGCCGGATGAGTTATCTGCTGCATATGTTTGAGGTGAGCTAGATGACAAGAAAAAATGAAGCAGTATTTTAGAGAACAAAACTAAAATCCCAAATGAGCCCTCTAGGAAGAAACGAAAGAAACACAACAAAAGAAACCAAAATGAAGGTGAAATGCAGTGTGAAAGAGGATTCCCTTGGCTTTCAACGAGGAACAGCAGCTCTTTCTGTTGCTGGTGCAGGGAGGCTCCAGAAAAGATTCCTTAATTCCTTTACTAAGTGACATAGACACAGACCAGAGTTGTGGCCAATGACTTGAATCTGTTGCTCTCTGAACAATGAAATCTTTTGGATTTTGCTTTTTAGCTGTTACACAGCTTCCCGTGTTTGTTGTGTAGGTCACAAAAACACATAACAGATTTACACTGTATGATCAATATGCATGTAATATAAGAGATACTGTAATATGATCTCGATTTACTAAGATTTACACAGCTCATTTAAAGTGTAATATGTGAATGTTCTGTATGGCAAGAGGTGTTGTGTCCTTGCAATTCACTATTATTGGTAAATCAAGAAGAAAGATTTTTTTGTGAAGGTTTGGATGGTGCCATGTTTACAACATTGATGTCCTCTGCCAGTCACATGCCCATTAAGTGATGAGCTGCACTACTCGTTTTAGAGACGCCACCAGATGTTTTACAGTCATACTACAATCTTGTGACCTGTGCTAAGAAACGGTATGCCTCTGCAGCACCACTTCTATGTGCAAAAAAGGTTACCGTACAGCCCTGCATCGTGTATCTTTGTTTTTTTTTATTCTAGCCACCTAGTATCTAATATTATATATTAACCTACCAGGAAAGAAAACAAACATTTGGTCTGTGGGGTCATCGTTGTGCGCCACCAGCACAGTGAGGTCTGTTCTCCTGGGGCGACCCTCGCTGGGTTTGTCTCCAAACTGACTCTTGAACTCCTCCAGTGTCTGGTCCAACTCGTCCTGTGTCACCAGGTAGCCTCTGTCATGGCACAGCTGGGGGTGTACAAGTGAGAGAGAGCTTTAAGTGTGATCCTAGGTCACTGTTCGGGATTGAAATCTCCCAGTCCAGAGGAATGGCATTTACGTTGTTTTCGCAAATTGAGAGTAGTTCAGTGCTTCCTGAAAGTGAAAGACTCTTGCTCTACAAAGCAGCCATCCTTTACAAATAGTCAAGACGGCACTTAGCTTCTCGGGGCCAGCTGTTGCTAAATCACACTAACCAACAGCCAGAAACAAATAACTTGTCAGTACATTGCCAGTCTACACTGACGATGAATTCAACAAACTCCCCATCGTCCAACTTCACTGAGAGGACCGCTTTTTTAGCTAAGCTACATGCTAAGCTAGCAAGCTGAAAAATATTACAACCTAACGCACCTGCATGATGGTTTTGCGAATCTTCCACAGTCTGTATGTTTCCTCTTCGTCATCCATATCGCCTCAACGGTGCAACTCGCTCTTGATTTGGTCTAAATTTAGGTTTATATTAATTTATTACTTTGGCTCCTGTGAACAACGATACACACGTTCTCGTCTAACCGACGCACAGTGGTGACGTACGCACGGATTTGCGTCATCGCGTCAGTTTGGACCCGCCTCTCTGCTCTGCCCTCCACGCACCGCTGTTTCACAACAAACTGCAGGGCGGAGCCAGCGGCTACAACACAGCCATTGATTAAAAGAAATGTGGCCTCCCTCGTAACGAAAATGAGGCCTTTATATGTTATTTTGACTCTTGGGACGGTGGTGAGCAGCGGAGTGCTACTGGCGATGGTACTGTACTTTGTTTTACCCGCCACGGTAACGTAAACCTATACGGTCCTACTCTCATTATGTGTAGTGTGCGGGTGCTCCTGTGATTTGTTATAAAATTCTCCTTATCAGTGATGTCTGTTACATCTCTCTTTCTGTGCATTTATAAAATCTTGCATGCTAATTATAATTAATGTTGTATTATAGCCCATGTTCAGTGGTTACCGTCTGTGGCGGAAAATGCTGTATTGCTCCTCGTGACTTTGCATAGCACATCCGACAAACTGCGGTTTCTCTTAGAATAATAAACCCCTCTTCCGTCAGTCTGTTCGGCCACGATTCTGAACATTACACAGGCAGTGAACTTCGATCTGTACCTGAGGGGTGTTGGAGTATGAAAATGAGTAAAAAGTTTGCGGCACCTGATGTTTCTGCAGCTGCACTGCCCCATCTGGTATCAGCTGATAGGCTTATCATTCAGGGAAATACAGCGTCAGGCTCAGTCGTGTAAAGGTTTTATAGCACATGGTCATATAAACACTGTGTTCCAGATGAAATTTTATGATACCAGTAATGAAAATTAATGTCATCGTACCAGCATCCCACTGTATCTCTTACAAACTGTCAGTGGCATGAAAAGTAGTGAAGTCCTTAAGTAAAAATAACAATACCACACTATAGGAATACTCCATAAGTAATAACTAACTAGTGATAAGTAATAACTCCAAAAGTAATAGTCTTGCACAATTCATTATAATTGTACTTAGGTGAAAGTACTAAAGTATTGGCACCGAAATACCATAAATATCAAAAGTAAAAATACTCATTGGGCGCATGTGTTTGGAGGTTTGCTAATTTGAACTACTGCTGCATCACGTTTTATAATCTCATATATAGATATTGATCTTCAAAGTGACAAGGAACTATATTTGTAAAGTAAATAGAGTAGGATTGGAAAGTACTCCAAAAATGGAGGTACTGGAGTGAAGTACAAGTACTTTAAAGTTGTACATAACTACAGTACTGGAGTAAATGTACTCAGTTACTTTCCACCATTCCGAGCTATTTTACCCAAGAAGCTGTTATTGCATGAAGTGTGACCTTTAGAAATCCTTTCTTCTCCTCAGTTGATAGTAAATCTAAGATATCTATCACTGCCCCTCTGAAAAAGTAGTTTACTTGTAATTTTCAGATATTTTTGGCTACTTTCTTGTATATTTTGAATCATGCAGTACAATATCTGCATGTTATTAGACTTGCCAGAAAATTGGGAAATAATCCTTTAAAGATCAGATCAGTGTATCTCCTGTTCACTGTCTTTGTTGTGTAATGATCTGCTGGTGGTTCCACTGGTTTTACTGGACTTTAAAGTGGCAACATGTGAAGGAGACATACGTGGGCAGGTACAGGGTGCTGTTAGACTTCTGAAAACAGATTATTGTTCTCTAATCACTTGAAACACCAACTCTCTTGTTTTCCCGGATTATGACGGTTTGGTAGACTGAACAAGTGTTTTGGGTTTAGTCTCTTTGTGACTTTTATGCCATGGTGAGATTTATGAGGTTGTGTCTGGTGCAAATCATGCTCATTCACTGATGTAACTTTTTTGTTTTTCATTCTGATATTAAGCTCATTACATAACGAGTTTATGCATTTCTTCAGACTGTTGCCCTTTGCCCTGGCCACATGAAGCATAATCCCCTCTGGCCTAAATCTTTGCTTTTATAAGGAGTCAACTTTCTTCATGAGTTTGTGACAGTGTTGCGGACTGTGGACCAGAGAACTCGTGCATCTCTGATGTGGATTTATTAGTCAGCAGCAGAGAGGGACCTACCGGGGAGTCGCAGCCTATCAATTCTGTTAATGATCACCCGCTCCCTGTACATAAGGGCACTGGGACGTGTGCTCGGTCAGTAAGTGGGACTGTGGTCTGACAGTGAGGGTGTAGCTGAAGCCACTCGGGGTTTACAGATTTGATCGCTCTCTGCCCTCAGAGGACCTTACTGAAGGGCAGTCATGCGGCAGATAGGGTCCACTGTCCTTTTCGCTGTCCTGTTGCAGGCTATGGTAAGAAAAAATAAGATCAGGACTGAAACACGGGTTTACGTTGCAATACTGGAACTTGCTTTTCGACAGTGTCAGATTTTGTTGAACTGAGTTCATCATTACTTATAGGAAAATTGATGTGGTCTTTGTTTTATTTTCATTTATTTTATGTTTGATGTAATTAGTATGTGTTTTTTTTAAAGATTTGCACACATTAGAGATCACAGTGCATCCGTGCTGTACGTGCTGTTGTCTAGTGTAAATTCCCATCACTCCGGTCTTTTTTTACTCTTCTTTCTTCCTGACAGTCTGCTTTGACAGAGGACTGGCAGACGGCCACGTCTATTTATGACTTCTCCGCCACAGATATTGATGGCAATGTGGTCTCCTTAGAAAAATACAGGTAATTCTATCTCTGACATACTATCTCCCTAAATCTGCTGCAGGATCCCATTACAAGCCTGCTGTAGTATCATTATGTGACATTATGTGTGTGTCTCTTTGTGTTCTCAGGGGAGATGTTGTCATCATCACCAACGTTGCCTCTAAATGAGGTAAAACCCCAGTAAACTACTCTCAGTTTGCGGCAATGCACGCCAAGTACGCTGAGAGAGGTTTACGCATCCTTGCCTTCCCTTCTAACCAGTTTGGGAACCAGGTACGCAACATATGAGTGTTTTATTAAAGCAACACGTTTGAACAGGTCCGGGATTGTGATGTGGCTCATCAAACATTAAATATATTGTCTTTGTACTGTTTTTTAATGGAGTATATGTCAAAACCAGATATCACATTCTGATTTTTTCATGTTTCACACAGCTTCCAACTCGTTTTGGAATTGGAGTTGTAGTTTTTAAGCATCTTGGGGCTTGAATAGTGCCGATTACTCACGTCTCTCCACTTGTTTTACTTTGAAGGAGCCCGGCAACGAAACACAGATCAAGCGGTTTGCCGAATCCTACAACGCTCAGTTTGACATATTCAGTAAGATCGATGTGAACGGGGCCAGCGCTCATCCTTTGTGGAAGTGGCTGAAAGAGCAGCCCAACGGGAAAGGCTTCCTGGGAAAGTAAGTAGTGAACAAATTAATTCATCTCTGTATGACTCAAAGGCTTGTCCCAGCTAATTATAGCAGGCATATTGCTATTATGATGACATTATACTATTGATTGAAACTAAATCAGCTATTGATCATCATAGTGTTCCTCTGTGATTATTTTCTAACATATGTTTTGTTCTCACTCCTGCAGTACCATCAAGTGGAATTTCACTAAGGTAAATATTTTCTATCAGTTATTTATCATATTTAGAATCACCAGAGTTGATTAAGCTGACGAGTCGTCATCTGCTCCTGTATTATTGTGCATCAGTGCTAAGCAGGAGCCCTCTCTTTGTTTACTCTTCTATCACATAACAGTACCATATTTGAGGGTATAGAGAGATTATCGGAGGAAATCTGTAAATGCATTTCAAAAAGTCTTTTATTCTAGAAGTAAAACAGAAACTGAATCTTTGTTCATCGATTTCATGTTGAAAGTATTTCAGTTTTCTCTTTTTCCACTTTCTCTCTAGTTTTTGATCAACAGAGAGGGTCAGGTGGTGAAGAGATACGGACCCCTGGATGATCCAAGTGTATGTACAAGCATCTTACTGTGCCACAGATAGTATAGTGCATATAGCTTGGCTGTAGCACACTTTGTAAAACATATCTACAGCCCATAATTCACAAAAACAGTGCAAGATGTTACTACAGCTGTAACTGCACATACAGGGTGTATTATGTCAACTGACATTAGCCTCTACTCTTTCTTTCTCCCCAGGTGGTGGAGAAGGATCTTCCTCAATACCTGTAAATGCCGAATGGATGTTTGATGCCTCACTTACTCTGTCCATTTGTTTCCATCGCCCTTTAATCTCCTTGCTCTGCCTCTCCAAGCACCAGTGGATATAGTTTGGGTCCACCCCAGACCAGTGACGGTCTGCTCATAAACCCGCATGGCGGACAGAGCAGACCTGATGTTAAATGGCGTGCAAACCTCCTGGGCGTGCCAAGCTTACATTCATTTGGTTGTCTGGAGAGAAGGAGAAAGGTTCCCTGAATGTAACTTGTTTAGTAGATGAATGCGTGGTGTTATTTCCATAATAAAATTATGTCATTCTAATGATGCTTTTGTGATGTTTATTGTCTGACAGTAAAACATTTTTCAAGTTATGTTATATTACATTGGTGTTCCTTGTAGAAAATATGTGTTGATATGTTGTCCTGAGCTATTGTGCATGATGATCATTCATTCTGTAAAATGGAAATGTGTGTGCGTGTGTGTGTGTGTGTGTGGGAGAGAGAAAACCATTCATGAGTGCTTAAGGTGAAACTGGGGTTTGTTCTCCTGGCTAGAAAAATGTAAATGTCACAACACAACACAGTACAGTGCAGTAATGCAATACTTAGATAACAGGCACAGTTATGATTCGTATATATCATATTTGTACATTAAAATGCTTGTAGAGAGGTAAATACTTCACACATCCAGTGCTCTGAGTTCCAAAAACAACAGAGATGCTTGTAGAGAACCAGTTTAACCATTTACCTTTTCACATTGTTTAATTATAAATCCACAAAATCTCTGCTGCACAAAAATAGAATTTTCTGGACTAATAATTCAAATTGAACAATGCGAGAAGGTAAAATCACTCTGTTTTGCCTGCTCACAACTGACAGACATGTCACAAGGTTTCACCATAAGGCTTTATATTAAGGGACCATATGTAAAATAATGGGGCATCCATTGGATTACATTAGACTAAACTCATCCTCTGAAGAAGCAATAAAAAGCCATAAAATGGCATGTTAAAAATAAAGATGCATTTGAATAATTCTATACTGAGTTAGTATGTATATATAGCAAGTTTTTTTTAATCTATCTGGATACTATATGATTAAGATGTAGAGGTCAGAAGGAAGAGAAAATGTGATTTTTATCATAATTTTTTAACCATCTTTCTGGCTGGCCACTACTCTTCTGTTTATGTTAATAGTTTTTGGAGTGCAAATTAAGTAAAATGTATGACAGACAGGCGTTGACTCACCAGACGGATTAAGAGCACTTGTAAATGTAATGCAACCACTCAGACTCCATCAGTCCAAGCTGACCTCTGCGTGTGATTCAGAGCATCCGAGAGGATACGCTGAGCTCCTGGCTGTCTCCAGCAGAGGGCGCAACCGCGTCCGCCACAAAACCAGGCAGCAGCCGCGCAGCAGCAGCAGCAAGTGCGGTGCAGTGGACCAGAGAGGAGCGGAGCGCGTGCCGCCGTCGTGAGGAAACACCGCACAGATGAAGGGACCATCGCGGATAACTATCACATATTCCTCCGTTTGAATATTGTCGCTTATCAGACAACACACTCCTCCTTCCTCCCATCGGTAACGCGCCGTCGCTGTGGGTCTTTCATACGGAGGGCTTGCCTGTTTTTTCCTCCGGGAGGCTGAATGGAAGCAGCAGCCGAGGGAGCGGTCGGGCTGTCGGAGGCCAGGGACGGGAGCCCGCTATCCGTGGCCGCAGCATCCGATGATGGGGACACGGTCGTTGGAGTTAGCTACGGGATGGACGCCGCAGACATGGGTACTTTGTCACCTTTTTAAATAAAACCTACACGTCCTTAATGTTTATTTCATTACCCCCGACATCCATTTCCATCTGGTGCGACTGCTGTGACCAGAAAGTCCCGACTCATCTTTGCTAGCAGGGAAATGTTAAGCTAGGCTAGTAGCTAACTTAGCTGACAGGACGAGGGAAACAGGTAAAGTTAGGTACTATCTGTGTGTTACAGTGTGATGTTTGTAGTACGTTCCTGTCGGTCCTGTCGTGACTTGTCAGCAACACCACACACCATGGCTAGGCAACGGATAGATATTTGAAAGGGCAATATGAAACGTAGCTTATATGACAGCTGTAACGTTAAATATTTCTAATTACTTGACTTAGCACGCAGAAAGAGCCAGGGGCGTAGCTAGGATTTCTGACCACCTTCCCCTCAAGAACATTACTCTTAGCTCCCTCCCCTGCCTTTTCCAGCTTTAGCCTCCAGCAATCATCACCACCTGTCA
The DNA here is from genome assembly GCF_017976325.1 of Chelmon rostratus. Taxonomy (NCBI): domain Eukaryota; kingdom Metazoa; phylum Chordata; class Actinopteri; order Chaetodontiformes; family Chaetodontidae; genus Chelmon; species Chelmon rostratus. The sequence continues at coordinate 23,070,532 of NC_055661.1, forward strand.
CCCACAGCCTGTAGAAAAAAACATGATTATCACCCATTATGTTTCTGAAGAAACCATAAAAACCTCAGTTTGTCTTAACCATTAGCCACCATCGTGGCATTTACTGGAGCCAGATAATCCAAATTTCTGAAGCAAGGAGGAGGGCTGATGAACAAACCACAGCCACCATGCTACCAGACATTTTAGCTCTGTTTTATTTTAAGAATGTTTATTTTTTAACACTATGACACACATTAGAAATAGACCTTTCCCTCATTTTGACCTGACATAGCATGAAAAGCACAGGTGTTACTAATAGCATTAAAGATGGTTCTGTTGAATTTAAATGTCCCAGTAAGTCATGACAGCGAGGCAGCAAGCCCAATACCAGGACTGTAAAACCGGAGCAGCTCAATGGAACTCAGCCATCCTTCAATTCAGTGTTTAAACCTGTGGTTTACTACTATGACGTGGCAAAATGTCTTCTGTGAAAAAGGCCTATTAGCAATTGAGGCCATAATGTATTGTGAAAACCAATTATTAGAGCTCAAGTGGTATAAGTCAGTAAGGCTGAATTCAGCAGATATTTGTCACGTGTCAGTACTGTGTTTGTGTGTGTTTGTGTGCCGGCTGGCAAGTAACATGAAATTTCAGTACTGAAATGCCGTTACTTACGGTATATTGACAAAAATTTGGTATTGATGATCAAAATGCTTATTTATGTTAAGTGTTAAACTAAAAAAATAATAACAGCCAACATTAGCTGATTTTTAAACAACCAAATAGCCACATCAGCCTCAAAAATCCAATATGAATTGGGACAAAAATGACCTTATAATTCAAGAAACAGTTGAAAAGTTTTGTCACCTCAATACAATCAAAGTTTCCTTTCTAATTTGTGAATTTTTACATTCTCACCATTTACAGTTGTGTGCATTGAGTGTTTAACTGCTGCTTCGTCACCGCTGTGCTGTGTGTGTGCGTGTGTGTTTGTGTGTGTGTGTTCGTCTCATAAGGCTGCTATTGCTTTGTGTGTATCAGTGATTAGGGGTAAGGCAGGTATGCTAAATGTAAGTACCCTCCTGTCAGCTGTTGCTTAAGTTGTGGTTAAGAAGATTAATCTTGTTTTCAAAAAAACTGCATATGTGAAAGCAAGCCTCTCAAGTCCTGTAGTTTGATTGTGTTGCCAAAATTAATCTGCAGAACAAGTTTGACTTTCTTCCTTGTGAGAAGTGAAATTAAAGCTTCACGAGTCTGCATCTGCAGAATATGCGAAAACAGGCATTATTTCTATATGAGAGGATCAGGTTTAACTCTAATGTCAGTCAGTACTTTGGGGGTTTGAATCTGTGTTTATCACATACAGTTACTGAGCTGTATGCAATTTGCAAGAGTGGCCTATCATGTTGAGTTATTCAGTTCTTAGTTTGGAAATAAACATGCCTTTGGTTTTGCATGCATTTAAAACACTTTTTAAGCTACAAGCGCTGTCTTGGGCATTATGATAAAGGACTGCATCATCAACATAGAGATGGTTTCTACTATATTATAAATGACAGTCTTAATGTGATATAGTCAAGTGATGGCTACTAAATGGATGTGGGTATGGCTGTAAATACATGTATGGGTGCCTGTAGCTAAATGTTGGGCTCTTGAGCCAGTCGTGCTGCATTCACTGCTCATGTTTTGCTGTACATCACAGGTTGGGGATTTTCATTGTCCCTGGTGAGGAAAGTGCTGACTTTGACAAGAGCTCGGTACCTCTGCACGGAACAAGCTCATGAATCAAAGGGCTGTCTGGTGAGGGTTACTCGTCGAGCGCAGCTCTATCAGAGGGGGAACATGGACATGGGGTGCCTTTGGCTTCAGATGCTCTTTTCTAGCATGCTTGCCTGCACTAGTTTCATGCACCCAGGGTGTTTTCGCAAGCGTGTGCTTGCTCAGTCAGTGCACCTTCACATGCGAACACAGACCTTGCTGGAGAGAGACTGAGAGCTTGCTTGTGCACATGAACAGTGTTAATCAGATCCATTATTGAGTACGCCTCTACCCTGTCAAATGCATTCAGGTTGACAGTTTACAGGCAGTTGGCATTCACCGATCTAAAAGCAACAGAGGACAGTCTTCACAGTATGATGTGATTTTTAGTGATTACATTGGAAAGGGAAGAGGACTGAAAGAAGACACTGCTGATTGCTTAAGCTTCTTGTTTTTACATGTATAACCCTGTTACCTCATTTAACAGCAGCTTTATTCTTTGAACTGGCGAATGCTGTCGTGTGAGCTGGTTTTAAATATTACTGAGCCAAGGCACATTTCAGATATGCTCATCATCCATGCAGCACTGCCCTGATATGCTATTAGGACAGCATTTTATGAGTGCTAAAGAAATCCCATTAAAGAAAAAAGCCATTGATACCTTGCAATAAATTGTCCAGTGAAAGAAAATAGGAATTCTTTTGCTTCTAAAGCTACTCGTGATTACGTCAGGTAAAATATAAATCACCCATTTTCTAATTCGAACTATTCTATACAGCTATTTGATATTCACAATTTAATCCATTATTCTCTATAGATGTAGCTCCAGTATTCCTGTGCTTTATTAGAGTAAATAAACAAGCTACTGCTGTACGTCTGTGTGATTTCACTCATTAATAACAGTAAGTAGCATTTTTCATGAGTAAAATCCCGACGAAAGCTGCCAAGGCTGTTTCTGTAACATGTGAGAGCTTAGGTACAGATAAATGCAAAATACAAGAATTATTATTTGTGCAGGTTAAAATGTATCACCGAAGTGATATAAAGTCTGTTGCTATCATAGTTTCTAGCACTGTTTAAAGGAAATTGGCCTTACACTGTGCTGTGCTATGGCAGGTAGTTGTGTGTGTCTCCTCCTCTAATACAAATCTTTTGAAGGTTAAGCTAGTTTCTCTGATAAGCTGTGCAGCAGGGTGGAGTAGGTGTTGCTCACACTGGGACTCTCATGCAACATCTGTCAGTGACAGGTCTTAAAGGCGAAGTCCATAGAAGGCTATTCAGCTAAAATGTGTTCAACCTAACCCAGGGATTGCGTTCATTTCTCTGGCATTGTGAGATTGGCACTGTTCGATGGTAATGAATGGAAGTGTCATCTGAAAAGGTGTGTGCTTCATTCTCATTGGCTCCTGGAGTTGGTGGATGTTCACATAGCATGTCAAAGCGAGAGCTGAGTTAACATCAGATCTTGCGTATGTGTAATTGTAGGCTGCGCTGTTCAGCTCAGCTGCTCTGAATGTGCGAATACAACATTGTGTGGGTTTCACAGCTGGCTGTTAAATAGCTGTCTGAGCATTTAGTCCCTTTCAAAGCGCCTCATCCTCAGGCACTCATAATTTGTCCCTATAGTCGCCTGCCAGCACGACAGCATTGATCTCACTTATCTTCTCCCCGCACTCGTACTCAACGCCTCTCACCTTCAGCCTTGGCTCTAGTCTCCTCCCCTCCCCTCTCCTCTCCTTGCTACAACTCATCTACCTCCTCCTCTCTGAGAGATTCCCTTGGCACAGCCACTTATTTGTCACTGTCCATCATTCCACCACCCTCTGTGTTTTTCACTGTTCTCCGCTTCCGGCGAGGCCTGTCAGAATTGCTGACGGAAGCACAAAAGGTGGTTGCCTTCTGTGGAATTTATCATCTGTTTGCATCCTCCTTCTTCGTTCTGCAAGGTCTCCTTCTCCCTCTGTGGCTGTCCGTTCCAGTATCAGTTTCTACCCCGGTGGCCAAATCGCAGGGCTTGTATTGGATTTGGACCCTCTGCCGGGTTATTTGATGTCATATTATTCAACGCAAACGGTGACGCAGTTCAGCTACGTCTTTCGTGCTGCTGATTTTCTCTGCAAGTGGGGGATGTGTGCTACAGTAGCTATTTTAAACAGACACCACAGTGAGGCAGGAGCGTTGTGTTTGCTGCTGTCTGTCCTTGTGCTTGGCTAGGGTTTTTCATTTTCTGAGTGATAGCTGAAGGGAAGATGAGTGAGGGAGCGAGTAAATACAGGAAGTGGAGACATAAACATGGAGGAGAGATATATAAAGAATTCTAGGCTGCATTTCCTTCTGTTGTGGCCACTTTGCAGCTGTAAAAGGCTATATGTGCCACTGGATGAGTCTCTGCCTCAGTTTTACACTGCAATGTCATACTTCCCTGGCTTCCCTCAGAGGGGGAAGAAAGGCAAAGACCTGCTGTTTTCAATTAAGAGAGTTACTGTGCCCACTGTGCAGGCTATTATTATTTCATAATCAGCACCTGGAGCATTAGCGTACTTAGACAGGAGTGTGAAGCTGTCAAAGTTATCTGAACCACCCTCATGGAGTTATTGTTCTCAACCAAGAAAGCATTCAAGTGGTGCCTGCTTTGCTTGGGGCTTCATTAATGGTGTCTGTGTTGGTTTCAGCCACACTTCCCTTCACACTCCAAAAACATGCATTTTAGGTGAAGTGGAAACTCTAAATTTGGCCGCAGTTGTGAATGTTATTTCTATGTGTGTCAGCCCTGCGATAGACTAGTGACCTGTACAGTGTGTACCCTGCGTCTCGCTTAAGTAAGCCTCAGATAAGCTTTTTAAAAAATGGATTAAAATGATTAATTGCCATTAACCAATGACTATTTTTCTTCTTCTTTTGTTTTCCAGTGGTTAAAGCTTGATTCCTCCTCATCTATTTAAAAATCACAGTAGTTTTAGACTAAAACAGTGAATCTGTCGGTTATTTATGACAGAATTGAGTCTACTGGAAGTGAGTAGCAAGCAAAGCCTTGAAAAGTGGAAGAGCGAGATGCTGCAGGGTTTATGTAAGTTTAATGGGCTGTGAGCAGTGAGAAAATTTATTCATTCATTAAACAATGTGGGCCTAGTTGGCAAATTCAGTCTTTCTGACCCTGGTCTCTGCAAAACTCTACTCAAACCCTATCTGATGGTGAATTTGGAGTTAACTGAAATAATCATGGCTTCCAGTGTCTATCACTTTATGTCATAGTGTGGCCTGGAACAGGTTTCTGTTTGGGATTGGGGGAGATTTACTACGTTTTTTGCGTCTGACAATGGACAATCTGAGGAAAACATGTACAATACGTTGGATACAAAATTGCCTCTTTGTTATATGCTTATTACAAGGGTATTGTAAACACAAAGTGACAGAATGGTCTGCTTTAAGTCTGTAATTCTGCCCCCCAGTATCTTCTAGTATGTGATGTTAAAGTTATAAGGTTGTGTTGAGCCCAAAATCCCAGTATGTGATTCTTTTCTTGCACTGCAGGGAAAAATGCTTTCATCACTCCTCTTCAGGCTCTCTCCACCGATGGCATTTGTGTTGCCTTGATGTTTTAACATCCTGAGGGCAGCTTGGAGGAGTGGATTCATTTTCTATACAGGTTTAAGCTAGATCAGCAACTGTTGCCTGTCTGATTTGCTGCATTGTATTTTACAAAAGGCCAAGGCTGCGGTCTGTCTGTCAGTTTGTCTTAGGGCACTCATCTGGGCCTACAGCAGCTGTAGGAACAACTTTTGTTTGAAACTAGAGGCTGTGCAGCCTCACACTGAGAGTATGAGATAGAGGCAGCTTGGTGTTGGTAGAATGGGATGTGATCTACTACACCTTGCTGAGTAACCAACCGTATACCTGAGGCTGCTACACAACAGTGGTGCCAGATCACATGCAGTCTATGTATTCATTTAGATGGCAGCCTGCAGAGATGGTCTGTGTGGTGTGTCTAAGTTTAGCATGTCTATGGGGCATGCTGGAATAAATGCAATGCCGCTGAGCATTTGGATGAAGCCAGTGGACGACAGTTAGCCCTGTTAAGACTGAAGTACATGGTTAAGTTGAAGCAATTTAAGTCAACATTGCTGCTTTCATAGTGATTGACTGACAACAACCAGTCATTAGCCCCACAGCTTCATGACATATAATGAAACACAAAAAACATCACACACACAAAAAAGTGAAAAAAAGCACTGTTCCAGCTTTGCACTGAGCCACAGCCAAAATAAGTTGTGACAGGAGCAACAAAAGAATGGGAAAGTTGTGGAATAAACAGGTTGATTGGTAACAGGTGATAAAAGGCTCAGCCGTTCACAAGCAAGGATAGGGTGGAGGTTCACCACTTTGTGAACACATGATTGTATAAAGGATGTTACTACATGGGCTTCATAAAACCGTTGTTGTTAAATACAGTTTGTTTTCAAATTATTGCATTCTGTTTACATTTTGCACAGCGTCCCAACTTTTGTTGAATCAGGATTGACATCTGCAGGTGTCTGTGTGGGTTTTTTCTGTACAGCTATGAGCAGCGTTTACCTATGCCGTTGTGTTCCTTCTGTAGTTAGCAGATTACCCTCTACTGAGTCACCAGTAGCAGATGCTGCTCTCAGCAATAACAGCAGCACACAGGAGTCAGGCTGATCACCACCCTGTTTATTTGTATTATCCACTCTACTCCCACGACTCCCTCCCTGCCCAGTCTCCTCTCCTCTCCAGTCCGTAAAAGGACCTTTTTCTCCCGGCTGAAGGCCTTGACTGCATTTAGAGGATCAGCAAGGACCGCTAAGCTCGGTTCTGATCTGGGAGCTCAGTAATGAAAAACATACTGAAATTGCATAAGAGTTTGGGCTCTCATGTGTGTCGGTGTGTGTGTCATTTTGCCAGGAGGACTGAGCTGTTTTTAGCTTTGCCCACAGAACAGGGTGCTGCTACTCAGCCCTGTCAGTCTCTTCAGGAGCAGCAAGAGCTCCCTGAGAGAGTATAGGACACACTCACTCTTAACATATCAATCCAACAGTATTAATACAACATTCCCACCAGCCTGCACCCAGGAGAAAATATTGACTCACATTGTGAATATAGAAATTTAGTTTACTACAAATCACTACATGTGTATTGGTACCAACTCAGTCTACATGTTAATGTTCACTGTGGGCAGACACCAGATTCCCACAAACACACAGGAAGATCTCTTCACAGCTGACAGTCAAGAGTTGCTGTTTTATTGACTTGTGGGGGATGTACGCATTGGTGTGTTTGTGTGTGTGTGTCCCCATAGTGTGTGTAAAAGCCAGCTACTATCACTGTGGCATTCTTAATATTCTGTCAGGACTTGGCTGAGCAGCGAGACTCCTCTTCAATAAAGACACCTCTTTCTGCATCTCCTCACGTTAAATTTCCATTTCAAAGTCCACTGAGCTTTCAGGCCTCTCCAAGGAAAAATTACACTTTCATACCCACCTGTTCCATCAGTCCAATCCCCAGTGTGAAATGAAGATGTAACTGTCGCAGGCTCTCCTCAAGCGCGGTGAGATTTAGACATGAGTCATTGGCTGCTGTGAGGAACTGCCGAGCCGGTCGTTTGAGCCACTTCTCATTAGATCTGCAACTAAAGATAATTTTCATTGTCAATTAATCTGCTGATTATTAATTGATTATCATTTAGTCTAGAAAATGTCAAAAATGTGTGAAAAATGCTCATCTTAATTTCCCAGAGCCCAAAGTGACGCCTTCAGATCGATTAATTTCCTCTATTTTTATTTATGTTTGAAGAAATAGATTATTTTTTAAAGCTGTTGCATTTTCCCTAATGTTGAAACACAGCAGAGACAGAAAGCAACCAGAAAAACAGACAGACGGTCTCTTGACTTCCACCTGTCCTTGTGTTGGTGCTGTCTTATCCTGATAATCCAGACGGCTAGTCTAGTAGCCTGGAGAGAATGGGATTGGGATTAGGGATAGTAAAGTAATAGTGACCGTGGTTTAGCAGGCTTTGCTTTTAGGACCCTGTCTGCCTGTGTCACAGTGGATGAACCACAATCAAGCCCGGCCAGTTGGACATGTGGGTAGTGTGTCTGTGTGTCATCTCTCCATCTTTAAAACCGGTGCAAGGCTGGAGTTGGTCTGTTTTGGAATATAGTATTGTTTTACAGCTCTGCGATCATTTGTTGCCTTTTATAAAAAAAATCACTTGTAGTTATCTGTTTTGATATGCTTTATATTCCTTGAAAAGGCAGCGGAAATCAATGTTGTTACTGGAATTTTTGGCTATTGTTCAACTTGTGTACAATGGCAGATGAGCATATAAACTAACTTATCACATTATTTTTCTGTATTTTTCTCTATTGTCAGCTCTGTTACAGTCTTTTGCAATAATAATTAGCAGCTAATGAATACACCATTTTTATTAGTCACACTTTAAGTGATTAATAATTCAGTAGTGACTCAGAGTGGTGAATTGCCAGTTATCAGAACAGCATTTTGTTACTCTCCTGTCAATTGACTAATTGAATAATCAACCTGTCTCTTAACGTGAATTAAAATAACATACACTATTTTACGCAAAATGACCAAAATTCTCAGGATCCAGCTTCTCGGTTGTGAAGATTAGCTGCTTTTCTCTGTGTTCTGTGATAGTAAACTGGTGTCTTTGGGTTTTGTACAACAAACCAATGTTTTGCATCAAGCAATTTGTCTGCATGCAGACTGTGTTGTGCATTGCTCATCATCCAACTCCAAGCTAAATGTCTGAGGGGGATGTTTTCTGAGCCAGCAGAAGGCAAGAAGCTTTTTATTAAGCCTGCTCGCCTGATGCCATTGATCATAATGGTTGACTTGGCATAGTGAAAAGCTGTCCTCTCCAGCCCCACTTCCTCTACACATTCACTGTATTATACAAAGTGTATGATATGCACTGACAGCAGAGGACGGAGCAGCTTTTTCCTGCTCTGAGCGCACCGCTTTGTTCGGTAAATCAGAGGAGTGCTGAGGGGAAGAGTATTTTAGGGAGAAGGTTGTGGATGTGTGCCGGCAAGTCGAGATGACTTATTTAGACCTGGGTTCATCCACACTGTACCCTGTAAGTAACTGGCATTACTGTGCGAGTGTGTGTGTGTGCGTGTGTGTATGCATGTGTGTGTTTACATGCAGAAGCTGTACGGATAAGCTGTAAGGATATTATTCTGCTAGAGTGCCGTAATTGCGAGGAACGTTTAAAGCCTCTTTGGAAAGCTTAGTGTTAGGAAGTTGATGACTCCTTAATTATTAGTGTCGCCATTCAAATAGCTCTCTACCAATCGAGGAGGAATGGTCAATCAAGAGGAATTATTGATATATTTAGATTCACACACAGGTAGCTACATCTACACATGAGGAAAAAAAGGGTTACAGAGTATGATTAGCACCTGTGTGTTTGTGCCTGCTAACATCATGTCCTAGTTACAGAAACACAGGGAAGCTCTTTTGCTGGCTGGGTTGGGCAGGATTACTCTGAAAGAAACCAGGATACTGTGACATGTAAACACATTATCCAGGTTTTTGATTGCTGTTTGCCATCTGGGCAGGTGTGCCTTTGACTTGAATCCTATTGGTGTTGGTCAGGAAAGCAAAATCTGATTTGAAAGGAATAGTTTGACAAGACGCTTGTGGTGCTGGTTGGCACGTTTTGTTACTTCAGACAGAGCCAGACTGGCTGTTTTCCCCCTGCTTCCAGTCTTTATGCTAAGCTAAGCTAATCATCCCTTGGCTTTAGCTTCATATTAACTATAGAGACATTAAAGTGATATTGATCTTCTTATTTAACTCTTGCCAAGAAAGCAATTAAGCCCCAATCACAAAATGTTGATGTATTCTTTCAAACAATACACTGTAAATATTAAATATTGAACTGAGAGTATCACATGTTGCTTTTCCATTACTCATGATAAGATAAGACAATTATTACGTGTCTGAAAATAATGCCTACACTGAGAGCAGAGAGTTATCAGAAGCATGCAAATCATTATATGTGTGTACCAAGTAAACATCATATCCCGAAGACTGATTCGTTAGCTTTAGTGTGCATCCAAATGAAATCAATTAGGCCTCTTTACTACCTCCACCTTTCCATTCTGGGCCGTGGCCAGAGACGGAGGACATGGAAAAATACACAGCCTGCTGGCTACTGAGATCAAGGGCTCAAAGGTGGAATAGCCTGATGACCCTGACTCAGGATCAGTTTGCCTTGCCTCAGTCTAAACAGCAGCCATCACTGTTGCATAACTTGTGCGTGAAGTGAACTAGGCTGAGGTTAACTGCAAAGTAGCATATTCTAAAAAAAGGAGGACCCCGAGGCAGCTCTGTCTGTCTAAACTGCAGCAGAATCCTGGACAAAAAACAACAAACGATTCTCTGACACACTCATCTCATCCTCACGCTGTTGTCAGAGATAATATTACAACCCCACAGCATTGTTTGTATCGCGTAGGCTGCCTTGTTGATTTTCTTCATCTTTAAGATTTGCCAGCTTTATGGATTTCTGCTTTCTGTGGGTCAGGTCAGACACACTTTGACACAATAAGCAAAAGCTGCTTTGTTATGGCATGAAAAATTAAAACCCAATCGATAGCTGGAGCGCCGTCACTTAGCCTCTGCAAAGATAACAATCATCTCAAAGACTGCCTCTTACTTAGCTCATCCTAGGGGAGTCCCAGTATTGATCCCATCTGGGTCAGACACTGTTGTAAATGCTGCCTGCATAGTATGAAGTTAACAGTTAGGTCACACACCCAAGTTATTGCGTGTCCATTTTGTCGCTGAGATGCACTAAGCCATCATATAGATCATATAGATTTAGTTCTGGAAAGTTCCAAAAAATGTCATCCTTCATATGAGCCTGCTTCAGTTTTTGTAATTAGTGAGTTGAGTTAATAGTTGTGCTCTGTATGTATCTGTATCAATCAGTTGTGTAACATCACCTGTGTAGCTGTGCTAATGCCCTATTTAGCAGCAGCATGAAAGGACATGTGGAAGGCAGCATCTGTCTGTTGATTCCAGGCACATGTGCGTTAGTCATAAAGATGCTGGTTGACCTCAATTGGGGCACCATGGAAACGAGGGAGAGTTTGTGTGTGCATAAACATGAAGCTAGGGCTGATACTGTAGTTTTTGTTTCCTGCCCAAATCCAGGACATACAACATAATAGAGGTTATTATTACAGCTCAGTGTCACAGACCAAAGGTGTTAATAAAGAGTGTGGAGAGCAAAAGGCGATGGCCGGCACACATTTGAGTGTTTTTTCACAATTTTAATGAACTGCATAGGAACTCTGCATTTAGATGTTACGTATTACTGACTTTAAAAGACTGTAGTAATCCTCTGTGTAACCCTGACTCAAGCAGGTGTGACCAATCCACATGTACTCATAACAAGCAAGAAGTCAGGCATTGGAAAAGATAGGCTGTGCATCCTTGCAACATTATTCAAACCCACATAACTTTAACAGTAATTCTAGTTGAGATCCTAGATGTCTGTTTCTAAGGCTCAAGGCTCAATTTGGGAAAATGCGTCTGAAATGATGCACAAGACATGTTGAATATTTCTATTTGATGGAGGGTATTTGAATAATCTTGGGTTTGAATATTTCACTCAGTGCAAACAGTGTAAATTTTTTAAACTACTTAGAAGTAAGTAGAAGTAAAAGAAAGGAAAAGAGTCACTCTCATTAATTACATGATGAAGATGCAACATTATAAATCTTCTAAATGTGAAAATAGCCTTAAAAATGTTGGTGCATGAATGTGAATGCACTTATACCTAACTGGGGATGTGCACTTAGGGCCACATGTTTTCTTTCCACATTGAAGACTGATCCCAAACAGCTCCAACCAATGAGGTATACAGCTCCATTGTTTAGAGTCATGAGAATGTTGAAATGCTTAGTGGATCCTATGTAGCATCTTTAAAGAACAGGAAACATTGCATCACCAGCAGGCCAGTGTTTTGCACCTACCTTTTTAATTTTGTTGGTAGTATTTAAAACAAAAGTATTTGTTAGTTTTAATATGTTTATGAAATTGTCTGCGATTTTTAATGTCACGCGTTAACGCTACAGAGTAAATTTTTTGGCTGGTGATGCTCTGTTAAGCAAATATACCTGGTCTGGCATAATTCTGTGGTTTAGCGGCAGCGTGTGTGAATGGTCTACTGAGAATTGGCAACAACAAGGGATTAAGCTCTGACAGTGGCCTCACATGAACGCATGAAATGTTGGCTGAACACGTGATCATATATCCTGAGTCAAACACAGCCTTTGTGTGTAAAAAATGATATAAATAAGTCTGTATCTCACTTCAGTTCCCATGGCTATCAGCAGCTGGTAATGGACCAATCTTTCAAGGGTTGTCAGAGTGGGCCATTAAACCAGCACATTGCAGTCCGGCTAGGCAACAGCCTCAGCTAGAAGCTGTTTCGTTAGGTGAGTCTGTTTGTTGTTCCATCCCCTGCAGAACTCTACAGACTGCTGCTGCAGCATGATGGTGGAGTAGGACCTATTTTATCTCGTGTCCTCATTCTGTAGCCTCTTTACATCATCAAGGATGGAATCACTTGGGTTCCTGTTAGAGGTAAATGGAGGGATGTTAACACTGATAACATGTTATCATGCCAGACTCCTTAGCTCCTGGGTAGAGGCATACTCTATTTCTGTAGATGGTTTTTGCACAATTTTTACAGGAAAGTCATCATGAAATATGGTCAAAAGAACCTCCTTTAAAAGTGTTAATTGCCTAAAATCACATTAGATTAATTTGTTAATGGGTAGTGTGTAAGGTGATTTCTGTATTTACCCATTTTACTCTGTTATACTTAGTAGATTTCTGTGACTCTAGTACCATTCATTCCCTTATTAGGCCAGTACTCAAATGTTGATCTTTATGCTTTATGAAAGCCCCCGTCTCTGTCCTGTCATAACTATTTCCTCAGTGTTTTTTCTATACGCTGTAATATAATCTCATCACCTTTATGTCTCTTCATTTCTGTTATGTTAGCACTCTAACAACAGGGCGTCATGTTTTTGTCACTCAAAATTGGTTGCTTGTGATTATAATATAATTACATTCAGTCTGGCATAAACAAAAATTAAGTGACGGAAATTTAAATGAAGTTCTGCGTGGCTTTTACTCAAACTGTCATACCTCGCTTCTCTTTCAAGAACCATCTCTGTTGCCTCATCATTTACTTTCTTTATAGTAATGGTGTTCATGTATGTTTTACTTACCGCTTGAGGACAGGGATAATTGAGGAATATTGCAATATATTACATGAATCCACAACCTTGAATCATGATTATGGATTGGATATTCAGATATTAGGTAGATTTCTTTGGTTTACAGGTGTTCAGCATGCAAAAAGCCTTATACGTATGTACTTCGTCAAGCTGCAGATTAATGCTCTGTCTGAAAAATATCTCTATATTCTATCTATACTCCGCTGTATAAGTCTGCAGTATATTTTTTCATATAAAGGCCAAATAAGTACTGCTCTCTGCTCTATATTGATTTCAAAAACAGCAAAATGTTATTAGAGATATTAGGAGACATGATATAAGCACCATTATCATGATGTTTAAGGGTATTAGTAATTGTATTGTTAGTTGTATTAATACATTGGAATGGAAGCATAGTGTTTTTGTAGCACCTGACTGTACTGTGTGGGTCCAAATCGGTCTCTTTCTGGTTAAACTGTCACGGTGGTGGTTCACTCGGAGTCGAGCAGGGTGAGATAAAGCACATGCTTGGACACACACAGCCTGACTCAGGCTGACTTCACTGCACACAAACTGTGCCTTAAAATCTGTAGTCTCAGCTAGCAGTCACACACTCACACATACCTACGCATGCATACACACTCTGAGGCCAGTCTTAACAGGTGCAGGCATGTGGAAAAGAAGAGATACGGCTGCAGTAAGACACATGACATACAGACAGAAAAATATATTTACACACAGGGAACAGGTATTTGGAAATGACAGAATGTGAACTAACCACACCAATCACATGCATTCATACGCTTAGACCTACAGACAGAAATATATAGTGCAGCGTGGTAAAAAGCAGAAGAGTGACCTCTTTAATTATCTGCATTGCAAACATTCCTTCACCAGCAGCTTTTTTTTCCCCTCAAATTTTATTCCCTGGATGTTCCAGCTTGCAGGGAGCGTTGCCGGGATTGCATTGGCACACTTTGGCTTGCTCCCAGTGTGAATGTGTGTGTGACAGAGGGAGCGAGATAGAGAGACAGAGCGGGAGGAGGGATGGCAAATAGGCTATTTTGTGGCTCAGTCACATGGACATCCACGAGAGGCAGGCAGGCAGACAGGCGCACAGAGAGTAGAGAAGGCTGGCTATCAATTCAGCTGCAATCACAGAGCCAAGCTGTGAAGATGCTATCCCACTCTTGACTGACACTGGGTTATATAGGTTAGCTGTTAGTGTCTCAGCTGGTGAGGCAGACTGATTAATTTTATACTGGTTAGAGGTTGTAGCCAGAAAGTCACATTTCATCTCCTGGCATCCTTATTTGTCCTATATTGATCAATAATAATGCATGATCAAAATTATCCTGAACAGCCTGAAAATTTGGCAGCAAATTAGGAAGAACTGTAGATTTCCAAACACCATCATGCATGCCCCAGTTCACCGTAACCATGACTTTCTTCCATCTCTCTCTGATGCAGCTTTTGGCATTTGGAGGCAAAAAGGCATTGTCACTATAAAAGATCTATATATTAATAAACAGTTTATGACCTTCTCCCAACTAAAAGAAAAGTTTTCTATTCCATCAACACATTTCTTTAGGTATTTACAAATTAGGAATTATGTCCGTCAGAATATATCTGACTTCGAACATATCCCTGAAGAAAACAAATGTCATACACTTTTGCTGGGCCGACCTGATGCCAAAAACCTGGTTTCTGATTTTGTTAAGATAATGTCTGAACAGGTTAATTTTGACACAGAATCTATTAAAACAGCTTGGGAGGAGGAACTGGGAATACAGATTGATGATATTGTTTGGGGGGAGGGCCTCAGCAGAATCAGATCATGCTCTGTTAATGTTAGACACCAGCTAATCCAATTTAAGGTATTACACAGGCTTCACTATTCAAAAACTAAGTTACACAGAATTTATCCTTCCATCTCTCCTTTATGTGATCGATGTAAGTCTGCTGAGGGCTCTCTTGCCCATCTGTTTTGGACTTGTCCAAACCTGTATAATTTTTGGAGTGAAATATTCAAATGGTTTTCTGAAATGTATAATAGTGAATTTAAGCCTGATCGCAACATTGCACTGTTTGGATATTCTCTGTCCCTGTTGACTCAAAGCCACTCTGTGCAAAATACTCTCATGTATGGAGTGATAATTGCTAAGAGATTGATCTTAAGGATGTGGAAATCAGAAACTGTGCCCACTTTTAAGGATTGGCTGACAGAACTGACAGGTGTGCTACACCTAGAGAGACTCAGATATGGCTTGCAAAATAGACTGAAGGCATTTTATAAGATTTGGCAGCCTTTTCTAGATCATCTTGCGCAACACGATGGAGACTGACCAGCACTCAAGCCTAATGTGCCACTCACCTTGATTGTATACATCCATGCAGGGACTTGTAGTAGTGATGCACAACAATATTGTCATATTAATTTACATGTACACCCAGCTTTGTCCTTGTTGTTTTTGTTTGTTTTTTTTGTTTTGTTTATATGTATGGTGTGATTTCCTTTTTGCAAAACTGAATAAATATATAAGTGAAAAAAAAAAAAATAATGCATGATGTGATACGTTAGGGGCTCACTTGTTAAACCATCTTGGCAAAACACTCTTTTCATTGCAGGTGTTTTGACATATCATAGCACAAGAATCACAGATGTAACTAATAACACTAATATTCATAACTAATAACGCTGATTTTTTGCTGTACATTGTGTAGCTCTATCAGTTCCAGGGTCCTGGTGCTGTGCATGCTCGCTCACCAGCATGGTTTACTTTAATGATGATTGAATGAAGCTGTAATTAATGTTAATAGGTTCACCTGCAGTTTTCGTAACCAACAAAACAGAATGTCTATGTGAAAAAGGAGTGTAGCAGAATCAGACAATATGCAATAATTTCACTGCAGACACTTTGATATGTCAAAGCAGAAAAGGCACCGGTGTATTTGATAACATTAGTAATGGCTGCATTCCACTCAGGTGAGGTCCTGGTGTAGTGCATGCTGGTTCACTGGAACGGGGGCTATCGCTGATGTTATGAATGGATGATTGAACCTGTACTTTCTCTGCTATAAGAAGTCAAAATGTTTGCAATGAAAAGATGAATTGTGGCTGCAGAAACCTGCTCTTACTTTGTTCTGTTTTTTTCCCTAACAATATATATATAATAATAACATTGTTAATAAAACTGTAATAATTAACACTAACACCAATCAGAAGCAGCAAAACTCCCATTTTGAACCAACCAAAGCCAATTGATTGTGTGCCAAAACATTCATTCTTACAACATTACAGTATGTGCCAAAATTTTTGTCTCTGGCAGATGAGCTGTGAGTAATTGTTCAAAACGCTCGGCCAGCGGTAATATATATTTTTAATGAAATAATGAAAATAATTCACTATATATCTGTTAACATAGTAATTTAGTAGTTTGAGTATTTAAAATTAGATTTTTGTGAAAAACGCCTGTTATGTACGTTTGAGTCTAATGCATGTGCAGCAGTGAGCACAAATCTGTACATCCAAAACAAAACTATTGCAGTGTCATAAAATAGTCTATCTGTTTGATCTTACCCTGCCAGGTACCGTGAAATGAAGTCAAGTGGAATGTAGTTGCATAAATAAAATGTGTGTCCTGTCCAGTCAGACTGTGTTGCGGCTGTTGTAATCATATCTGCAGTTTCTCTATAAATTCCGCCAACTGGGCGGCTGAGTGTGATATTGGTCATGATGATTATGATGTACCGAGATGCAATCAATCAGCCTCACTCTTGTGCTGTCTGAAGCCCTGTCTCATCCCATCTCTCTGCATCTTTCCTCTCTTTCATTAGCTCATTTTGTGTTCTCTCTTTCCTGCCCATCTGAGCCTTCTCTTCATTATTATGCTGAATGTTATACATCTATAATTATGCATCTATTTCAGGCCTCCCCAGCAAAAACAGACCTCTGATTGTTTTTTTCTACTGACTACATCCTGTTATAAGACTAAAAATGATCACAACATAGCAGGATGTAAGACTGCAGTGCTTCTGAGACTTGTCAGATTACGATATGTACAGTAATGTGTGCCGTTTGCATTTCTTCCTTGTTGAAGCATATGTCAGCCTAGATAATATTAGCCTTGTAAAGGCTACTAAAGAGTGCGAGTGTCTGCAGGGCGGTTCTTTCCCTGCTAGTTTAAATGGAGAAAAAAGCATCCTGTGACCAATTTGAGTAAAAGGGTGATTAACGCATTTGTATTTATTTATGTTTATGTATGTTTAACCCTTTACACATGACCTAGAATATGACTTTGATTGGATTTTACTTTTGATCACTAGTGGATAGTGATGATCCTCTGTTTTTGGGCTTGTACTAGCCAGGTATTTATACTCTCAATTAGTTCAACAAGTTAAAACAAGACAAGGCTGTAAATTACTCTGTAACATTAGCATGTTAACATGCTCACAATGACAGTGGCAACATGCTGCTGTTTTGCAGGTACACTGTTTGGTTTGCATCACCTTAGTTTAACATGTTAGCTTGTCGACATATGCTAATTAGCACCAGACAAGGTACAAGTGACAGTAAAGGGAATATCATTAATATTTTGCAGGTCTGTCGTCATAAACCAAAGCACTGGACACTTTGAAATCAAGACCCGATTGTGGCACTAGATGAAACGTTCAGGATTTACTGAAGATAATAGAATTCATCCTGAGAGGGACGTAAATGTGTGTACCAGATTTTAAGGCATCCATCCAATGGTTGATGAGACATTTCACTCGAAACCACAAATGTGAACCTCGTGGTGGCACTTGAGAAAACGTCAGTAAAGTTCATCCTCTGGGAACCATGAATGTCTGTACAAAAGTTCATGGCAAGCCATAAAATAAATTTGTGGCGGACTGGCCGACCTGACAGACAGACAGCCATTGCCATTTGCTAGATTTATGCTGCTAGCATGGCTAAAAATGCATTTAATCTCTCTCTCTCTCACACACACACACACACTCTCACACACACACACCAGTATGAAGGGCTTTAAAAAGGACTTGATTCCCCTGTAGCTGACGTTTCTGTTTTCTACAGTTCCTCTAGCTGACAGGCCCCTACTTGTGTTTGACACTGTTGTTACATAATGTTGGACTGCTGTGTCCCCCCTTTGGGATTCATCATTGTCACAGAGAGCACTAATGATGCTGAGTAATGGAGCCTTTCCATCTCAGTGTGACTAACATGGTCATCTCTGTCTGTCCTTTCTTTCTCTCTCTCTCTCTCTCAGATGCTGCTGCTAAGAAGGCCTTCATCACAGAGGTGAGCTGCCATCTGTCCCTGTGATCATCTGCTCTGCCACGCTTCTCTTTTTAGTTCATTTTGATCCTCTATATCAATAGCAGCTAGTTCTTTCGTTTTAGCACTAATGAAACCACTCCAAAGGTTTGATCTGAGGATGTTGGATAATTAATATTTGGCTCAGTTAATATTTGCTGTACTTCATTTTCCTCTCTTGGTGCATGTAGACTACAGAGTTCCAGAGAGTGTAGTCAAACACCTTATTTAAATATCACTTTAGTATTCTTCGTCCTGCTAGACGACTTGGCTCACATTCTTTTAATCCTCCTAATTTGGTAAATCCTATCCATCTGGCACTGCCGCCACTGTACTGTACCTTAAAGCCAACATTTAGAAGTACAGAGTAATTTGTTTAATTTGAGTGTGCTGAGAACATCGAATTCTTCCTAAAAGCTCAATGAACATTACAACAGCACCAGAAATGTTTATGTTGGATGTCCGCATTTGAGATATAAAATATCTGCTGCAGTGTCTACCATTAAAATAGTTTCTGAATCAGATTCAGTTGCCATCAGACCCCATGCTATGCATAGTTTGAGTAAGATTGGTTAAGGAGTTCCACTAATTAAAGATCCTTAGAACAGATGCACCAAAGTTTGCATTTTGCTTCAAAATGAACACCTGGTCTCAGTGAAAGTCAGTTCATAACATCAAAGCTTGAAATCTGCTCTCATGTATTAATACTGCCGCTCTCCTGTCTTTAATATGTAAATAATCAATGTTAATGAACAGGTGCAAACCTTTCTGTCTGCATAATACAAGTCTCTCTCTCTCTTTTTTCATCAGATGCCCTCATCCTCAGGCCAGCCTGGTCAGGGAAAGAAGATTGGCCACAGAGGGGTGGATGCATCAGGGGAAACTACTTATAAGAAGGTACTGTAGACATCACATATTGTGGCTATCGTGTATGTTCTGGCTCTGTATGTTCTGCATGTCAAGATGTGGGACTCCATTTTGCACAAAAAAATGAACACATCCTGGATTTTTTTGCATAAATGCTAATGATTTTATCCAATTCAGAACTGGACTGTTAATTGACTGTGAGGGTTAAAGACGGGGCAAGTATTTCTCTCACCACATCCCCCTCTGCCTCCCTCACCCGTCTCTCCACAGACCACATCCTCAGCCTTGAAAGGTGCCATCCAGCTGGGCATCGGTTACACAGTGGGCAACCTGAGCTCCAAGCCTGAGAGGGATGTGTTGATGCAGGACTTCTACGTGGTGGAGAGCATCTTTTTCCCCAGGTCTCTACTACAACCAAACATATGAAAAAACGTACTGTTTACAGGCAGTGTAATTCCAGAGCTCATATGGATAATGTGATTCAAATGTATGTTGCTGTCTCCTGATCTTATATTTTTCTGTACTTCAGTGAAGGCAGCAACCTCACTCCAGCCCACCATTTCCCGGACTTCCGCTTTAAAACATACGCTCCCGTGGCCTTCCGCTACTTCAGAGAACTGTTTGGCATCAGGCCGGATGACTACCTGGTAAGATTTTTACTTGCTCATAGCTCTATCATCTGTGCCCCCAATTTAATTAGAAGATGAGAACTATTTGGTACAAAGTGAAAGAAGAAAGGGAGGCAAGACCAGGAAATGACAGTGAAACACACAGTTAATAAACAGAAAGATGTGAAGACAGGAAATAAAAACTGAATTAACAAAGATGAAAACTGCATTTGAGAAGCAGGGAGCTGAGGAGAAGCAATGTAATGGCACAAGAGGAGGAGAGAGGATGGATGAAGAGAGGGGAGGAAGGTCTGCAGCTTGTCACAGCTCATCAGTGTGGAGGAGCTGGAGGCTGCATGATTCACCGCTCTGCCCGGAGCAGTCTAGCAGAATATACATACACTGCTTAGTCAGTGTTTCTGCATGTTCCATGTGCACGTAATCTTTGATGCATCGGCACTCGAGCCACGTGGAAACACCACATCCTGCCTTGTTTCTGCCATCGCTTCTGAGCCAGCCTGTGGTCACTCCTCACCATATGGCCACACGTACTGTAAGTCATCTGGGGACAAGCTCACAATCAGAAACTAAAGATGGAGTTCATGCACTTTAGTCTTTCTCCCCTCATCCTGCTAAGTGTTAAGTGTTAAGGCAGAAATACAATCCTTAAGTTTTAGACAACGGATGAGTATGCCTTTAGAGGAGTTTTCCATAGTGGTCTTAATGAGGTGTTTGGGAGGAGCATCTGTATAAGAGCTTGGTACTATGTTCTCATTTATTCATTCATGTCTGGCATATTTGCCATGTACACTTTTGAGTGGGAAACAAAACATCTACAGCTAGAGTAACAAGACCAGTCATGGCCCTGTAAGAGCTGTCACATAAACAGCACAAATGCAACCAACAAAATGCAAATGTGAGAATATACGTGCATTAAATGCTTTTGTAAATAGAAAATATAAAAATAATTTAACATAATTATCTTTATGTCACAATAACTACTTTTGTTGGCCCATATATTGTCCCAGCAATAATTGGGATAAATGATATTGTCATTTTAAGTCTAACCCCTCTAAAACATTGATAATGGCATAATAATGCATGTACACCCTGTCAAAGAGCGATTAACTTTTAATTCTTAAGAATATTCAGACTTTGGAATTGGTATGGGGAAGAAAACATTTAAAATAGCCAAGTGAAAAAAAAAAACATTAATAAAACCACACAACCACAACAAATGTGCAGTGATGGATTATTCCAGAGAAGTGGAGCTTGATGGGCACCAAACGAGAGAATGTAAAGCATGGGATGGAGTATACATATGGAAAAAAAGGGCTGGAGATATATGAGGGAGCCAGACCATTTAAAGCCGTTACAGGTAAGAAGGAAGACTTTGAGCTGGTAGCCAATGCAGAGACATCAGTACTGTATATGATCCAACTTGGCAGCCGTGTACTGGACCAATTGGAAACCTTCTGTTGCTGTTTTAGGTAGGCCAGAGACAAGAATATTACAGTAGTGTTGTCTAGCTGTTATGAAGGCATGTACAAGGATTTCAGTGTATTTGTGATAAAATAGGGGTGTATTTGGGCTATTTTGCCAAGGTGGACGAAGGCAGTTTGTGTTATATATTTGAAGTGTGGCTCAAATGTAAGAGACGGATCAAATACTATTCCCAGATTCTTAACTGTATGGGTTTAAGAAATAAAATTAAAAATTTCAGTGGTGAACATATTCATTCCTTACATTAGCCAGCCCAACTGTATCATATTTACAGGTGTGTAATCTACAAAAATAAGTTCCTCTCTGTTAAATGAGCCCTCTTGGTGTAAAGATAACCTCCTTTCACATGCCTCTGTGTGCATGTTACCATTTCCAGTCAGCCATACCATTTGAACATTTTTTCACTCACCCGTTCAGCTGTGTTTTGATTTAAAAAAAGGTATGAAATGAAATGTCAGGCTCTTCCGAGAGGGATGCTTGAAAAGTGAGCTATTAGCAGGAGATAGATGGGGTCAGCTTCATCTTTTTAAAAAATGATGTCTGTCATTACTCGCTTTTAAGCAGCCGCGCGAGAGAGAGAGAGAACGAGCTAATAAGCTGAGCTAATCATCACATCAGCAGGAGTCTGATGTGTGTATTAACAAAGCTAGAATTTGAAAGCGTCATTATGGCCCATCTAAATGAGTCTATTCTATACGTGCTGTACTTCTTCCTCGCTCTTTGTTTCTCTCTCACCCACTGTCTTTATCTGCTTGATACCATAATTTCTCCAAACCATAATGCGTGTTTACGTGTGTTTCTGTGTGCGTCTACATAATGCGTGTGCTTGTCTGCATTGGATTTATTGTATTGATCTATTCATTGTGCATATGTGTCTCAACATGCTGCTGTTTGTGTTTGATCACTAATGTTTTGAAAGGAGCTCATTGTCAGCACTGCAGGCGACTCCCGTTTCACATATTTTGATCCATGGAGGCTGTAGTCAGATCATCATGCTTCATTAAAGGGGAACTCCACTGCTTGAGGCTTGCGGCTGGAGGGTACATTAGCCGCTACGAGCATAACACCTGAATTACTGTAATGATCTGTCAGTGGTTTGAGTTGCATTGTGGATAATGTGGGCACCAGGTTTTAGCGAAGAAGAATATATCTGTTTCTGCTGCATTGAGTTCCTCTAATGTGGATTTATGGGAGAAGCTTTATCAAGGAGATGAAAAGTTACTAGTTATTGTTGCAATTATTTGGTCTCCCGTACTCTGTTGCTGGCTATATTTACATTGACAGCAATAACGTAAAATGTTTTTCTACTTAATACAGTACTTGGATTAAGCTGTTTTGGCATGCATTGCTTGAGAACTGATTCGTTTTGTGGTTTACTTTCTAGCAGGAGAGCCACATTAATGAGTTTTTTCTGGTTCACTCTTATCTTTTATATCACTGTGGTCATAGTATACCCTTGTTGCTTTCTTCTACTCTTTTTTGGAGCTGTTGAGCTGCTTTTGCACAGAATTAGATTCAGATGGTAGAAAATTAACACAGTTAGTTTTCCTGGAGAAACTGTGAAAAATGAGTATTTGGTCCATTGTCTCTTAAATAACAAATGTGTAGAAAAGATGTGCCTGCCGGAGGGAACATCTTTGGCATGTGAGACCCAACTGGATTTACTCATGTGCAGATAATTTCCACAAAGTCTATAATGGCCATAGCTTGATTAAGGACTAAGATGAATACAGTTTGAACATTATGCACCTTAATGGTATCTAACTATTTTTATCTGGCTAAAGGTAGTCAGAAATGTCTTTTTCAGAGTGTTTGGTTAATAACAGGATATGAGTGTGTGGTGTGGATGTAAGTGTTGTGCTAGGCTAATAGGCTAGGCTAATTGTAGGCTAATACACAATATCAGATTGTTTTTGTAATTGTCAGTCTGTTGAAGGTTTTCTTTGTTTTGATCAGTATTTCTCTGTTCTCGTTTGTGTTTTTACATTTTGACAGTACTCCCTATGTAATGAGCCTCTGATCGAGCTGTCCAATCCTGGAGCGAGTGGCTCTGTCTTCTATCTTACGAAGGACGACGAGTTCATCATCAAGACTGTGATGCACAAGGAGGCTGAATTCTTACAGAAACTGCTGCCTGGATACTACATGGTAAGTGTGTGTGAAAAAAACTCCATCTCAGAGTGTAATGTCACAGTTAGATGAGAGCTAAATGGGAAATCAAATAGGCTGACCCAGTGAGCCTGAACACTTGCTTTCAGGTTCCGTAGTTTTCCTCACACATGCATGGTAAATGAATATTTCTCATGCTCACGAATGTACGTGCTCAAGCAAACAGATTCATGAAGGTGGAGAAGTCTGTCAGTGTTATGGTATCTCGGTCCGAAGAGGCCACTGCACACATGCATCACGCACACTTTCAGTTAAATGCCGATCTCCCTAGCGTTCCTTTTTTGAGGCGTATTTTTAGATCTTAGGTTTATGTAAGACCCTGGAAATCTCTCCGAGCGTGACATCCTTTTTGTATTAAAACGGACATAACAGCTCTGTGATCTCTGACTGAAACCTCTGGCCATGCGGTTTCATAAGAGACTGGCCGGTGTATTTTAACAGTATCCCCTCCCACCCTCTCCACAGTCTGCAGGTTCATTCTGAATGAACTCACCCAGCAACAGCTCCATGTATGTCCATGCTACCATTCCAGCCTCTTTAAGGTTCACAGCCTACAGCCTTGTGTTTATTCGTATCCCGACAGCCGTGGCCAAAGACCACTGCAGGAATTCATTTAATCATTTGGGGACGTTGTAGGCTCGGCACATTTACTTGATGTGACCTTTTCCATTTTGGTTGCGCTCTGAAGCATTTTTGCAGGTATAATTGGTCTGAGAAAGAGGTTTAATGAAGGTTTAATGAAGGTTTAATGAAGGTAGAGAGATTCAGGCTCATGTAGCATAGCTGTAGCCAGAGGCCAGAGCAGGTGAAGTGAGGGAATATTACAGATAAACAGGCAAATCAAACCCATGCAAAGATGACACAGCATGAAAGCTACACAACATAACATAATGTAAATGGATGCAATTTTATGGTATCACAGAAACATCGACATCAAAATGTGAAGAACAAAGTATAAACCAGCAAAGCACTGCACGTGTAAGAGCAAAATGTAGTTTCACGCGTACGACCTCATCTGTATTTAGCAAACATAACAACAGACATCATGTAGGCAGCCATTGGTGCAGCACCACATGTCTTCCACAGCTGACTGGCTGATGGTAGTGGGCTGGCTGAGGAGTCTGGCTCTCGGCAGCATACAGATCACAGTGATGTAACGCCCCACTGCTGCCACTTCTCTCTCCTCTGTGTGTTCTCTCCTTCCATTATACGCCTGGACTTTCCATCTTCTCTCACGTTTTAAGGCGTTATCAATCTCCCTGCTGCTGTGACACTCTCAGTGTAATTTATTTTCCTTTATCTCTGGCTGTGCCCCGTGTTTTTAATCCACCCTTTCTCCCTCTGCCTTTCTTTCACGCTCATATTTGCTCTCCATCCCTCTCTCCTCTCCCTCACGTGTCTGTGTTGTTGGCTCGTCACTGCTCTGCCCTCTTAACATTGACAGAAGGATCGTGTGTGGCTGAGGGCAGAGGATGCTCTCTCTCTCTGCAGCCTCTCTCAATCATTTTGCTGCTCTCTCGACCAGTTTCTCTCATCTGAAGGTCGTTCACACAGTGCCTTACAAATGCTGGTGCCTTTTAGCCTCACTTCCACACTCATCCTTCATCTGCTCCTTTTTCTTTCTCCACTTGAAGTCATTGCTACCCTAAGTGTGTTATCGCTATATGGACTACGGCTCTCTCTCTTTCTCCCTCTCTGTCTCTCTCGCTCTCTCTCTCTTTTCCTTCTCATTGCTCTAATGGGACCAAGTTGGCCCAGGTCCCAAGGTCAAAGCAGGTTTTTAACTGAGCAGCTAGACTAACCTCATTTGTTTGAATTGACTACTGAAATATTCAGCACAGATTGGTAATTGAGGGGACAGTCTTGTTGTAGTGACTTTACCTGTAGTCACTGAGGTGGCAGTTAGGTGTCTCTGCTCGTTTTTATGATGATCCATTTATTGTAAACAGTTGCAGGTATCGTTCCGTACATGCATAGTTTCCTATAAACCATACTTATACGACCGGAAAACACATTCACCAGCTCGACACGGCGTTTTAGCACGGTCGAAACTGTTCGGCTTCCCGCTCCAAACTACACACCGCCTTCATTCATTAACAGGTATATATGCAGCCCACTCCCTATGAAGGACAACCACGTGGCTCCTAAAGCCACACCCACACAGTCATACCGACTCTAGTAGTATAACTTTATTTTGATAACGTAAACAACAATAAAAATAAAAATAAAAGCATACAGGTATACATGCATACATACATAGCAATACATACATAGTACCTATATAAATAATAAGAATCATAAGGAATCATAAGGAAATAAGTGCACATTAAAAAAAAAAAAAAAAACAAAAATCAAAGCAATCATATTTTGGCTCCAACACTTGTATTGAGTAACGACACAAGCATGTAAAAAAAAAATAAAAGGTTTTTGCTTAAGTACTATTTAAAATATTTGGCCATGTTTAAGTTAAGTGAATTTGGACAAGCAGTATATGTAGATTAGGTGCCTTCTCAAATAATGCTTCACCTTTGTTTTAGTCATTTCTGGTGCACTTCATTCCTACACTGTGTCATTGGACTGTAACAATTATTTTCATCACTTGTTCTCTAATAATTAATTCTTTCGTTAAAAAAGTTGACAAAAACAAGTAAAAATGCCTGTCACAGTTACCTAAATCCGAGGTGATGTCCTCAAATTGCTATCAGTTGCTCCCACAATGCATATTTATATAACATGGATGTGACATGTTTTTTCAGTACTCCAAGAGAAAGTTATGGTGGCTTGTGAAGGGGCATTGATTTCACACAAAATCCAATCTAGGTTTTCTCATTTTAGTGCATTTTTTGAAACTGGGTTTAAAATTTGGATTATGCTGTCTCCACCACTTTCTCTGCAGTCCCTGTTTAATTCTAGTTAGATGCACTGTGGCTGGATTCTACCCAGACGAGACAGAAATGTAATCACAGTTTGAGCCTAACCACTTCCATGTTTCATAGCACTGTGAGTAAGATCTTGATTTGTGTTTGTTATGAAATGCCTCCCGGTGTGAACTGTTGCCAGAGTGTGTGTACACTGAGAATTGTGGTGTGTTTATCAATTAACTGTTTGCAGAACATGAATCACCTATCCTATTGCTCATGTATTTCTCCCACAAAGTCCCACGAAATGAAACATTTTTCTGTGTTGTCACCTGGGTGCCTGGGTGTCTTGTATTTTCCGGGCTATCTTTGCAGACCAGAGAAGCATTTTCATATATTTTATGTTAAAAGTGCCAACCTTTTCTCTTCCTGTCTTCTTGCTCTTGGGCATTTAGAAAGATTCAATCGTATTAAATGTGATCATACATTTTGTGGTGACCCAGGCAACCTTTCCCCACATAAATGTCAGTTAAACTCCTCGAATAATTTCCCTATAATGTTAAGTCCTGCCTCAACATTCTTTTTAAGAAGCAGAAACCAATTTATGAGTCCATTAAAAATGTGTTTTCTTTTGCACTCTTCTCCAGAACTTGAATCAAAACCCCCGCACTCTGCTGCCCAAGTTTTTCGGCCTCTACTGTGTCCAGTCGGGTGGGAAGAACATCCGCGTGGTGGTGATGAACAATGTCCTTCCCCGCGTAGTTCGCATGCACCTCAAGTACGACCTGAAGGGCTCCACCTACAAGAGGCGAGCGTCCAAGAAGGAAAGAGAGAAGGCCAGACCCACTTTCAAAGACCTGGACTTCATGCAAGACCTGCAGGACGGACTGATGCTGGACCAGGACACTTACAATGCACTGGTCAAGACCCTACAGAGAGACTGCCTGGTGAGTTAGATTGAGGCAGAGGGAAGAGGGAGACAACACATTAAAGCTGCCATGTGAAAGCTCTGCTTCAATTTTATGTTGAGATAGATAGGGAGGAGGGAAACCAGCTTAGGGGGAGATGGCAAGGGTGGTTTACTGATTCTGAAGGAGGATCCACATAACACCCTGATCAAGAGTCTCCAGAGAGAGAGAGAAAGGCAGTTATGGTCTGAGGGAAGGATTAGAGGGATGATAGAAGGAAGGATAAAGTGATGCCATAATGCAGCGTCTCGAGGGGAAGAGGGAGTAGAAAGTCCACAAAAGGAAAGGAAGTATTCGTATGGTGCCCTGATTAATAATAGAGAACTGTGGATGGAGGGAGGAAGGATTGAAGAAGGCAGAGAAAGAAAAAGCCATTTATGAGAGTGTTTGGCATTCCCGGGGTCCCTCACTATAAATTAGAGCTTTGTTACGAGCAAGAGGTTTAACAAGGTGTCTGGTCTGGTAGCAGGCCTGCCCTTGTCTTGTAAATCACCACCTCATGTTTACTTTTATGGTGCATGTGCTTTGGAGGGAGTATATGTGCACACACTGGCTATGTTATACATTGTTTATTAATGTGTGCTTGTGCATCACAGTGTGTAGCTCAGTATCTTCCCCATAGCATTAACTTCCCCAGTGTTACTGCTCTCATTCCCTCTGGTGCTGACACTGTTATGCACTCCGGATAAAAGCTTTCACTCTGAATTAAACGTCACATGTCTGTCAATCACTCCACACTTAGACCTGTCTGTATGTGTCTTTGTGCTCAGGTGCTGGAAAGCTTTAAGATCATGGACTACAGTCTGCTGCTCGGGGTTCACAACATGGACCAGGCAGAGAGGGAGAGGCAGATGGAGGGCTCCCAGGGCGGCAGTGATGAGAAGAGGCCAGTGGCCCAGCAGAAGGCCCTATACTCCACAGCCATGGAGTCCATCCAGGGAGGAGCTGCTTGCGGAGGGTCCATCGACACTGACGACACGTGAGTTTAGCCAGAGAGGCAAGAGACCGTTGGCAATGAGCTGGGTGATAAATATGACTGCTGATACTTAAAAAGGGGAGTGCATGCCTCAGACTTCCATGCCATAATAATGATAATAAATAAAGTGTAATATACATTAACGATAATATGTTTTTATTTGTTAGCTGTTATGCAATTACTTTGACCTGCTACTCTTTTACTGCCGCTTCACTCTTCCTCTTCAGGTCTTTTTTTAAGAAGGCTTCTTCAATGTGTTCTTATGAAACAATTCCCACTTATTCTAAAATTTACACTTCATCTGACAACACAACAACAACTGACACTTCACATCCTCGCAGTACTTCAACTTCAACTGGTATTTAAAACCCTTTCAGTAGTGGAACTGACCCTGCAAAACCCTTCCTGTACTTCGACTGACCCCTCAAACCCTTTCAGTGCAACAACTGACCCTTCAAACCCTTTCAGTGGTTCAACTTCAACTGGCACTTCAAGCCCTTTCAGTACTGCAACTGACCCTTCAAACCGTTTCAGTCCAACAACTGACACTTCAAACCCTTTCAGTGTTTCAACTTTAATTGAACCGTCAAACGCTTTAAGTTCTTCAACTGACATTTTAACTGATTTGAATTGAATTTGAACTCTGATACAATATTTCACAAGTAAACAATTTTTTAGACACTTTAACACATTTACAGTATTAACAACCGCACTGCAAGTGGGCAAACATTCCTTCAGAGAAAACAATCTCCTGGTCTAAAAAGACAACAAGCTTATAAAACAAGGCCTGAGAAAATATTTAAAGGTCACACCAAAGCAGGTTGTTCCACTTTCGAGTGACCCTGAGCGCAAACAGTCAGTAGTGTCGTGCCAGAAGATCTCAGTCTGTGCTAAGGTTCAGTGTGGGTTAAAAGGTTGGCACTTCAGCTAGAGGCTTAAACCTGCTGTTATGATTTTGACTGTGGCGCGAGTGAAGGAAGTTGCTTTCATCTAAGGTAGATTAAATAGCATGAAGGGGAAAACAGTCTGAATGCAAATACAAGAGTGCTGCTGACTTTAAATCTAGCCATCTAACTGGGACTTACAATTAGGTGGTTCTTAGCTTGAGGCAAACAATTAAATTATAGCATTTTGTGATTCAAAATAAGGCTGGAAAACGCAGAAAACTTTGAAGACTTCCTGTAGCTGCTTCATTATAAAAGCCTTAATCTGTTCTCTTCTGTTTTGACTGTGAGTTGCCTGCAGGAAGTGTTGACATTAAAAGCATCCAGATGCACAGAACTCGTGACTTTCTTTTTATTTCAGTTTAATTTTGGTTCTCATTTTAGGATGGGCGGTATCCCGGCTGTGAATGGCAAAGGAGAGAGACTTCTTCTCTATATCGGAATCATTGACATCCTGCAGTCTTACAGGTGATCATCGCATTACATGTGGTCACCACTAGTCATTAGCTATATATCTTACAGTGTGACACAGGCTGGAGATGGAGTCATTTAACTATATGAACATACTGTGTACCCATTAAGTGAAACAACTTAATCACTACAGACAGCACATTTAAGGTCCTCAGCCTACAGGCATGTTGCTTATATTATTTGCCTATGACCCTGATATGTAAGACATGTTAAACATCACTGCATTAAATCATGTTTCTCTTTGTTTCCGCAGGCTAATCAAGAAACTGGAGCACACATGGAAGGCTTTGGTTCATGACGGGGTGAGTTTTTAATAGCTTCTCACATAGAGACACAGCCAGACACTGACTGTTTTATTTGTCTTAACTCTCTCCATCTTATGTTGTATTATCGTATTATCCAGACACGGGACTGGTTTTGTTTACATAAAGTCTCTTTGGAGACTACACAAAAGAACGACAGTTACATTTGGCGAGCACAAGACCCCATAAACAATAGCCTCAAGCTTTTTTTGTTTTCTATGGGTACCTTTATTAGCTTCAAGTTTGGCAAACTTCATTGTTTTGAAGAACAGCCTTTTGTTGGTCTTTCTGTGTGTATTTTCCGTCAACTTGTCTCTTCCCTGATCAGTTCATTTCAATCTTTCAACATGTGCAGCTAGGACTGTTTATGTAGCTGAATGATAGCCTCCCATTCAAGTAGCTCTGCTCTCTCTGAACTTCACACAGTTATTAAAGACATTACAGCAAACAGGTCTATTTAGACACATGTCTGTGTGTGTTTGTGTATTAAAGCTTATTAGGAGTCAGCTTTAAGCAGAGCTATAGATTACTCACATGCAAATTATATGCAGTGGTGGACAAAGTATTTAGATTCTTTATTTAAGTAAAATTACTAATACCACTCGGCAAAGTACTCCACTACAAGTAAAAGTCCTGCATTAAAAATTGTAATCTGAAAAGCAACTAATAGCTAAAGCTGTCAGACAAATGTAGTGGAGTAGAAGTATGAAGTTTCATAAACTGAAAATACTCACTTAAAGTAGAAGTACTTCAAGTCTATACTGAAGTGCAGTACTTGAGTATATGTACTTAGTTACATTCCACCACTGATTACATACAGCCATTGAGGTAATGTTTTAATACAGCTGTTAACTCCATACACATGGAGTTTTTTGGGTTTTGCTCATATTACAGTAAGTCACCTTTATGAACAGTCAGCCTTTACTGTAGTGTGAGTAACTGAGAGAGAGACACACAGTGCCGTGTGAACCGCTCCCTCCTAATGACATGGAAAAAGCTTTTTCGTTTTTTTCTATTTTATTACATGGATGACTGTTTGTGTGTTTTGTGAAATAATCCCTGTCCATCGGTAAAATGTCATGACCACGTAAAGTTTTAGAATAAACAAGTCCTGAGGCATGAAGATTCGCAGCTCGTACTAACTTATAACATTATGTAAAGCATGCTGGCTGGTCTGATTTCACTATTTAAGAGTCAACAGCCTTTGTTGCATAAATGTGTCTCAAGCTTGCAAATCATTTCAGGATCCCCCCACAGTAGGATAAGCAAAAGGATACATACAACAACTACATTCGCATAAGAATTACTCACTAGAATGAATCACTTAATTGCTCACATTTTGTGGATACCTCATTTTGGTCAGACTATGTTTACATTCAGGGATAGTATGAGTGGCCTCACTCTCTTTTCGCTCCATCACCTCCAGATCTCTCAGCTGTAAACCACCTCACTTCTCTTCAACTGCTCTGGGGTTTACACTATACATCAGAGAGACTCAACTAACTGTGTTAAATGACAGGAGGCCCAGGCTCAGTTAATGAATAAACATTAATATTTATCAGGTAAAATGAATAAAAATTGAAAGGCCATGTTTCATTTCAAAATGAACTGACTTATGTATGTACTTACAAGGATTGACACCAAGTGTGTAAGCCAGGTAAATCTAATATTTTACTGCATTTAATAGCTGCAACTGCATTTTAGTCGACAGCTTATCCAACATTAAACGTAGCTGGAACCTCTTCCATCACACAATCACTCATTTGTTGGAATGATTCATAAACATAAACCATAAACATAAACTGCTCCAACCGGAGACAGAACAAATATCATATTTAAGCTTTTTTTAGTGTGAAACACACATTTATGGGATCAGGATTATCCTCATTTCTGCACAATTTTGTTCCTCTTGAGCTGATAGTTGTCTTCCTCTGCAAAGCTCATGTCTGAACTAACTGCATCTCAGCCTAACAGCCTAATTTATCCCATCATACAAAACTGGCATATCTGTCCCTCTGTGCAGCTCTGACTAATTGGTGTAAACAAACCAAAAAAAATCCCAGTGTGAATCAGTTTATTTTCATTGTGAATTAGGAAACGGTCAGCAGGCCACCCGGCACCCTATCGTGACCGCCAAATGGGCTGTAAGTTTGAGTATCACTGCTGTACGTCATCATCAGAATGTTCTCAAGATAGAATGAGTCCTACCAGTAGTCTCGCTCCTTACTCACTCCACTCTCCCACTCTGAAACACACTCATACGCAACATATATGTGGGAGAGCAAGCATCCCGGTGGCAGCCTTCTGTGCGTCACTGTTGCTGATGATAATGGATACTCCTCGCTCTCTCTTTCTTACACACAGTTGGCTCATAGGTGGATGCCTTCAAAGATGTTACTCACAGCGAAGTCCGGTGATGCGGATGCAAAAAGCTAATAATAACCGAACTGCTGTTCCTCGGCTTCCACGGCCTCCTCAATCCCTGCCAGTCTAAACCAAACACCAAGTGTCATCTGTCAGTCTGCTGGCAGAATGAGCTCAGTCTGCTGCAACATAAATAATGAAGAGACGTGTCTGTAGCCTTGTCGGACTGTGTTTCTGCCTGCCATTTGTCTTTTTTTTTGTATGTGTCGTTCTGTCTGGTTTGACCCAGAGAAGAAGAATTACTGAAATGGGACACTATAGGATCTAATTGACAGTTAATCTACGGAGAGCTCTTGTTTGATCGTTTTATTCATGCACTGTTTGTCTCATTAATCTCTCCGTGTCTCCCTCAGGACACTGTATCAGTCCACCGGCCAGGCTTCTATGCTGATAGGTTCTTCAAGTTCATGAGCAGCACGGTTTTCAAGAAGAGCTCCTGTGAGTTCAGCTTTCATGAATACACTGCCTTACATAGTCAGTTGGAAGAGCCACAGACGCAAAAGTCAGATGCCAGGCTTTTGTCTCTTTTACTGCCGAGCCTTGACAGGAATATCAGATACAGTCCCTTAATGCCTTATTAGGTGCTGGTCCATGTCATGTGAGAGTCTAACATCAATTTAATCCTTGTGCAGTTTTCCTTTTCATCCCTTTCCAATGATTTTAACACAGAAACAATTTATTATCATGAAGCAGGGGGACTAATCATTTTAAAAACTTAAACTTAATGTTTTGTTTTGACTGCAAAGTATTCCATATCACATGCCCATATTTTCTTGAATGTGTTAATGTGCATTGTCCCTCAGCTCTGAAGTCGTCTCCATCCAAGAAGGGTCGCGTGTCGTTGACGGTGCCTAAGTGCGCTGGCCCTGGTGCAGCCTGGTCAGCCAGCCAGCTGCCCTCCGAGAGAGACGAGAATATCTACGACCTGAGAGGAGCCCGCAGCTTCCCAACACTGGAGGATGAGGGTAAAAAACACTTGTACTCTGCTGCAATGTAGCGACTTAACGCAAGATTAGCAGGCACAGGTGATAGATTTTACCAGAATTTAACATCTGCCAGTGATTGTGGAGTATTGAGGGTTAGAGAGTTTTGACGTGGACTGCTGGCAGCTTCTGTCTGCATGACATGAAAATGTTTCAGAGTCTACTTTTGTAATTAGTAACACTACTGATCAATCCACCCCTGATAAAAAACAGGCTTGTAGCTGTTGCCATGGGAAACAAAAGGCTAGGCAAGCAGAACAACACTTCAATTATAAGTGCTTGAAAAATAGAAAACGAACAGGCTCCAGCTCTCTCAATAATAATACAGTCTGAAAAATAACACGTGTGTGTCTCTCACTCTGTCTCTTACAGGGCGTCCAGATCTTCTTCCATGTACTCCTCCGTCATTTGAGGAGGCCACCACAGCATCAATTGCCACCACTCTCTCTTCCACCACCTCTCTGTCCATCCCAGAGAGGTCCCCCTCTGACACAGCCGAGCACCCCCGCTACAGGTGCTAAAACACATGCAAACACTTTGAAACACTTGAGTCACCCTGTGCAGTCTGAGCCCTGTTGCTACCAAATCACCAGACATTTACTTCTATTTAGTTCTACCAGTGTTTTGTTAAACAGAGCACATCCATATTATGGGTTCAGTAGTTTGACATTTTTAAGAGCCACACCAATGTGTTGTTGCATGTTAGCTGGCTGCTGCAGTTCTCATATACAGCTTGTACTGACACTATGTCCTCTGTCTCCAGGAGGCACACCCAGTCTCTCAGCCATGACGGAAGGTGAGTCAGGAGTATGAATGCTACTTTCACTTCATAAACCTTTTTCAGCAGGATTAACAGAACTGTTTTTACAGACTTTTGAGGGTTGCTAGCTTCATGTTTTCACAGCATTACACATTTCTGGGTGTGGTGAGTGGGTAGAAGAGAAAATGTGAGGTCAGCCTTTTGGTCAGCGTGTTTATGAGTGGGCCCATTCTTCCTGTTGCTAAGATGTAGTTGTGTTTGTTTTTCACACGTGTTTCATTTCCTCTCTGCGTGTTATTTTGTGTGTGTTATGCTTGTGTCCAGGACCCAGGAGGAGCTGCGTGTGCGTGAGGAGGATCAGCAGACCATCACAGTGGAGGTGGAGCTGAAGAGACACGACAGCGAGCCCACCATCTCTGTTCCACAGCCTTCACCTGAAACCAGGTACATCAACAGCACGACGGCACACACTCACTGATGAAATCACACTAATGTGTAAAAACTGTCAGATTTAGTCTGATCTATTGGCTAAAAATATTCAAAAGCACATGTGAAGGGTGGTAATAGTATCAGATCCCTAGATCACCCTAAAACACAGCAACTCTCCATAATGTTAAATATAAATATATCCATATACACCAAATAGATGGTAATAAACGTTTGTGTGCTTTTACTGTAATGATGGCACAAAGAGTTCCATCACATGCTCTCTGTGACCCTGCACAGAATAGATAAGCTGCAGAGCTGTAATGAGTCCTTCATGACCCCGATCATCAATGTGACTCAGCTTGATGACATTCTATAAATAACCTGCTGCGTGTCTCACCTGAGCTCAACCAGCTGTGGAATTAGCACACCTCACCTGTCTTAAACACACACATAGTTTCGAACATGGCATACATATAAACACTAAAAGCAGATTGGCCCATTTGTATGTAGGACTCTGGGGTCCCCTTTTTTGGGAAGCTAAATGCCACAGGCACTGTGTGGAGCAGACTTAACAAGATCAAGTTATGAGAGAGTGTGCACATGCATGTAAATTTGTGCTCTGCGTATGAGCAGTGCATGTTTGCTAATGGGGTGACATTGTGAGGCAGACACAGAGGGCCATGACATGGGGGAAACAGCCAGTAGAAGTAGGTCAGTGGGGCAGCTAGCCTGCAGGCATGGGGCTGCTCCCATATATCTGGAATGACCTATTACTTTGCATATTCTAATCTGTTTTTTAATTACAGTTAATTGGTTTGGCAGTATTTGAAAAGCGAAAATCACATAGAAAAACACTTTTTGTGGCAGTGAGGCTCACACTTACTCAGGTTAGGTCAGTGAGGATCAGGGTGTGATTGTGCAGGGAAACCAACTGAATAATTGGGTCTGATGCTGAGAAGGCGATGGCTAGACATATGGCCCAGGGGTCTGGAAGGAGTCGGCGGGGGGAGAGAGGGGAGTGGTGAGGGCAGCTGAGACAGCGACAGGCGACTGAATTAACCATCTGACTGAGCCTACTCTTCCGGGCTGCCTCTAACTCACCTACAGCTGGAGAAATGGTTGGATGGGTGTGAGAAGAGAGAGATGGAGCGGAGAAATGGGAATGGGAGACTAATTAGTGGAGAAAGCCACAAAGAGAAGATGAGTAGAAACTAAAGAGTAATGTGTGAAGAAAAGGGGAGAGAAAAACAAATGTATAGAAAGAACAGCAGCAAATGATGTTCAGAGAGACGATGATACAGGGTATGAACAGTTTTGCAAAGATATATCTAAATTAATTAAGAGATGGGGTGACAGAGAGACTTTCTGCATGGCAACCCCCATCCTGTCCCCCTCACTGATTCAGCCAATCAGGTCTCTCTTGGAGATGCCAACTTGGCTTTTTTGCCTCAGTGGCCAACTGCTGGGCTTTTCCTCTGGTGGAGCTAAGCTCAAACACAGAAGCTGAGAAAGCAATGTGGACGCGCCTAAATCCTTCGTAATAGTTTATGATCTGGCCAGGAACAATAAAGGATTGTGACAGCACACAGCCAGCTGGCAAATCTTAGAGCTTAAGCAGATAAACACCCACACACACAGCTGTTGAATTTTAGCTAGAGCCAGTTTTCTCTAATAGCTTGGTCCTCTTCCTGTGCCCTGTTGCAGGAAAGTGGCTTATGGCTAGGAGAGTTGGCTATCATTTAGCTTTTTTCCAGACACCGGTGCCTAAATGGTGCCTAAACTGATGTTTAAAAAAACAAAGCATATAATGACGTTCAATGACATTAAAGAATGTTTTTTTGCTGAGGCAAATTAGAGGTTGAAATTAACAGTTTAAAAATATATTTGAAGATGTAAATATAAATAAATACAAAACACTTCACAAATTTACATATCAAATTGGCATAATAAAGAAAATCTAACCCAGCCACAATAATTAAAAACTAAAAGACAGTTACAGTACTAAACACCACCACTTCAAACATCAGCAATTCTTTTGCAGAAATTATCATTTTTGTTTTCTCCGGCAAATTACGACCCAGACTAATTGCATGTCCTGCTACGTTTATTTATTAGTCTGATAAACAAACAAAAAAAATAAATGAGAAAGGAAGCATTCTTACACCTATTTTCCTGTTTATTAAACAGAAACATCCAACCGCCATAGTTGCATTAGGTTTTGGCATCTAACCCTCATGGCTAGTGACCCAGTCAGTGGTTCTTAATATTGCAACTGCTGTGTGTGTCTTTGTGTGTGCAGTTCAAAAAAAAAGACCCACATGCAGAACACCAAGGCAGGCAGGTTGAAGAAACACAAAGTGAGCTTTAAATAACACAAAAAGAAGAAGAAAATGATTCTGGTCAAACAAAACTGTCAAGCAACAAAATCTGAGTGAGCAGGATGAGGCAAAATCCAAGAACAAAGGAGAAATACAAATAACTAACGTAATAACAAACCGATATGACTCGAGGAACACAGACGGGAATAGTGATAAGAGACACAAGCAGCACACAAAGATGACATGGATTAAATACATAAGAGGCTAATTAACGACTGAAACACAGGTAACAAAGAAAGCAGGAAAGCACACAAAGACGGAAATAAACCACAACGTGACACTTGAGGAGAGTGAACTTTCAACATAACTCCCAAAACTGTAACAGAACCACATTCTTTATTTTGTTCTTAAATTACATGGAGCCTTTGTAATAATAACTTGTGTCTTGTGTGTAATATTATTTTTAAAATCATGACAGATATTTATGAATGTGCAAGGAAACATCAAACTTGTATTTTCTGTTTTTCTACATCAGTCTTAAAACTGTGAGGTGAATTGTGGGGGGATGTGGAGGGAGTGATTTGAGGCAGCGATACTGCAAGAAGTGAAAAGGACAGGTGCATGCTCTTATTCTAAAAACAACAGGAAGTTTATTATAGTCTGGCCTGCTAATTTGGCCTGTTTATCAACATGGTCAACACTTGCAGCCGTGATTTTCGTCAAAAGGTGTTCTTCTCAGTGAGTCCGAACTGCACATATATTAGACTCAGTGTGACTTACATTTTTCCGGGGATATCATTATGTCTGATGTTCATCGTGAATAAACATCTATAAATCTGCTTGGAAATCCTAGATAAAAGACACACCTTGTGACTGCAGAACTTGCGTGAGAATCACCATATTTTTGCCTTTCTCCAGTGTCAAAGAAATGATAGTTGTGTGTACATCCATGAGTAAATAGCAAACAGAAACCACCAATAGCTAATCTGGCACATGGTGCTAGTTAGCCAAAATATAAACAAATGTTGGTTTAAAAAAAACAGGGCTCAAGTTGTAGCCCACAGCTTAACGGAATCCACACTAACTCTCTAACAATCACATTTCTGCTTTCTCGCAGTGAGGTTCAGGAAGGAGCTGGGGCCGAGGCTCCCGATGCCTCTGCAGCAGCACCTTCCGGCTCTTCATCAGCCCCAGAAGCAGCCTCCTCCTCCTCGTCTGGCCCAGCCGCTCCCTCCTCTCCCGAGGCAGCCAAGGAAGCCCCGTCCAGTCCCAAGGTGGCGGTGGACGCAGACAGGGCCAGCCAGATGTCCGGCTCAGGGTGCACCAGCCAGGCTTCAGTCGATGACGACGATGACGTGCCAATCACAGATATCTACTTTGTAAGTCAAACTGCACACACACACACACACAAACACAGACACTTATATATGTGCACACATTTTAGATTCTTTTAGATGATATCCCTGTTTAGACACATCTCAGACTAGGACTAGCTCCCATCACTTCGCATCTGTTTGACATTTTTATTTAGTCATCAAATCATGTTTAATATTCAATCAGTGTCAGTGCGCATTGGCTAATATGACAATAAACAATGTATTTATGATCATAAAGTCAAGCACTGAGCTATATCTGATGCTCTTCTACAGAGGCGTTGACAGAGGGACCTAACAGCTGGTATGGAAATAAGAGCGTGCAATGTGTGGTGCATTCAGCTAAAGGGATACTTCGACATTTATTCCAGTCTTTATGCTAAGATAAGATAGCTAGCTATGCTGGCTTCATATTCACTGTACAGATATAGGAGTGGTATCAGTCTTCTAATCTAACTCAGCAAGGAAGCTAGTAAGTGTATTTCCCAAGATGTCGAACTATTTCTTTAAACAAGCGTATTGCAGTGTGCACACTGGTTTGGAGTGTTTTTGCAGAGTGATAGTAGCATGTCAACATCACTTTGCAGTTCCTGTCTAATACGATCGTCAACAAGGCTGCAGACACACTCAGCAGCTCATTTTGTGTGAATATCAAATGAAGCTTTTGCAGTTTAAGTGTGTTCAGTCTACAGGTTGTCCTACTAAAAGCAACCGGCTATCATCAGATAGGCTTGTGTTGGCAGGTCTAAATGTGCCCAAAAGCACAGCTATAAATTAATGTATGAGTGTCAGGTGGAGGATGGAGAGAGAGCCAGTGATCACAGTAACAGATAGAAACGTTCCCACCTGGCTCGTGCCTCTGCTGGGTTTCCCCTATCAGGAATCAAACACCCTC
This sequence comes from Chelmon rostratus, assembly GCF_017976325.1. Taxonomy (NCBI): domain Eukaryota; kingdom Metazoa; phylum Chordata; class Actinopteri; order Chaetodontiformes; family Chaetodontidae; genus Chelmon; species Chelmon rostratus. Next base: position 23,109,713 of record NC_055661.1, read on the forward strand.
TAATGTGGCATGAGAAATCCTAATGGCCAACAGGTTAGTCAACGAGCTCCCTCATTTATTTAACAGCCCTCTCATCTGATGCCCAGTTCATTCTTCAAAAGGAGGGGATACACTCTCTGTGCACAGCAGCAGGGGGTCTGTAGCGCTGCATGAAGTGACACTGTGCACATCCTGAAGTGTAACTACACAGAAACACGCTGGGAGTGGCCAAGTGAAAGTAAGTCGTATCATCTGCTGTTAACACGCTGCCAAAGACCCAAACTGAAGCGTGAAAGCTCCACACCTCTTGGACATGGCATAAGGTGTATTAAAACTCAGGAGCACTTCACTCAGTTCAGCCACTCAGCAGCTCAGTCGGCCAACTCGCCATCTGATCATCCTTTGTGCTCCCTGTCTGTTTCTGCTATCTCCATCATCATCATGGTCACTTCTCCCCTTTGACATCCCACACAAATCAGGTTTCCACATGGCTGCTCAACCTGCTTTTTCCATTGATAAATGTTTCAGGTGCTGGTTCAAACCATTTACACAGAAACAGCGAGAACCATGGGACAGTCTCAGTGTTGTTGCCTCTGTGTTGCCACTCTGCTTGTTTCTCGCATCCTTCTGAGGCAAACTAGTTTTAACTAACAGAAGCACTTTCAGAACCATCACAAAGTCTTAGTTATTTATGTTTGAACAGCATTTTCTGAGGCAAAAATTCATTTCTGTTTCTTTCTTTCCTTTTTGGGTTTGGCTTCCCGCCTTGAGTTTTTGCGAGACAGAATCCAAATATATCAGATCTCAGTCCTTTTAACACTTATCAACTTTATAGCTATGACAGCACCTTTTTTTTACATAACAAAATTATTCTAGCCTCCTTTCAGTGTCCTGACATATGATATTTTTCAAAGCTTTAAATGACACAGTGTATGTAGGAGGAAGGGGCAGGGAACAATTCGATGGCAGCATTTGTGATCATGCAGCGCCTTAGGGAAAACACAGCACATCATTTTACTCTGTATGTGTGTGTGTGTGTGTGTGTGTGTCTCGTCACCTCACAGGTTCCTTAGGGTGGCTCGTGACTAAATTATTCAGCCACTATCAACAGCCTCCACATTCACGTTTCATGATTCGTGCTCTGCTCTCCTTCACCTCTGAACGCTCTTCCTTGTCTGCTCTCCCTCATCTTCACTTCTTCACCTCCACCTCTGCTCTGTTGGGCGGTTTTGCTTTACAATTTTCACCTTCCTCGCTTCTATCTAGTCCTGAATCTTTTTCTTCTCCACGTCTTGCTCTTTCTCTAACCTTTCCCTCTTTCTCTGCTTTTTCCTGAGTCATGTGAAAGTGGTGAGATCGTGTTGTGTGGAAGTGGGGGTGAAGACAGAGTGGCTGCTAGACTTGTGAATCTATCTGTCACCACTGACTCATCCAGTGCATCTCTGCTTGGTTACACACGGAACAACCTTTTTCATTTTCACCTCAGCACGCTTCTTTTTTTCAACATGTCTTTCTTCTTCTGTCCCTCTGCTCCATACCTCATCTTTTCATATCTCTTTGTGTTTGTCCCTGCGCCATATTCCCCCTGTTGTTGTTGTCAGTTTCCTGATGGGAGGACCTGGGTGGTCTCTCCTCTCCGACAGAGGAGGAAGAGCCAGTCCAGCTGGCCAGTAAGTGAGACGTGAGTTAGATGGCACTAGTCTTGTAAGTGGTCCAGCCCAGATTAGTCCTGTGATTTCAGTGTTGAGAGGAAACAAGGTTTTCTGCAGCTTTGTGTGATTTATTCCCTGCAGGTGCTTTTCCAGTTTTGTTAAAACTAGAAAACAATACCTACTCTACCTATAGCAAAGACGCTGAAGTATGGGAGGACAAAAGACTTCTTATTTGACAGTCTGTCTTTCTGTTACTCGTGTATTCATCTTTTAACACTCCATTTGTTTCCTCACTCACTGACAGCCTGCCTCATCCCCCTTTGTACCCGTGTGGATGGCGTGTTAGCTCCAACGTGCTGAGCTTTGTGTGTGTATATATTAATATGCGTGCGTGCGACCACCTCCACCTCCATCGCCAACATACCGTGCTGCAGCTGCTTCCCTCTCTTAAAGGGCTGGTGCCTTCAATTACAAAGAACCTCCCGAAGCCACACAGAGCGCTTTTGCTTGTCGGAAAGGAAAAAAAAAATCCTGTTCTTGTGTTTTGCTTTGACTGAGGATGCTTTCTGTTTCTGACTGTCCCAGCATCCTGGCTTTCTTCCCATTCCCACCTCCTCCTCCCTCCCGCTTATCATCCTCCCCGTTTGGCTGATGCAGCGATTCATCCCCTCACTCTGTACACTTCACTTTGTGTCCCAAGAGCTAGTCCAAATGGGGCAAAAGACTAAGATTTAATCACACGTCAGTAAGACCCATCCTAATATTTAACAGCACTCTTCTGTACCAATACAACCTGTTATTTGCCAAAATTTTCATCTCTGTGGTCAAGTCTTCTAACTGCTGAAAGGATTAACACATCCTTTTAAGCACATTTTTACACTTATTTGATTTGTCGAACTCACACTTTCCGATGTCTCTCAGCAACATTTCCTCCTATATGCATCCCTAATTTTCATTTCCTGTCTTGTCTTTTCTTCTCCCGTGATCTCCTGTGTCTTTCTCCTGCCTGCCCCTGCTGCTTGTCTCTGTGCCTCTGGCCTTTCCTCTGTCCCCCTCTGCTGTGGTGGGTGTGTAAAAACAGCCTCCAGAGGACAGGACCTGGGTGTACTCTCCGCTACACTATGGCTCAGAGTCTAAGGCCCTGCCAGATGGGGATTGGGAAAGAGAGACAGTAAGTGAGAAGCACTAAAATATTAAGTACAGGAAAATCCCTTAGACAAGGAATAAAATCAGTTGTGTTTGCTGGTGATTGTTTATTCGAGGTAATGGAAAGAAGATCAGTGTACCCGTGTGAGAAGCTTCTACAGTAAATGTACAAGCCTCTCAGGCTCAAAAGTCCATCGTTGCTCCGAGGGTAGGCTTGCTCTGCGTCCAGAAACCCACCCCTACATTACAGCATTCATTCCTCATTGATAAGTGGGTGGAAATGGTCACTTAAAGCTTGTGTGACCATTTAGTCCACGACCAGCCATCCTGTGTCCCTCCAACAACAAGCTGCTCAGCATTTGCCACGACGCATTACTGCATCTCCAGACTCCTACAGCTCATGCTAAAGGGTCGCACTAAAGATATGTATGTTACACTCACAGAGGAGTCACATTTTACAGAACATGGACATCATTTGGGTAACTTTGGGCAATGTGGGTTTTCTAAATGCAATAATATATTATTTTTTTATTTTTATGAGTTTGGTTAGTTTATTTTCAGTATTAAAATGTATAAATGTTCTCACCCCAGATGGACCTATCTGGTAAATAAATAAATACATTTTGGCGATAAATTAGAAATGACATCACTTGGCTCTGACTGTTTTCCTTTAGAGGTTTAATGCGAGGCTGCTTGTTTACTTCATTCAGTGTAGCAGCATTTCCCGCACTCGACTCTATGCCATTCTCTCAGGTGCCGTCGACCATTGGCTCTTTTTTCCTACTCATTTGATTTTTCATCTTCTCAGACGCATCTTAACACCAGAGATGTCCCAAAGCAAGTTCTGTGCCGACATTCCTGATGAAGTCATTGAATGAGCAGCTCAGTTTGGGTGGATAAGTGTGATGAAGACATAAATGAAAAATTTTACTTTTTGAAATCTTCTGCTGCAAGTTACAGTTGATGTTATAAGGCTCCTGACAGCTAGAGAAGGAAGTGAGCTGAAATACACCAGGGAGCAGTATTGGATTTAAATTGCGTAGGTGATATGGATGAATTAAACTGTTTCATATTAGCTCAGGAAATTCCTATTTTACAGCACTAGTTGATCCAAGGTGTTCAACTAAATCCACAGCTAATATTTGTTAGCTGTCGAGTTAATGCTTGCAGGCTAGTGCGAGTCTGCTGGTGCAGGCCGTATCAAAACCTTACACTCTGTTATCACTTTGGTCTGTCATACATGAATACGTCTACACTTTCCCTGATCAGAGGCTCAGGGGTGTCTGTGTTTATGTTTATGAGATTTCTGCTTGCCTTATCGATTCTATTTTCCTGTGTCCCCTTCATTTTATAAAAGCACTCTTATTAGCTGGCTCGCTGTTTCACTATCATTAAGAAATAATGCATGAGAAGATACACAGTTCACACCCTGGGGAAATAAAATGTGTATGCTGTGTCCACTCTGCCTTATACATTCACTCTGTCTCCAACAGTAAACCCTGTTCTCTGGCAGAGAGGAGTGAACGTCTCAGTGGAGAGGACTCATCGGTCTGAAGTCCAGACCTCAGCGGTAGCAGCGGGATCTCTGTCGGAACCAGGATTTTAAACATGAATACAGAAACTGACACCGAGGGGGAAAAAGTGACTTGAGTACCAGAGGGGGAAAAAATCCTGACAGTGATGACATCGTGGATTTCCAACCATCCCTGCCTTTCACCCTTGACAAATGAAAATTATATCAATTTAATAATAATGTGTATGTGTGACATACAGTAGTGCATATACTGTAGTCTTATATGTTTGACATACATGAAAGACCATAGTAACTCACAGTGCCTATGAAAAATATTCACTCCCTTGGAAGTTTTCATGGTATGATATTATAACATTGAATCAAAGAAGATATAATGATGTTTTTTTAGACTGATCAATGAAAAAACAGACTCTAAAGAGGCCATATTATGCCCCAGGTTCATACTTTAATCTGGGTGGGTTAAGTAGGTTTACATGTTTAAATGTTCAAAAAACAGATTGTATTATTATGTGCATTGCTGCAGCTCCTCTATTCACCCTCTGTCTGAAACACTCTGTTCTAGCTCCTGTCTCTTTAAAGCCCGGTCTGCTCTGATTGGTCACACCCACAAGCCTTAGTATGCACCGCCCACCGTGTAGCTTGTCTCACTGCCCAGCTGGCTGCTACCACAACAGCAACAATTAACATGCAACAGGAATACTGGTGAGGATGCCAGATCAGAATGGGCTTCCATATGACAACAAGGCTAACGTTAACTCGGCTAGCACTGGTGAACAAAATTCCTCAAAAAGCAACATGAAAAAGTAGTTATCGGCCTTAAAGCTTGATGTTCACACAGTTTCTTTTGACTGTCCCTCAGTATTCAATTGGTCCAGCATCGCCCCAACCTGTGGGAGTAATAGTTTGAAGGCGTGCCAAACTAGTTGCTAGGTTGGCATTATGCAAGTATGTTACATAGTGACACAAACAAGTAACGGAAGCAAAGGCTGGACAACATTCAAGATGTTTCAGGCAGTTCAAGAGCAGTGTTATCTATAGGAGAGAATCACTCCCTTTGCACCCAAAAGCTAGAGAGCATACTAAAGGAAAGGGGAGACCCCAAAAATCATAGTATGGCCTCTTTCACATCAGTAAACATGAAATAAAACATAACTTCCAAGTGGGGTGAATAGTTTTTGTCAGTATTGTACATTATGATCTAGTTCACACAAGCACAGCCCTCTAATAGGCTTTGCAGGCTTGCCTACTCACCCCTGCAGGGATATTGATTCTTGATACTGACTTTACTGTTATTGTACCCTCACCTGGCGTCCAGCTTTCTCTACCTGGGAGCAGGACATGCAGCCACATGTACATTTCAGTGTTCTGAGTGAGTGGTCAAGCCTGTGTGTTGGAGGGCTGTGCCTGCGCTCATAGAACTGGAGTAACAATGATAACCATCATTTGGCCAATCAAAACAGGACATCTAGACGTCTGTGTCATCCTCACATTCCCAGTAGTGAATATATGCAGTTAAGTTTATAGAGTGAAAAATGAATACACATAATTTCCTTTATTGAATAGATAGAGTGATCAGTAGTTGTTTCATTCATAGCATAGTAATTTATTATTTATATCAAATTGTTTTTTTTGCACCATTTTATATTTAAGTTTTTCTTCAGCTGTTTTACTACTGTGAACTCTTATTTATTTTGTCTGTATTTTATTCTAATCTTCACTGTTACTGGTACTTTTTCACTCAACTTAATTTTTTTATTTGTGTCCAAAGAACTTTAGTTTTTTTTGCTTTGATCATTTCATCAATGCAGCTTTTTTAGAAGTTTCCCAGCTTGTTCTTTTTTTTTGTTTTTACATCACGTTTGTTGTGTAAATTCAGTGTTCCTACTTTTTTCACTACACCTCTTGTGGAATCAGCTGAGGCTTATGACTCTTGCCTTCAAAACAGAAGGCCTCAATTGCAACACTAAGGCAGCAGACATTGTCAGTCATTATCTTCACATCATTACAATGTCTTCCAGTGTTGCCCTATTTTTGGACAGATGCACACAAATCATTTGTAACAATAAAATTTCATATTTTCTTTAATTTTTTTTAAGGTGGAAATATAATCAGCATATCAGTGACAGTTGCTATATCTGGTCGCCCTCACCTCCTCACAGTAAGAAATCCATTGACTGGACATTTCAGATGTTTGTAGATGTAGAGCATCAGTTGTAGTATTTGCAGTCAATATCGTACCTGTTATCTGTATACAGTATGTGAATGAACACAGTGCGTTGCAGTGTTGACTTGGTGAGACACAGCAGTTTGTAAATGGGTTGAATGTTGTTTGCACTTATCAAGAGGACCTGAACATGAACTAGTGATAGAGGCCAAATAAACATGCATCACGTTATCTTCGTTTCTGCTCACACAGGCTGATATTTACACAGCGTTTATGTTCAGATTATCAAGTGTGTGTGTTGGTGAAGTCAATCACAGTCATTGTAGGGTTAGTGTTTACTGTCTGTTAGTGTCTTTGTGGCTGACGTCTTAGGACTCTCAAGTAAGGCTTAAAGCTGGGATAGGCAGTTTTTGGTTTCTTTTTTTTTTCGTCATTGGACAAAAATTCCATAATAATGTTTCAGAATGTTGTAATTCAAGTGGTCTGAGAGAAAACTAGCCTTGTGCACCTCCTCTTGGCTGTTTTCAGGCTTTACAAAATCTCACCCACGATGGGAGACTTTGGCGGTGAAACTCGGATTCAGTGGCGGAAAATCCTGCAACTTGTGATAAATTTCCAGTCCCTCTTGCTCACAAAGGCGTATAGTACAAAATATGTGTGAACACATCACAGCTCCACGCGGCGCTCCCGACTCATTATATTCGAAGCCATGGCGCTCATATCGACAAGTGGCAGGAGGCATGGTGACAAACAGTGTCGAATAACTATTGAGGGGGGAGTGGGTGTGTGTAGTGTACTAGCCGTGCGGCTTTCACTGACACAAAGCTGAGCATGTCCAATTTCCTTTTTTGTGGTGTTGGAGGTCAGTGTGACAGTCCAATAACTCAGCACCCCCTCCTCCTAGAGAATTCAGGTCTGCTGTTTCTTGCCCCCCACCGCCAAAGCAGAGTGTTGCAGAGGCAGTCATAAAGGAAGTCTGCACCATCCTCTCATTCTGCTGTTAGGCAGCATTGCAGCTTCCGCTGAAGCCTGTGGCGCGCCGGCATGGGGCCGCAACGAGCTAAAAGAACATTCTTAAGCAGACAAGTCACAGCAAGAGGGGGAGCCAGAGGGTTTTTCTTTTTTGTATGTTCAAACTGCCTACTGCAGCTTTAAGGTCAACAAACACTTTTTTTTTTTTAATCTAACCTTCAGAAGCAGTTTCTTCAATTGGTTGGTATGTTTTTATGTGTGTTTGTGTGTAAGGGAGGACACATCAATGTCAGACTTTGTAAAATAGAAATCAGCTCATTCTCATGATGTGCAGTGGCCAGTTGTAATCAGTTTGCTGTTGTTCATCAGATTGAGACCATAGCAGCAATATTTTGTACAGTCTAGCTTTTAAGTTCATTTTTATTGCCTTATTGAGAAATTTTACATGTAGGCCTGTTGTTTATATTTTTTTCACTTGTGCTGTTGTATTTATTTTTCTTTCTCATAGTTGTGCTCCTGAGAATGTGTACATAAAATTATAAATACATATATAAAGATATACAAATATATTTTCCATTTGAATCGGAGAATATTATTTTTATTTGGTTTTATTTTTGCTGCTGGGCAAGAAATGATTGCAATCTTCATAATTTACTGTACCATATTCTTCAGTGTGTTTATTGAGATGCAGCTGCTGTATATTTATGGTCTATAAATCACAGCTGTTTCTTTGTAAGATATCCAAAATTGAAAGATTTGTGCGTTTTACTGTACATGCAAATCAATAGGGATTCTTCCAACTGTTCAGCTGTGTTGTGTATGTGTTTTCAAATCGCTGTGTGCCCTCATCCTATAGGGAGAGTCCTTTACAGAGACATAGCATGATTTCAAAATGAATATGCATATCAGAAATGTGTATTTATGTATATCTGTGTATATTCATCTATTTATACGTGAGGATAAATAGATGGCTGTATGTGTGTGTGTTTGGACTCAATCAGAATGATTACAAAAATAAAGCAGTTCTATGAATTGTTGTCCATGGAGATAATGTCATATAATATGTTTATTGATTCCTTGTTGAAATCATCAGACATCTACTCTGAAATGGAAATGTGCCATTTGCTCCAGTTACCTTGGATTTGGGATACAGTTTTTGATCCTTTAACTTCATCAGAGAGACTGGTAAACATTGACTGCTTTCAGTTGTTATGCATTAACTCCTACACTGAGTTCACGAGTCATAAAGGCCGCATAAGTAATTGGATACTCATACTATGTATGATTTAGTATAACAAAATGTACAAAAAGATAAAAGAGTTGTGGAGTTTTAGTCTGTATTTTAGGGGTCAAACAACAAAAAGAAACTTTTGTATACCTTCATGTTGTTATTGTGGCTCGGTTTATATATCAATTACAGTACACTTTAATACTCAGCATACTCAAAAAAACAGGCTATTCAATTTACATGAAGCTATAGGGCGTCGAATCTTGGAGAACAAAGGGTGCAATGCCTCTCGTATTCTCCGATATGGACGGTGATTGGTCGGTATTTTCAAATGGAGCCGTGATTGGTTTAACTATTTGTCAGTCAATGTGATAACATTTCCTATTGGTGGAAATCGACGTTCCTAAACTCACGTGCTCCTTCGCTTCCTTGAAGGTGGTGCCGACTAGCTGCCGGTGGAAAGGGTTGTTGTTGTTTCTGTAAAGTACTTCAAAAGTACAAAAACTAGTCTTCTAAAATGGGAACCCGAGATGATGAATACGACTACTTGTTCAAAGGTAACTTCTCCTTGAAAAGTGGACGAATGACAGCGTCTTCGTCCTCTTTGTAAAAGTTCGATGACAGCAGGACGAACTGAGGAAGTCAACTAAGCCAGCGTTAATGCTAAAGTTAGCTCTACTAGTAGCAAAGTGGCAATCGGTAACATGATAGCTGTTGACTGTCAGGCAAACCATGTAATCACTATTATAAGTCCACCTAGCAGTGTTTAACACTACAACATTTCGTCTTTAGTCGTGTAGAACTTAAACTCGCTCACCAATTAGCGACTCTAGTGATGGTATTTAACGCGAGTCTCTTAGCAGGCTAACGCCAGGTAAATAAGTGGCTAGATAAGTAAGCTAGCTTGCTAACATGGTAGCTACTTGGCCTCGTAGAAGACCTGAGAAGACCGTAAGTTCACTTTAAACTACACGCTTCTCAACACCTGCCTTTGTTGCCATAGGTAGAATCTTAATTAAGAAATTGTTTCACTTTACGAGTTCTGAAAAGCTAGGGCTACTTAGCTAACTTGTTGACATCGTCAAACGGACGTAACTGCTGCTTGACATATTTCTCTGCGCTGCTCCTCATCGTTATCAATTGTCTTCTTAATCAATAGTTTATTACTGCACAGATAGATTGATGCTTTAGTAATTCCTATAGGAAGTTGAAGTAATATAAATCACTGAACAACTGTGATAAGGACGGTCAAAGAAGCATGTATGACGCAAAATGCAACGAAAGCCATAATAAACAGTTACAATAAAAGTCTAAGAATAGGAAGTGAACTACAAACTAGGATCTACTCTAACTTCTATAGAATTAAATGTGCACGGTTGTGGAAGTATGTAAAATTCTGTGCTAACATTGTTTATGAAATAGAGTAATCAATAGTTATAATCTTCAAATGTTACATTTAATGACTCCAGTTCTGCACAGGGTCGACTGCTGGACATACGCTTAAAAAGAAGGCATGCTGAGTCCCAGCCCCTTATTTGTTTTACAGTTTGGCAAACCTTCACTGCAGACCTGCTGTTATAAATTATACATACATTTTTTTTTTAACCATGTGCATTGTGGTTGCAGTTGTACTAATTGGAGACTCTGGAGTGGGGAAGAGTAACCTGCTCTCCCGTTTCACAAGAAATGAGTTCAACCTGGAGAGCAAGAGCACCATTGGGGTGGAGTTCGCCACCCGCAGCATCCAGGTGGACGGCAAGACAATAAAGGCTCAGATTTGGGACACAGCTGGACAGGAACGCTACAGAGCGATCACATCAGCGTGAGTTTTTTTTTTTTCATTTGTGTGCAGTCTTGTGATAGTCTGGTTAATAAAAGGTGTAATATGCATGTAAAAAGTCTGTGTATTGTGTTGCAGAAATATCGACTGAAGTTTGCATGCTAACCACCTAGCTCTGGTCCATCCAGTCTCATAATTCCACTTTGTATCCAGTAGTATAGCTTATGACTCCCACTGGGAAACTATGGGGAAGATATGCAAGCAGCAAGTTTACTTCACACGTTGTCTCAGCTTTTTACTCTGATAAAACAAACAAAATAAACACACAAATGTTAAGACAGGAAATATCTTACACTTCTTTTCTCTAGCAGAACAATACAACCATACACCCACCTGAATTTAAGCTTCTCTCTTTTATGAAACTAAGACAAGCTTAATTGCCTTGTTAACTCATAAAACACACTTCATTCAAACTCAGCAGTAACAAAATAAAGCTCAGCAAATCCATCTTGGTTTATTTTTCCGCTGTTCCAGCAATCATCAGTTCTGGTTTGATTGAAACAAACCCTTAATTAACGGAGTTAGATGTAAGATATTCTGGCCCAACCTTTGTCTCGTTGCTTTTCCGGTTCATGGCTCTCCTGTGCCCACCTCAGTACTGTCGATCCTGGTCCAGCTTAGTTCGCTTGAAGGTTGCTGACCTTGTTGCCAGCATTGCAAACATCAACACTCCCCTGTTGCTCTGAGCTCCCTGTCCAGGCAGACTTTAGTCTAGGTAGCAGGACCACTAACTGGCTGACTGAGCTGACTGAGCAAACAGCAGCTAATAGCTACAGCAAAGAGTATAGTGAGCAGCAGTTAGCAGTTACTCATATTACATATTATACCATTAAATGATAATATGCTGTTAGATATGCTGTTCAATGACACCATAAATCTCACTTTAATGAGTAATTTTCCTATTTATGTAAAACATTCTATTCTAATTACATTACCTATGTTATCTGTCTATCTATCTATACACACACACACACACACACACACACACACTCTATACTGTATATCTACTATAGCGGTAAACCTGCACATTAAATTTACTAAGAAAAACTGCCATCTGCAGTGTTTCTGAAGATGGTTTACTGAAGTTAATTGCATTTTGAGTGTTTCCATGATAAATGTTGCATAGTTACACCTTTATATCATCAAAGCAGATGATAGAGAACATTTTTGTAGTGTGTGGTTCATCAGTTCCTCTTCTTTGCTTCGCTGTCACCAGGTATTACCGGGGCGCCGTTGGAGCTCTCCTAGTTTACGACATCGCCAAGCACCTGACTTACGAGAACGTTGAGCGCTGGCTGAAGGAGCTGAGGGACCACGCTGACAACAACATCGTCATCATGCTGGTGGGAAACAAGAGCGACCTCCGCCACCTCAGGGCAGTGCCCACTGATGAGGCTCGGGCCTTCGCAGGTAAGTCACGGTTGCCTTTGGGGAAGCAGCGCAGCATTTAAAATAGAGACATGTAAATAAAGTAGAAGCCTGTTTTGTATTTTTTAAACTGTTTCACCATAATACCTAAACCACTTAAACCACTTACTTGAAGAATGTCCAGGTCATTATCCAAGCTCTCCTGGATGAACATACATTTAAATTTAATGTGTGTTTCATCCTCAGAAAAGAACACTCTGTCATTTATTGAAACTTCCGCCTTGGACTCCACTAATGTAGAAGAGGCCTTTAAGAACATTCTCACAGGTAGGAAACATGATCAACTGTTAAATATAGCCTGCAGCTTAGTGTAAATCTCCAAGGTAGGGTAACATGACATTTCACTTCTTTAACACTCGCTCTTTTCTCTCACAGAAATCTACCGAATCGTATCTCAGAAGCAGATATCGGACAGATCTGGACATGATGAGTCTCCAGGCAACAATGTAGTGGACATAAGCCTCCCCCCGACCACGGACGGGCAGAGAGGCAGCAAACTCCCTTGCTGCCAAAGCCTGTGACGCTCATGTTGTCTTTTCCTGTCAGTCTTTCCTCTCTTCACCTCTGGTTTACTTCAACTGTCATGCTGCTGTCATCATGATACCCTCATGGGTTCAGAAGTCTCTGACACCAAGACTCTTGTATTTGACATTCCTTTTTGCTGGTTTCTTTTGTCTTTTCTTGGTTTGTTTGTCTGTGTCTAATTTCAGAAGAGCCTGCGTCTGAAAAAAATGACCAAAAAAGCAAAAAAAAAACAACTTTACAGCCTCTTAATAACCTGGTGAGGGACGAAGCGTTTGCTATTCTAAAGTTGATCTTAAAGCTGTAGTAAACCATTTCTTTTTAATTAACTAGCCTTTGTGGTCCTATTGACCCGCTCCTGTTGAAGGAATGGTGAGGGATCAGTAGGACCGTGTGTCAGTGCTTCAAGTGGTTTCTGCTTGCCTCCTTTTCTCAGCTTGCATAGATCCAGACTTGCAACAGTGGAATCCCAATTTCATGTCTGGTTGACCTGATTCTGCCTATCATGCAATATGAGTGTAGAAGAGGAGATGAGGGGAAGGTACCACTGGAGTGTTGATGTGTATTTGGTCTGGAGTTTCTGTTTGCCTCTTTAATTTTAATTTTCCTCTTTGAGCCCTGTGCCTCCTGTGGCATGAAATTAGCATGAGCCAGGGACCAGACTGGCTGTGACTGTCTGACTTAATATGGGCAAGTGTGAAACAAGCTGTTTTTATTTGTGTGTGTGTGTGTGTGTTTGTTTTAATCTTGGTTCACAGAGATACCAAAGGAGACGGATGCAATCGTTATCAGTTTTAGGTTTTCTCATGTAAGCGTGTTCAAGGCTGCTAAGATTGCATTTCATTGCTGTATTTGGCAAACCAATCCGGGATATTTGCAAAGAATGTGTAATGCTATAAAGCAAAAGTAATGTTATAAATTGTGCTGTGTGATTTATTATTTGTGAAATAATGGTGTCGGTCTGGATCAAGCCAGGTTTAGCAGACTGTCTCGAAATGAAAATCTGTCTTTGCACTTATGTCCAATAATTTCAGCGGAACAAATTGCCATTTGTTTTAGAAATACACTTAACATCTTTATCAAGTAAAATTTTTGCGTTGGTTGTAAAGGAAACAATGTTTGCTGAAAATAAAAAAAAATGCACTATATGCTTTTTTTGTCTTAAACATTCATCTCATGTCCTCCATCAACCTTTGCTGTCATTTGACTGTGATATGTGTTTACACGCACCTTTTATCCATTTCCCTTTAATCTGAAATTCTCTGCGTTTAACACTTTCACTCACCCACATTTACAGATGTTGGTTCTGAAAGTGGAACTGAAAATCAGAAATGCAAATTGCTTATATGGTTGGCTGAAACATCCTCTTTTCACTCATCTGGCGGTGATGTTTTCATGTGTGGTTGATTTGATGCGTCATGTATCTTGTGATGCTTCACCTTTCCTAAAAATACGTTAAGGTAGCAAATGTAAACATGTTTTGCTATTTTGGCATTACACAGATACACAAATACTGAAGCATAAATAAACCTATTACACATGACCATATAGCAGACCGACTTTTTATTTTGGATACATTACTCACTCAGTGTACCCACCAAGTTGTTAAGTAACTTGGATGTAAACAGATGGGAGGTGGTAGCATCAGCGGAAATGTTTGTGAGGGCATGCAGGCTCCAGCTGTGTTGAAATCCATTTGACGGATGAAATCAGGCCCCTTAAAGTTGAATACTTGGGTGTTAAAATTCTTCATCCTCATTCAAGCAAATATTGCCAATGTGAATGCATTTTAGTCCCACTTAGAATTTATATATATATATATATATTATTTTAAAGAACACTGCTTTACATTATCGACATTCTGATAAGGGTTAATTAAGTAGCTCTCTGACTACACAATCAGTAAACTTAATTAAGTATTGATTTTGCAAGATCCACCATTTCTTGGACTGTAAAATAAAATCTGTGCAACTTTTTATGACCTTTTTATGCGAAGTGTTTCTTTGAAAGACTTCTGGCCACATCTGCAGTATTTGTTGTGTTTTTTAAAAGCATTATAGAAACCATATGGTCATGGTCTGTTTATTTCCTGTGGCCGTGTTGCGCATGTGATGTTTTCGGTGAACGCCCCTCCCCTCGGCGGGCTGTTGTTATCCTCAATCACTTTTGAAGTCTTTCGGGTTGTGTTTTGCGCTCGTCTTCCCTGAGCTGTGAGCAGAGGCAGGCAGCTGCTCAGGAACCTCCGGGGTGTATTTATAGCCCTGGGGAAACGGAAGCCCGGTCCGCTGTGTGTGATCAGCTGAGGGCTGTTAGCTCGAGCAGGGCTGAGTAGCATATCGGTAGCTAGCTGGTGGCAGTAGCCAGTGACCAATGCTGGGAATTCACACGTAGCCACGGCTAAAAATGAGGCGACATGGAAACAGGAGCTTATTAGGGCGGTAACGGCCGCTGTCGTGAAACGTCTGTGAGAAGAAAACACGGGGTGAGTAGACATTTTAGCTTCATTTTGACACCAGGCGGACGGCTAGCAGCTAGCTGCTGACAGCTGGCAGCTAGCAAACAGCACAGCTGTAACTGGCACCAACTGACCGTTTATTTGCTGCACAATGAAAATGGATGTTGATAAAACATGGCAGTAGAAAGAGCTTGGGCAGCAGGTGTTAATGTTTTAAACATGTCTCTGAAACAAACTCTAAACAGCTAATTTAGAACCAATTGAAGGGTGTTATTTTATTGATACGGTAACGTACAACCCTTTGCTCCAGACAATAGTCTGGTTCAAAGCTTTAACAGCTGGATGCGGTGATGGCAGCTACGTAGCGTTAGCTGCTTGTCAAAGTGAAAATGAAAACAACTGTCTAATTTGTCAGCTAGCTAAGTACATTTTTCAGTGCATTTAACTTACATGCCATTATTAACTGGTGAATGCCTTTCACTTATCTAAAATGTCACAAAATTCACATTCACGTGTATAATTTAGTTTGCCTTACAAGTACACGTGTTGATGTTTCTCAGCTGATCAGATCCTACAGTGTTGTTTTATTCCTGTGTTTACATACAGTACATCACTAGCTTTAAAAGACTCAGAAAACAGTAATTAAATAGATTTTGTTGTTGTCTAAGATTTGGGGCTATCCTTTTGTTTATCTGGGTCAGGGATTGTGTCTCTTAATCGCTGCATTAGTATGATACAGCTATATGTAATGTAAACAAGACCAAGCAGTAAATACTTGAACAGTTTTCCAATGATTTGATATTTATAATCCTGGATATGCAGCAAGTTAAAACATACAGAAAAGCCTATGTTCATAAAATAACAAGACGTAGAAATCTTACAATAATCAAATTTTAAAATGGGCCAAAGTGTGAGGATTTTATTTTGTGAAAATATTAGTTATTTTCTCAAACACCTGTAACTACCACGCTTCTTAAGAGTGATTTTCAGATGACAGTAGCGATAATTATTGTATTAATTATTTATGAGACAGAATAAAACCATAAATAAAATCCCATAAATTTACAAAAGGATTTCTGCTCCACCTGCCAATGTTAAATGTCCTGTTTAAAAAACACGGAGCATATATATAAAGATATATCAGCATACATCATCATACGTATTAGACATACATTTTGGTTTTGGTGCCTAATTTCGTGTAGTAACTCTTACTGTATCTGTTCTCATCAAAATGAAAACCTTCCACTCAGAAATATCAGTTTATAATTGGTTACTGTACAGAATAATTACCAAACAGCAAGAGAAATGTACAGCAGGCCGCAGCACATGTCTGCCTCTTATCTGTAGCGGGGTTATCTGAGGGAAGACAGCTGTTTATCAGTCTGCTGCACATCACACTCACTGACGAATACACTCGCTTTCATAATGGATTAGCAGCTGCTTTGGGCAAGTTGGCTCACCTCCAAGCTGACAGCTTTCTTGTAAATGACAAAATGTCTTTGTAGATAACCTTAGGTATTCTCACGTGGCAGGAAATGAATGGCACACTAAACACACCCTCAGTTAAGTACTGTAATAATATAAAGCTGAGTGGACCTAGAACCATAAAACCATAATCATGCAAAATCCTAAACTTTTTGCTATACTGTTAATAGTATGACTGTTGGGTAGGACTAGTTTTGCTTTCATTTGATTTTTACTTTTAATTATCTTCAACAGCTAAACAGAATAGTGTTACATTTAGCTGTAATGCAGCGTTAAAGGTTTAATATTTAGTGTTTCCACATTAAAATGACAAAAAACAACCAGGACTGTGGGAAAATATCAATATGGAAAAATATGTTTTACTTCCTTTTGTGATACCATATTGATACTCTGGTGCCAAATATTGATATCTTTATTTAAATATGCGGGCAATCTAAATGGATTACCCTGCCAATTTGACTTAACCAGATGTTGACATGGACAAGTTGCAGTCTGTATGTGTTAAAGAAGCACTAAGCTCTGTGCCCTTTTTAGTACATTGTTTCATCTCAGATGTCAAATTCTGTAAAACTGACATCACATTGCAATAAAGTAGTACATAATTGCTACTTTTTGCTTTTAAGGGCCAGGCAGACATTTGAGCTAACTCTATCACATTGTGATGTATTGTGATGACCCAAACAACAGACATCAGACAGACAGCTATCTATAAATATCACAAATCTGATATAGTGATATACTCTATCCCTTAACTCAATTATATTTTGTTTTCAAGGCAGCATACAAATATCAGCTTACTTTAACATGATATTACACTGTTGTGTACATTTATACTATTATGCTGTAATATTGTTTATTATATTAAGTGTTTTCTTTTGAGTCCTTAAGTTTAAAACTCGCTGACAAAGAGTCCTGCATTAAAAATTTTACTTCAAAGCACAAAAAAAAGTACTCATTATGTAGAGATGCTCATTTCAGAATACTTTGTATTAGTGGATTATAGTTATTGATGCATCAGGGTGTAACGACCACTTTAATGTTGTAGCTGGTAAAGTCAGGGATCATTTTATTATTCAAATATTTTTATTGGTTTTCACACATATTATACAATCACAGTAGCTTGAGAAGACACGTAGAAATATGAAAAGAGATCATTGCTCGGTATTACAAACCCATCAGTGGAATACCAGTCAGGGATAGTTTTAACTACTTTATCTTTCTGGCCATCTTGACCTATTATAATGCATGGTTATTTATTTGTTGATTATTTTTTGTATTAATAATCTGAATCTGTGGCGCATGCCACCTAACCATATCGTCTGTGACATTTCTTGCATGTCGTGCCCCCTTCTCTCCCCCCTCGGTTCATATCTGCCTCCTAATTCTCAATCTGTCCTGTAAAGGTGAAAATGTGAGAAAATCTGCATCTGCAATGTGACTAAAGCTGTCAAATAATATAGTGAATAATAATGTAGTGAAGGAGAAGTATAAAGTAGTTTAAAATGGAAATACTCCACCAAGTCCAACCTCAAAACTCTACTTCAGTAAAGGCATTTGCTTACTTTCCACCTCTGATGTTGATTATATCCATTAATTCTCAGTCTGTCTTTATCTGTTTGTAGAAACTAACCGCACCACACCTCCCTGTGGAGAGCAGAGTTTGTGCTTCCAGCTCCCAAAGTCAACCTTCGCCTCTGACCTTTTACACCCTCACCCGCACCTCTGCGGCCACTGTTACTATGACGACAGGGGGCTGTTGCCACCTGCCCGGCTCTCTGTGCGACTGTTCGAGCAGCGCTGGCCTGTGGAAGAGCGTGGAGGAAGCAGGCGGTGACGGGTGCCAGGCGCTCTATGTCACCCAGGTCACGGCTATAGATGGACGGTTGCTCTCCTCTGTGCTCAAACCCATGGCCACACAAAGGTAAGACTTAGTCCTGTGGAGCAATAAACATTTAAATGTCCACAGTGGTGCAGCTGCTGCCTTATTCATTCTGTAGCGTTTTCAGAGCACACCTTTTGACTTGTCATTGTGGGAAAAGCACAGGCTGCTAATTGTTTTAATGATGGCTCTGTTCTGTTCAAGGGTCTCAGTAAGTCATGATAGTAATTCAATCTAAGAGTGATTTTCTTCGAAGTTCTCTGTATTTGTTGTAGTCTTCCTGTTCTGTCGCCTGATTTAAATGTGTTTTTGATCCATTTCTGAAGTTGCTGCAATTTCAAAATTGTAAGACTAAATGAGTAATGCGATTATGACTTTGTTCTGCTACAAACTGATCTATGTGGAGCTTGTGCTCATCTGATTTAGACCCCCTACTGTATATCGCACCTGTGTTCTGTTGATAAACAAACAAACCTGATGAAGCAGATGCAAAATGCGTTGCTCACTCTTCCACTTGCAGAAAACGCTTAAATATGAATTAATTCTGAGCTGTGCTGCAAGATCCTTCTGCGTTTTAATACAATAAATGCATTTGGCTGAAAAGCTGTTACAGAACTGATTTAGGTCTTTTTTTATTCGGTCACAGTGATGGTCCCATCTGCCGTATCTGCCACGAAGGAGGCAGCAGCGAGGGTCTCCTGTCTCCTTGCGACTGCACCGGCACCCTGGGCACGGTGCACAAGAGCTGCTTGGAGAAGTGGCTGTCGTCTTCCAACACCAGCTACTGCGAGCTCTGCCACACAGAGTTCAGCATCGAGCGCCGGCCGAGGCCCCTCACAGAGGTAACAAAGGTCAATGCCCTTTGCCTTGTCTGCATCAATCTCTCTTGCTTGTCTGTTTTTATTTTATGTGGTTGGGCTGCGCTCTGTGAATGATTGTGCATGTGAAGGAGAAGTAGCTTTTTTTTTTTTTTTTACATCTCATCTTTCTGCTTGCTTGCTATTGTATTGTCTTTTCTGTGCTTGATTGACTTAAGGTTTGTCAATCTACCTCTTCTTTGCCTCTCATTCTCTTTCTCTATTTTTCTGTCTCCCACTTGTTATCCCACAGTGGCTGCGGGACCCCGGCCCTCGTAACGAGAAGAGGACGCTGTTCTGTGACATGGTGTGCTTCCTGTTTATCACGCCCCTAGCAGCCATTTCAGGCTGGCTGTGCCTGAGGGGCGCTCAGGACCACCTTCAGCTGGGGAGCTGGCTGCAGGCAGTGGGCCTCATAGCCCTCACCATCGCCCTCTTCACCATCTATGTCCTGTGGACCCTGGTAAAAATGCATTCACACACTGATTAGATTACACTCTTGTAACACACATCTTTAGTTTTAAAATCACCTGCTAATTTGCCATAAGCATACATTAAAGGGCATATTACAAATAACCTGCTAAATTTCATGTATATAACTGACCTCCTTTTTCCGTCTTCTCCTCCCCGGTGGTCTGTACAGGTGTCTTTCCGCTACCACTGTCAGCTCTACTCTGAGTGGAGAAGAACAAATCAGAAAGTACGGCTGCTCATTCCTGAAGCCAAGGAGTCTAACTCTTCCCAGCATTCCTTGCTCTCTACCAAACTGATGAAGAAGTCTGCCAATGAGAGCATAGTATGAGACCAAATGGAGACAGTTGATGATAATGGTGTCTCATGTGCGGAGGCTGATTGTCGAGGCATCACGCCCTGCCAGCTGGTCTTTATGGAAGCATTCGTGGGCTTTTTTGTTTCTTTGCCCCATCAGTACTTAATTCACATCTTTTTATTTCAGTCTGTCCTCCTGTGGGTGCAGAAATGAGCACATTAAAAAGAAGTCTGTGTCCTCATGCTGGGTGTTGACCAAGCTTATGCAAAGGCACTGAAAGATGGAACAGCATATGCAGATGTGCAGAGACAATTATGTGGGAACAGCCTCATCATCATCATCACGGATACAACAATAAGTTTAGAAAACAGTGACAGTAGAATAAGAAATGACCAAACTAATGATTGTCCTGCCTAGTTTCAACAACCCGTCGATGGGACACAGATGACTGCAGAGTGTAGCAGGTCCATTCATTGTTGTGCTGCAATAATGAAGTGTGTAAACTGCTGGATACATGTCCTACCTGGGCACTCACCTACATAGGCCTCGCATTCTCAATGCAGCATTGCCCATCGAGGAGTTCTTTCGAGCCGTTATTGTGTGATCCCAAGTTCATCTGCAAAGGAAAAATGAAAAGTTCAGATGTGTTATTTCTTTACATTTACACATTACACAGTCCAGATGCCAGTATTCAGTCTGAGATGAAGCTTTTCATTTTAGCACAAGCCTACTGGATTTATTTCAAGGTTGTTGTTTTTGTTTTGTTTTTGTTTTTTTTACTGCATCTGATAGCAGCATAGCATTAGTAAAGCCAGAGATTGTGCAATAAAACACTGTGGACATGGAGGTCTTCACAGTACATGAGGAGACCTCTACCAACATGCACAGTTATGCATGCAAGCACTGTTAATAACTTTTGGGGATTTTTTTTAAGTGTCAGTGTATTGTTAAAATGATTTTGTGGTTTAAAAAACCTGGACTGATTTTACTATTCCTACTGAAGTAGGGTTTAACAGTGTCCTCATAGAGGTCCATGTATTATCAGCACTTAGCAAGTAGGTCTCTTATAGGTTGATAGAAAACTCCATCAAAATGGCTTTTAGAGCAGCATTTGAGCAGCATTTCCCCAAGTATTGTTGGGTGGCTGATGCAGTGTACTACGGCATCCTTCTAATTTTCAGTTCAAGTACTTCATCATAGCTGTTTTGTTTTTATTTTTGTGAAACAGTGCCCATGCAGCAGTATGTGTGTAGTTCCCACAATCACACCAAGAATCAGGGATACAGAAACTTCCTGCAAGCATTGATCACTGAAGTCATGGTCAGCATCAGTGTCTGATCTGATGAAAAACTCTCAGTGCTGCTGTTTAATGCTTCTGCCAGTCTAGCATAGACTCTACCCACCAACAGTGACTTGACGATATGCAAGGACCACTAAAGCTTAATCTGAGTTGAGCTTTGTTTTGTCTTTAATTTCAAGAAAGCCGCTACATGCTCACATGCTTTTTCTAAGTCCATTTGATGGATGTCATCTTTTTCTTGCTGCAGACTTGCCCTCATCATCTTTTGATGTTACTTATTTGGGCCTGGATGTATTGTTTTTTTTTTAGGAGAGTAGAGGAAATTCACTTCTCTCCTGTGTATAATTTGGTCAGCCAGTCAGAAAAGACCGACCAGAGTCTACCTGGTTTACTGCTTTATTCCACTTCATTTAGTTTATGGGGAGACGGTTAATTGCCACTTGAACTCACTGTGGCCTGTTCACAGGAAGATGAGCCTGAAGATGAAAACTCCAACAACACATGGAGTACTGAGAATAATTTTGTTGTCAGACCAACATAAGCCCATGTTAAGACTATGCACAGTATGACTGTGCAGATCATTTCATTTATAACTGTGCAATTATGTGCGGCACAATTAAAAAGACCTTATCTGTGCTACACAGGTGGCACTGAAAACAATGAGGACAGCTTAAAACTAGTCTAAAGCCAGACTGGTTGATTATTTTTAATTTAATGACTAAACTTAGCACAGTTTTTGGCTTTTGAATTTGGTTCTCTCAGTGGAATAACATTTCTATTTTTGTGTTATGTGAGTGGTCATGCTATTGATTATCATACTCTGATCATGGTTTGTTCTTCTGTGCTTTCTGTTAACGTTCTTCTCAATGTCAAAGTTAAGGCAGAGGCATTCAGTAGTGAAGCTATCAGCTATGTGTGAAGAGGCCAGAAGAAGGATTTTATGCACAATTGCGTCTTTAATGCTTTTTATTTAAATTACATGCAAATTTGCTTTATGACGATCAGGCTTGAACGATATTTGACTTTAGCTGGTGTGTGGTGGTTGTGTGGTATACTCACAGAGAGTCAACACAAACCATCTCAGTCACCTTCTCAGAGCAGATTTTGGTTATTGGCTGTCAGTAAGCATCAATAGAAATGCACTCTGAAGTTTCACGCTATTGAAACCTTGTGGTCTGAAATAACATTACAAGTGTAGAACAGTCAGGGTGCATCTCAGTGCTGTTTGGTGGGAAATCGACACCAGCTATATGACTGTGTTGAACAGCCATCTTTTAAAAAAAATATATATGTGTATCTGTTGGACTGCTGACAGTGTGACCAGTGGCTGTAAGAGTTACTTCCTTGCCATGGCTTTTTATCTACACCAACATTACGCTCTTGTACTGTTAGCTCCTGGTGGTTGTCCCACATACTGCCCCAGTTAATCATTTGTTTGTGTTTTTAACTGATCTCAGAACAAAGGATTACATCCTGCAGTACTGCGATGCACCCAGGGGGCCTTACGAGCTTATGAGTCATTTGATCATCCGTGTGTTTACTGTTTGTCGTGAACGAGGCTTTACTCAGAGTATTAGGATCTACTGGGGCTGATACTGATTTGAAGCAGTGTAAAGAGCTGTGGTGCAGTTATTCAAGATGTCTGACTTGATGATAGTGATAGTTCATTTAACATTATTGGAAGTCTGCACAAAGGTGCCCACAAAGTATGCAACATTGCTCCTTCTTTGGCTACTTGTCATGTTACAGTTATCTACATGAAGCAGATCCTCGTGTCTCCAAAGAGTTTTTAGGTGTTATGTAATACTTATTTTATATACCTTCCACAATTCAAATCCAGAAAGGGATTTTAAATCATTGTTTTCTTTCTTGTTTGTTACAAACATGTAAATGTTGCTTATGATGTATAACATTTTTGTAATCTTTTAATCCTACACGTCTTTTTTTGGAGGGTGGGTATGTTCATATGTATTTATGTTGCAATTCTTCAGTATTTACATTTTTAAAGACTGCAATGTTTATGGTGTGCTGTGGGAAAAAATACTGGTACCTGCAATCAGCCAAGAATTGTTTGCAAAGCAAATAAAACATGAGGATAAATTATGGGTGAACATTAATTCAGGTGATTTTGTTTTCTTGCATTGATAGCTGTTAATGATAATCACTATTTTTAGTCTGATATGGCCGTTTACAGATCATCCTCTTAGTCCAACGAGGATGAGATGTCATTACTGTAAGTCTGTTTGTGACCACAGCTGTATGCAGCCATTAATCCTGATGAAAAACAACTGCTAATGTCAAGTTTTGCTGCTGTGGAGAGTCTCCTCCATCCACTGCATTTGGAAAGTATAAGCAGCTTAGACAGAATAACACTGGGTCAAAACTATTCCATATGCTGCCTTTGTGAACAGTCACTGTCCTTCAGGAGGAAAAAAAAAAAACACTAAAAATGTTTGAAAGTTTTCACTGGGTATTAATGTCATCAAGATACGTTATCTACTTACAAACTTATCTACTGTACACTCAGCTACAGTAGACGTAGATACTGATTAACAGCTACGTCAGAGAGGTGTTAACCTTTAGTGTACTGTTCCATATCCTTGAAACTGGTACCCTGATAGTCACTGGATTTACTCATTCATGTTCCAGACCTAAGGATATTTTTGCCAGAAAACTCACCTCAACTAGATAAAATAAGAAGTAGAGATCCTTTACTTGAGTAAAAGCAATACCACAGAAGAAAAAATGTTTTACTAGAAGGTTGTGCATTCAAAAGTTGAGCTAGTGCAGAATTACTGTAAACAAAATGTTCTCAAAGTATCAAAAGAAAAAGTACTCATTAAGCAAATGGCCTCATTCAAAGTGTTATATTTATCATTTATGTATTATTGGATTCCTATTATTACTGATGTATCAACATGTAAGACGCATTTTGATGTCATGTTTGAGCTAATTTTACCCACTTTACATACTATTGGGTAGTTTAATCTGTAACAGACGTAACATATTTAAGACACTGATCACATTTTACAAGTAAAAATTTGTTCTGAAAAGTAACTGGTATCAATAGCTGTCCGATAAATGTTGTGGAGTAACAAGTATGATATTTCCCTTGGAGTTGAGGTAATCAAGTCAAGTACGAGTAAGTACTGTATTTAGATACTCGATGAAACAAGACTCAGATCTTTCCTTATAACCAAATCAGATAAAATATAAGAATATTTGAACACAACATGCTACTTTTGTCAAGAATTTTATTGTAAATTTATACAGTTCTTCTTTTTAAAGTAAAACATTGACAACATAAGCCAAATATTCTTCAATAAATACATGAGGATATTTTTGGCATGATAACTTATCTGATGTAAGAAGAAAGTTAGAAGAACCACACTGTCAGACGCATAATACTGCTTCACCAGGTTGGAGTAACTGCCTGTAGTTTATTTACACAGCACCATCTAGTGGTAACCACTGAAATGTATTCCACAACCTCCCTGTACATGACAGAGTTTCAGTTCAGTTCAAACAACTTCACAGGCTTCATTAAGACAGCAATGACTGCCTTGTTCCTGCATTGCAGGAACCTTCACATTGACTCCATGAACAACTCAACCAAGTGACCAAGTGACATAAAGGCTTCTTGTAGTTTTCTTTCATGGCATATGAGAAGAGCATGAGTGAGTTCATAAGTCCTACATAAAACAGGATGAAAGGCAGAAAGAAAGGATAGAGTGACAAGGGAGTTGGCCGTGAGCAGAGCGGCGGGAACAAAAAAAAAAGTGCACGGGTGATGTGATGACGAGGTGGAGGGTGAGTGTCATGGAGAGTCACAGGCTCTGGCAGCACTGGAGTTTGTTGCCCTTCTGCCCATCAGTGGTTGGGGGGACACTTATGTCCACTACGTTGTTGCCTGGAGACTCATCATGTGCAGATCTGTCTGCTATCTGCTTCTGCGACACAATGCGGTAGATTTCTGTGTGGGGAGGAAAGAAACAGATGATTGATTGAATTGTTTTAATTTTTTGAAAGTGTTTTGATTTCTCTGTATATGTAGCTGTGGCACAGATGTACTTCATGATATTATACTGCTACTGATAGATATGCAACACTGACCACGTTTAGATGCGCACTAATATTCCACTATTTTCTAAATATCAGAATTTGATACGGCCATGTAAACTTCATATTTCCAAATTAGGCCTTATTCTGAATGGAGCATTTTCTGATTAAGACGTGGAAAATGCTGACATTACTCAGGTTTTAGGAGCATTATTTGGATGTGTTCACAGCACATTCAGAATATGCATCTCAACTGTTTTTTTTGTTTTTCCCCACAGTTTGCAGCCTCTTGCATGTTTATGGTCAGCTCTGTGTGTTGCCTGGCCAACAGTTTGCAAGTCTGGGGTAGAGATGCATGCACAAAAGATTTCTGGTCAGAAGGAGGAACACCTACTTTTAAACATTATGGAGGAGTTAGATGTCAGCAGGTTTTTGGATATGTGCAAATATCGCAGCCACAAACAACATTTGTGGTTGAACAAATGAAAGAGAGAGGCTGTGTTTATAGTGTGTACAACTGCATGTTAATGCGATTAGCAGAATATTCATTTTCATCAGCCACGTTAACAGCTTCGTAGGAATTTTGACTTTTTTGGAATAAGGGCAAAAAAGTGAATATTTTGTGCATGTAAACGTAGTCTTTGAAATCTTCAGATCGGACATCACATGAGATGCTGCCCTGGCATTGCTCCTCCTACCTGTTAAAATGTTCTTGAATGCTTCTTCTACATTTGTGGAGTCCAACGCTGATGTCTCAATAAATGAGAGAGTGTTCTTTTCTAATGTAGGAAGAGAATAAAGAAGCATTTAAACATGTGCACAGTTAAGATTACATGGCTGGCTTGGCTTGCTCTATGTTTTACCTGCGAAGGCCCGAGCCTCATCAGTGGGCACTGCCCTGAGGTGGCGGAGGTCGCTCTTGTTTCCCACCAGCATGATGACGATGTTGTTGTCAGCGTGGTCCCTCAGCTCCTTCAGCCAGCGCTCAACGTTCTCGTATGTCAGATGCTTGGCGATGTCGTAAACTAGGAGCGCCCCAACTGCGCCCCGGTAATACCTGGTGACAGCATAAACCAGATGAATACCATAACAATACTTTCTTTATTGGAGTGCAATATTTGCATCAATCTATGTACACTAGTTTAGACGCAAAGGAAAATACTCACGCCGAGGTGATCGCTCTGTAGCGTTCCTGTCCAGCTGTGTCCCAAATCTGAGCCTTTATCGTCTTACCATCCACCTGAATACTGCGGGTGGCGAACTCCACCCCAATGGTGCTCTTGCTCTCCAGGTTGAACTCATTTCTTGTGAAACGGGAGAGCAGGTTACTCTTCCCCACGCCTGAGTCTCCGATTAAAACAACTGGAACCAGAACAAACAGTTGACTGCAGAATTACTAACATTGTAGCTGCTAGTTACAGAAAATGTTCTTAACAACTCTCATTAAAGGATGCTCTCTAGTCAAGTATTCATTCAGTCAGGGCCATTTACAGTAGAAGTGAAAATGCTGACTTCTTCCTTCTTCCTGCACTGACAAAACCTTATCAGACTTTGCCCTGCTGGGAGTTATGCAGGAAAAAGCTGCCAAAACCTGCTCTCTGGGAAATCTGACTCAACAGCTTCTCAAGGCCACTGTTCCTGTGTCTGTTGTTACAAATTATCAGTATCCACACCAGACTTGGCCATCTTTTTCTTGTTCCTTAATACAATACTGACTAGATAGATGTGAAAAAGTATATGTATATATATATATATATATATATATATATATATATCCATTTACCCGTCAGTAAACTATCTAATCATTAAAATCCCTACATCCAGTCCTTGGTCAATGATTTGACACTTGATGGGCAGCGTAACCCCATCTCTCCTCTGTTAACTATTAGATGTTAATAAAGCTTGCTTGCAAATCAGTCAGTTACAAAAATCAGGTTCCTTAGCCCGTCAGTGACTGGTCTATCTGATATAGGGTTACAACAACATGAGATTTTCACTGTACGATTAGTGAACAGTCTCTAAAAATATCAAGTTTCACGGTGTACAGTATTACACATTTCTTCTTCTTCTTCTTCTTCTTCTTATTATTATTATTATTATCAGTTGCAATGACCCTTCAAGGATTGAAAACAGAAGCGTTTTTTTTTTGTTGTTGAACAAATGCTTTATGATAATATCACAAAATGTTATGTCCTGACAGACATGAAACTTGACATTTTTTTTAGAAGTTAGAAGTCAATACTGCAGATGAGCAAATATACATGGTATGATAACCACTATATCGCTTTAACCCTTATCTGATTGTTAGAAACCTCTGCATGCTGAAAGGAATAGCTGGTTTCTCATCTTTTGACATCCCACACATCTGACCAGTATAACTTAGTTAAGCACATCATGTGATGTATGTTGTGGTGGAGTGCTTCAACGTAACAACACAATAATAAGCAGATCCTTATTCAGGAAAATGCCACCTCATTTAAGTTAGCAAGGTCAGCAGCATGTTATCAGGAAACTGGATTCCAAGGTGTAAAAGGACCATGTGACCAGTGACTCAGTGGTCCAGTCAGGGCAAATGTGATTGCTTGGTATGAAAATATGCTCTTAGCCATCAAAGGCAAAGTGGTGGCTGGGGAATTACCTGTGTACCTGGCGCGGTTACCTTACAGAAAATCAATGCCACACTTTAGTTTCGCCTTTATTCCTGTCATAAAGGAGTGAGTGTCCTCCCTCAGGCGACAGGTTTACACCGCTGGATGGCATGTCCACCACAAAGGAAACTCTTGTTTCCTTTTCTATTACATTCATCTGAATTCATGAGACAGCCTAAGGAAAATAGGTCACTGTTTGGGCTCCTGTTTAGATAGTTAAGTTTTAAAGTGTGGTTATAGGTAAGTGCAACTTATCTTCAATAACAGTGAAGTTGAATTTCATTATGTTAAACGGAATCGCTACTCCCGTTAAAACAGCTACTAGCTAGCTTGTAGGGCTAACTCACCATACGCCCTACTTTCTGTAAAACCCAATACAAGTGATTTACTGTCAACCTTGACACAAATAAAAGCGCCAGCACTCCTTAAGTAACAGTTACCCCGAGGCTAATTAGATATGAAAACATGCTTCCGACGCTCTAGCTGCGAAAACAGTCTGCTAGCTACCGTTAGCTGCCACCACCAGCTGGCATTCAACCTGAGCACTGACGTTAACACAGATAGGTTAGCATGCTAACCTACGGTCCTTTCCTTGCTAGGTAACGCCAAACAGGGTTATAAATAAGCAGTTTCTGTTCCGCTTACCTTTGAATAAGAAATCATACTCGTCGTCTCTGTTCCCCATTGTTTGATACAACCACCTTCCTGAGATTGCGGTGATGACAGTAAGTGCTTTCCCTGCCCTGACCAGGGTGCTGTGCCAAGATGACAGAAGACAATGCGCACATTGCGTTAGGAGAGCAGCGCCGCTAAGAGAGCTACGTTAACGCCATAACGTCACGTGACTCACCGGTATGAAGCCTCATGTAGACTAAATACAACAACAACAGTAATCCTAATACATATCCATTGTGTTTTTTGTTTGAGTACAAAGTAATAAACTGAGAACTAATGTTTCCCCATTGTCACTGTCTGAATATAAAACTATGATACAAAACATTGACTAGACTTAAAAATTAGTCTAATAATGTTAGTTATTAAAAGAGAGAGAAAAATGTCTTTTGTGGCTTTTCATTATCTTAATTTAATCATATTTTATCTGAGATTCCACATTAACATTATTATTTAAAGGTTGCCATTTCAAAAAATATATTCTTTAATCTGACACAAAAGATAACGTGTTTATTAGGCAGAAAGGCTCCTTCCTAACCTATTACACATGAGTAGTCTGACAGAACAATCTAAACCCTTTAGCTTTCATAAGATCTTTATCAGTGGTGTAAAACAGTGGTCACTTATAACCTGTAGGGACTAAGAAAAAGTTGTATAACAGAATTAACTTTCATGCTCAACTTGTAAGATGAGAAATCCTTTTTAAAAAATTACATTAACTGCAGAGTTTAAATGTCATCAAAAAACCCATCCCTATGACAACTGGGCAAACTTCATCCAAAAAGGAGACCTGTGATGCGACTGGAAGCTCCAGAAAAAGCTACCAGGTGGACCTTGTGCTGGGATCAATGTACCAAACTTTATTTCTATTGTTTTATAGTAAATAAACTAAAAAGGGCTAGCATACCAAAAAGTTTATTTTTACATTCATGAGGTGAACACTGTTGAGCTCACTACATGGCCCACCCTCACATTTTCTCTTTCTCTTAAATGGCTACTTGGCTCTGTCAGCAGCAGCACTTTGGACTTAAATCTCCTTTGACAACAGAACTGGCAGGAAACTGACATGAAACATGAAAGATAAATACTGATGGAGTCAAAACAAAAGACAGAAGACAATGAGTCATTTCCTACCTGACCAGAGACCAGAAGATTCCTTGGCTGGAGTGAAGAGCTTCATTTATAGAGGGGTGGAGGTGGTTTATATCCCAGGTGATGGTTGACCTAAACAAACAGAGACAGAGTTAAAACAATCACTAACAGAAATCCAGGCGTTTTAGTGAAAAGATTGATACATGACCTCTGATGAGTGCATTTGGTAGGTAATAGGTTGATAAAACATAAGCAAGTTCCTCCTAATAACCAGCAGAGGGAGCCACCATCTCTGCCTCCTGACACAAATGTAAAACTTTCCTTTTAGGCCTCTTATTCACATTAAGTCTGCACACTGGTGAAGGAAGTATTCAGATCCTTTATTTTAGTAAAAGTACTAATAACACACTGTAAACATACTGAAGAGGAATTACAAGTAAATGTTCTGTATTTAAATATCCCATAAGTATAAGTATGTACTATAAATCAGGTAAATTTACCTAAACCATGAAAGGTAAAAGTACTTAGAGAAGAAAATGGCCCCTGACACTATCATACAAAGCGTTGGATCATTATTATTCATACATTCACGTAAAAGCAGGATTTTACTGTTGTATTTGGTTGAGGTGGCCTTAAGTTTTTTAACTACTTTTTGGACAGCGATGAATGATCATTTTCCTCAAGATTAATCATCTAATTTTTGACCTGACTCTTGAATGTCTAGTTTTTAAACACTTTAAAAACAGTGAGAAATGCTGTCACAATTGCCCAGATGCCCAGTTGACTAACGGTCAACAATGACCGAAAATACATTTAAATAATTTAAAGGAAAAGAAGAAAATCCTCACATTTGTGAAGCTGGAACCATGAATTGATTTTGCATTAAAACTGACTTCAGTTGTTATAAAAATAGAAAACAGAAAATCAGTTTTCTGCCAATCGACCAACTGATTAATGGACAAATCGTTTCAGCTGCAGTGGAGTAAAATATTTACATCTGAACTGTAGTGGGGCAGAGGTAGAAAGTGGGAGAAAAAGAAAAGTACAAGTACCTCAAATTTGTACTTTAGGTACAGCATGTGAGTAAATTTACTTAGAGTATGCGATGTGCCCTTGTAAGTTAAATGTAAGAAAATTAGCAGGAGTGAACCATAGATCCTCAGTCCTCATATGACCTTTAATCACCAGCTCAGCTACATGTTTATTTTTATAACAGCATTGTCCAACTGCAGCACTTCAAGTTTAAATCCTAAGAAAGCACAAAAACAACACATGACCTTATATCATACTTTTAGTAGCTAAGAGCCAGTTTACTTGCTCTAAAGCTTCTCTTAGCAATTGAAGCTAATACAGGTGAACTGGTTAGATTTTAGGATGCAGCAAGTTTACGGCGCCATCTTGAACGTTTCACTGAAACCGAGCTTGCGCGGCTGTAATTAACGGAAGTGTTTCACACGTACCGTAAGCTTGTTTTGCCAGTTCTCGTTCATTTTAAAACCTGTGAACATTTGATATTACACACTGGGTTTAGTTTCAGTGAGGCCTGCGGGCAGGTGATTTCCTTCCTTGAGAAACACAGCAGCACTCCCTCCTGTAGCTAGCTAAATAACACCCGCCCACTCCACACATTGACCAATCAGCGGCGAGGACGCTGACGTAGGGACAAACAGGTTCTCCTCACTTCCCTTATACAGGTGAGTTTTGGAGCGACCTAACAGAATATGCTGACCTACTAATAACTAAATCTACCTTATAGTCTCGGTCAAATCTCTGTATAATTTGTTATTCTATAAGCATCTACACTCCTTGTGATGGCAACGCGAACCGCGCGCCAGAGGAACCAGCTGCCAGCGTGTTATTATGAAGGATACCTGGAGAAGAGGTCGTTCAAAGATAAGGTAGCTCGTAATGGAGAGGTTTATTTTTGTTATTTTGTGCAAACTCCGTGCAAACACTGTTTGTTGTGTGCAGCAGGCGACCACAAAAAAAATCTTGTTTTTTTGACTTTTTAATGTTTCTGCATCTGTTGTTTATTTCTGAGTTTTTAGTTATTTTATCTGTGTAGTCAAAATGCGTCAGAAATAGAGGAAAAATCTAAACTTCATTACAACTACTTTAAAGAAAAAATGTTGTATATATAATAGGATTGGATGTTTAGTATGGAAGATTAAGAAAAAAGAATAAGAATGTGTCAAAGCCTGTATGATTTAATGACTGTATAGGCTGTTTCTAACAATTATTTTGATTTTTTTTAATTGTCGATTACGTGTAATTTAAAAAAAATGAATTTGCCCTAAAAAATCTCACTGAATCGTGAAATCATGAAGCTGACATCTTCAGATTGCTTCTGTTGTCTGATCAACATTTAGAAATGTTATTCGGTTCCTCTTTGGTGTGATGATTAATTGACTAATTGTTTCAGGTGTAAACTGCTGCCTATGTTTGAAATAGGTCTTCTGTTGTTGTTGTTGATGGCTGCTTTGTGTGTGTGTGTGTGTGTGTGTGCGCGTGCGTGAGTGAGTGAGTGAGTGAAGGAGAGAGACAAAGATGAATGACAAACATCTTAACAATGAGCAGAAGATGCCAGGCAACTCCTGTCAACTTTAATATGTTTTAGTGTCAGAGCACCTGTCTGATGAATAGATGTTGTTGTGCAGAGGAGCTCTGTTGTACTTGGCTGAGCCTTTAGGGAGGAACTGTAATATATTCATTCATTTACCTACATGAGCCTGTACCTAATATTACAAAACTGCAGTATGAAGACATGCATTGTACTTTTGTTAGAGCGTGCATCGGCCCAGCAGTCAGGTGAGGTCAGGTTAAGAGCTGTTTCCATGGCTGGAACGGAGCCTGCCTCTCATTATGTCGTTTCTTGGATGTTGTGTGGACTTTGAGTTTTTCAGCAGCGCCTCTCCAACTAGTCTGACTGCCTCTCTGCTCATTGTGCCATAAAGATTAGAACAAGCCAAGAGCTGACAGAAAACCAAAGACTGAAAAAACTGGCGAGGCAGGCTTTGTAAATAGTAAATCCTGCGTGCTGTTCAGCCCCGCCCTCGCTGATAAGAGTCCATATACACTCCAATGAGAGCACATGCAAGCCTGATTCCAAAAAAGTTGGGATGAACACATGATTGTACGTTACTACATGGGCTCAGGAACACTTAGTAAAGCAGCTGCTGATAAACACAGTTAATTTGCAGATGATGCTTTTATTAATGTTTCACACAGCGTCCCGACTTTTTTCGAATCAGGGTTGTAAGATCATCGATGAAACTTTTCACGCATTCAAATGCAGTCTTATGAGTTTTACAGCTCAGTGCTTGTAAACGGCGTCGGCGTCGGCTTTGACCTGAAAGAGACAACAATAACCAGACAAATCTGATTCATGCAACACTCACACACGCCTACACAAAAAATTAATCCGCTGACACACTTGCATGATTCCCCTCAGGTCCAACCAATTGCAGCACTAAACATGGTTATTGATATCACGAATTGGTTTCTGTTATGGTTACAAAGGCTTGACTCATCAAGTCTAATCCTTTCATATCACCTGCACAGGCTGCAGCTGCCCTGTTTATTTCCTTATTGTGTGAAACTCATTTATTTTCTTCTTTTCCTTCCTGTTGTTTCTTTGTGCTGTGTTTAACACAATAAGAAATCTGTGTTCTTTGTTTTTTCCTCTTTTTATCTGAATTTTGTCCGCGCTCTCTGTTGTTCAGCATGTCTCCCTGTGTTTGCGCAGACATCTCGGAGGCTGTGGACGTGCCTGTGTGGAAACACGCTGTTCTTCTTCAACGAGAAGAGAGACACTGATGTAAGGAATCACAGAGATTTGGGTCAATATGAGAGACAGGTTTAGATGTTTGTCTTGGAATTGTTCTTTTTGAAGCTGCCACTTGGGAATCACATGTCTCTTAATGTGTCTTTGTGTGCGTTTCATCAGTACATAGAAAAACTGGATCTCAGTGGCTTGATCTCGGTAACAGATGACAGCAGCCAGGATCGTAACTTAGATGCAGCCAGACTCAACCTCCAGATGAAGGATGGAAATATTAAATTCACTGTGAGGGGAATATGTGGAAAATATGAAAATAATCCTCTTTTTTTCCCAAGTACTTCCTCGTTTTCACAGTTTTTCTCCCTTCTTTTGTTACAGGCCCCTAATGCAGAGGCTCGTGAGCTGTGGAAGGGCTACATCCACTCTGTGATGGAGGTCTGTGGTGTTTAACATTCAGCTGTTTTTAAATGATTTCAATTGAAGGACTGATGTTTACACGCGTGTAACATCAGGCCTAATCTAGATAATTGCACCCCTCACTTGCTCAGATAATTGAAAACGGAAACTGTGCGTCTCCCCCGCAGCTGTCGGTGCCTTCCTCCCTCAACCTGCTTCCAGGCCAGATCCACATGCTGAAAGAGGCGGTGGAAAAGGAAAAGGAAAGACTGAAAACTGTCCCTCCGTCTGCTGCGGAGAACTCCAGTCCTTATGTCAGCCTCATAGCAGACATGCCAGCGTGAGTATTAGCAGGACTCGACACTCGCGCACAGGTGAAATGATTTCTTTAAAGTGGCTGCTGATACAACAGCCATGACCAAAGTTAATATTTGAGAAGAGCATTTTGAAGCGAATTAAAAAGGTCAAAGGTCCACATGCCCTTTGTTTTCCAGGTCTCCTAAATCTATAACCTTTACCACTGAAAATGAGTTAAAGGGCTACAGTATGAAAAGAATCTGGGACAAAAAAAGGCATTATGTATCTGTATCTTGAAGCGTTCTGACAAAAAAGACACATTTAATAACTCAATTCACCTTCACTTCAGGCCAAATTACCTTTACTGGAGGCGGTAGACGCCTGCATCTGTGCAGGTGCTTTGTTGTTGCAGCCTCCAACAGTTTACAGTGTTCACAACTTTGCATAGCAGTGCTCTCCAGGGAAAGCTGTATCATTTGGTTTTCAAATAAACTCAAGTATTAAATGCATTTTTATGGCTTCAGCAATGTCATCATCGTCTAAAAAGAATACAGCATTATGAAGCTTAAATCCAGACTGATGTGTGTGAGGTGTCAGTCGGTTTCAGCATCTCAAGATCCAGGTCGGCACAGTCATTGCTGTCTTGAATCTCAAACAAGACTTTTGAAGGTTTCTCCTCTTGTTGTAACAAGCTCAAAAGGCAAAAATACACCTTAAGTCTTTATACTGGATGCATCACTTCTTAATAACCCACTAAAATCAGTTTTAGATGAATGCTGGCAGTTTTTCTTCCTGTCTCATTGCTGTGTCTTCTGGCGTCCTGCAGTTGTTATCACAGTGTCTCTCGTCTGGAGGCAGAGCTGCTGCTTGAGAAAGAGGCCAAGAGAGGAAACCTGCTGCTGAGGCCTGGGAGTGGAAGTAACTCCTTCGCTGTCACCACCAGACAGGACCTTGACGGGTACACACACACACACACACACACACAGACACACACACACTCAAAGCATAAACACACACACATGCAGATCTACGACAGAGGCATACACACTTAATCTGTGCAAAAAACGGGCTGCGGTGCTGTGTTACTCCTAGAGGAGAACAGAACAGGCCAAATTTCAACACACTGCATCTGACATATCTTTGCAAATGTCCTGCTGTTGCATGTTGTCGTCTTGAACAGTTTCTAATCTTATTTGTGTTTTGATTGCCTCCCTCCGTCCTCCTCTATCAGCGCTATATTCAAACACTACCGTGTGGCTCGTAAACCTACGGGGGGCTTCAC
The DNA here is from genome assembly GCF_017976325.1 of Chelmon rostratus. NCBI lineage: Eukaryota > Metazoa > Chordata > Actinopteri > Chaetodontiformes > Chaetodontidae > Chelmon > Chelmon rostratus. Next base: position 23,145,150 of record NC_055661.1, read on the forward strand.
CATTGAAGTGGACAATCCTGTGAGTATTAAAAAATCAGGTCCATATTGAGGTAGTTGAGTGAGAAAGAACCAGTTGCACTTGACAACTTATTGATCAGGTGAAAGAGGAGATGAACTGCAGATTAAAGGGATTGTTGGGGTTTTTGTACGAGGCGCTTATGCATAGTCATTGCAGCGAATGGCGGTCAGAATGTTCTCAGTTTGAAGATGCAGCGCGATGTGCTGCTGTGGACAAGGTCAGCAGCAAAACATATTTATCCACATGCAAAAAGCCCCACCTCAAATAATCGTAATCAGTTTAAGTGTAAGCTATATTTTGAATATTTTCAGTGTTTGACCTTGCTGTCAACAGCTTCTTTCTTTCTTTGGCTCTACATCTTCTCAACCTTAACACTTTACATATGTACAACGGTGAATATATTCTAAATATAGGTACACTTAAACTGACATTATTTTAAGTGGGCCTTTATTTAAGATGGATAAAATACATTTTGGTGCTGACACTGTTTGCCTCTACTGTAAGAAATGTAAGTGTAGCACATGACCTCCAGGAAATGCAGTGGGTGGTTACAGGTAAACACGGAGGTGGCAATAAAAATGTCAGTCAGCTCAGTCATATTTCTTCTGCTCTTGTGCTCCACGGACGTGTTAGATAAGGCTTAATGACACGACACGCCTCTCACTTTTGCATGAAACTTACTGGCGCGAGGAGCTGCACGTAGCTGATACTTTTAATTTGATTGAGAATGATTTCCTTCTCAGCACTGAGGGCAGATAAACAGTAATTAAGCCTCATGTTATTTGTGGTTGAGCCAAGTGTTTTATTGTTCTCTGTGCAGGTGCCCTGTGCCACACTACACGATGTGATCAACTATTTGGTGGAAAAAACTGACAGAGTTTTGATTCCGCTCATCATTGAGGAAACTTATGAGAAAAACATCTGTACGTGAACGTTTCATCTTACTTTCTCTGTCACTGTTTATTTTCCTCTCTTTTTTCCTTTCTTTTTCTCACTCACTTCCTATTTAAGTAGGGTCGCCTCTTTAGCTGTGTAATTATTATCCAGTATGCCAATATACATTTACCAAGAAGCATCCATGACTGATTAAAGTTCTGGCTTTATTACAGCTTTTATTCGGTCTGATGATGAAAATGGAGAGAAGAGCGTTCAGCAGGCCCCGTCGAACCCCGTCCCACCAAGTGTGCCCCCCAAACCAGGTACAGAACTATGTCTTTTAATGCAAAAACAAGCTAACATGGACACATTCACATCCTGCAACTAACCTCACTACACTGTTTGTCAGACCTGTTTGTGGCCCTATGACGCATGCAGGTATTTGGAAATTCCACCTCTACAAATGCGTGGTTTAATCTTGGACTTCTTCCAAATTGCAGTGACATCAAAAATGACTTTTAGTCGGTCTTTTGGACCATAAAGCAACCACTTTAACAACAATTGTCAAAAAAAATATATAGTACAATCTTGTATTCTTTAAGATAAACCTAAAACATATCTTAAGTGGTTGGTTAATTTGCTTTGTGCTAGCAGGTGCATAAAAATTGTCCCCCAAATATTATCTTCAATCAAGGATTTTTGAATCATTGTGGTAACACTGAAGCTTTCCTGTGCAGGTACGACTGCACTGTGACACCACTTACTCACACCCACCCAATCACTCACGCTCTGCTTGCTTTTGCACCCGAGCGCATCAGGAAGAAATTCCTCTGCAGAGTTTTGCTCTGCTTTGGACTTTGTAACTCAAGCGAATGTTAACGAGACTGAGAGTCTATAGTAGTGGTTCGTGTCTTAAATTGGTTTTCCACGCCTTAAAACAACACCATGTCTGATGGAGGGCCGACTTTGCAGGTTGGGTTTGTGTGCTGGTTGTGAGTAGCTGAACCAAAGAGGGATCTTTTTTTAATGTTTTACTGAAAAGTTATTAAAAGTTCTAGTAATTGACAAGAAGCAAGCAAAGATTACAGCAAGTCAAACATAATTTGGTGGAGCAGGTATATGTTTTTCTGCTGTCCCGTCTTCTTAATTAGACTTGCGTCCCTTTGTGTGGGTCAAGAGCCCCAAATATGGACCCACTGGACCACGAAGTCCAAAGTGGTGCTTCTGAGCTAAAGGCTAATATTAGCATGCTGACATCCAACAGATATAGTGTTTACCACATTCACCATCTTAGCCTGTTAGCAGGCTAACATTTGTTAATGAGCACTAAACACAGTATAGTACAAGAACAGCTGAGGCAGAGGGGGATGCCATCATTTTTGCAGATATTTGGTCATAAACCAAAGGACATATTGGTTCTAGATGGAGGTTTTTCAGCTCATCCTGCAACCAAATTTCACGGCAATCCATCCAGTAGTCACTGAGCAAGTGCTTGCTCATGGGGGAACTGTTGAGTCCCTGTACATAAATGAGTACAGTCTACATGGAAGCTATCATGAGGCAACTTTTATTGTGATTTGACAACTGTGTGATCCAGACCCAAGGCATGCTGTTAAAAAACCTGCACACGACCAGCATCTATAGCCTATAAAACATTGTATTTGTGTTGGCTTCCACCTGCTTTGGCTCAGGGTTTCGGTGATATCGCACAAGGACACGGTGACAACAGCTGTTGTATCTATATCTTCAACAACACCGCACTAATTGTAATGACGTTGTTTGTTTCCCAGTAGCTCTAAAAATACCGACACTTGTACCAGCGCCAGCAGCGTTTGAAGACGAGCACATATATCTGAACGACAAGCGTGAGTAACTCAGTGCATCTATCATTCCTGTCGTTTGCTTGTGTGTCTTGCAAACATAAACAGGTGTGACTTCATTTTTTCCGCTGCTGTTTCTAAACTAAAACCTGTGTTCAAACAGTGGAGGAGAAAGAAAGGAGAGAAGAATCTGCAGCCGTCCCACTGCCACGTAAGTCCCTCCGTCTTATCTGTCAGCTCGCCGTCAGAGTATTTCCCTTTACCTGCCGCATGACTGTAATCGTGATATCGTTTTACGACCATGAATCATTTGGGTGTTTTTGGCATTCAACAGAAGTGGAAAAAAATGCTCCAAAGAAAGCAATGATGCCTCCAACTCCTACTCCTCGCAAATGGGCCTCCTCTACATCGCTCCACACCTCTACCTCCTCCACCAACAGCTGGAATCCGAGGACCAGAGCCCATGCTGACAGTCTGGGACAGAGTAAGTCCACAATGCTTTCAGTCCACTGAAAGCAATTTAAGAAACTGTATCTTCATTTGCTTTCTTGCTAATATCCCAACTTTCTTGTCTGATTTGCTCTAGTTCCCCTGGCAGCTATATCAGAGCTGAAACTCAAGCTGGAACAGAAGACGAGGAGTCAGGAGTGACCTCTCCTGGTGGGAGCCCGTCACGGCGTCTGTGACTCACCCGTGCTGGTCCGTCCCTGCAGGATGAACCAGCTTGTGGGAGCGGAGACCGGCTGCTTCCACGCAGACGGCCTCTTCCTCAGCAGCATCGTGACTCCGCTCCTCCTCGTCAGCTGGCTGTCAGCAGTGAAGCCTCTCCAAAGATTAACGCTTTATTGATTCTCTTTACTCGGACACTCATTAGCAAATGGGTTGACTGTAACGAGGGGTGTACATGTCACATTATCTTCACCATGTTTCTCTGCACATTGACAACAGTGTACATTTTCCTAATTAGATTTACTACATTAGTGCTGTTTTTGTCTGCTTTTTTAAAGTGTAATTAGCAGCTGATTTGCATTGTATAGTTTTCTACATAGCTAAATGGCTGTATTTATTCTGCCTTAGAGGCATGTGATGTTTATACATATATATATGTATATATTGTACCGCATTGAGTTGGCCTGTGGTTATTGTGCCTACTATATGTGAATATATTGTTTCGTTTTTAAGTAAAACTCTTGCTTCTGTCACATCAAATCAGACACATGTGAACAAGCAACTTCTCGTATGTGCCATGCAGCAGTTAGAGATCAGTCACTCAGTTTTATGATGTTCTGCAGCGGGTCTGTTTCCTTTGTTACACCTCTTCGTCCTTCGTTGAAGCAGAAACCCAAGAACAAAGTGCTCTCTCACTCCTTTATTACCTCAATGACTGATACATTATAGTGGAAAAATTAAACTATGTACAATAAATTGTGACGTTATGTCAGCATGTGAAATAAAGTTAACATAATTCTCAGCTCGACGCTTCTTTAAAGCATTGCAGGCTACAGTTATTCGGGAGATGCATACAGGAGGAGCAGCATGGCAAAGCAGGACTGTTACCATGTGTGTGACAGGGAGGTCGGGGCGGTGCACAAACAACCACTTCATAACATCAGTTTCCAGAGTTGATCACTTTTTCTTGGACCCCAAACCTGGCTAACTCTCATAATGCAGTTGGTTAGCTGAGGCTACTTGCTAGCTATTTGTTATATTTGGACTACAGGCAGCCCACTACTCATAATGGGATTCCTCTTCTGAAAGTAAAGTGGTGTTATTAGATTGGACACATACACACTTGCACATACAAGCATTAGGGTGCAGCGAACAGAACATATACAGTACGGTTATTTCCAAAAATCCTGAAGCCCTATCTGATGACTTCTCGACATGAGGAGTTAAAAAAGCTCCCCTCTAACTTTCTGTGCAGAATCTGGCTGTCACGTTTAACCCCACAGCCAACACTGGCTGCTTCAAACCCAACAGAACCTCAGCAGGAGGCTTAAGGGCCCAGTGTCTTGCAGGTTAAGCGTGGGACCTGACTACAAAGAGTGAAACGTAGTAAACACTGTTAAGTCTGCATGCCTTGGCAAGAAATAAATGCAATCCCTACTATTCTTATAATCTATGAGTTGCTGGCAAAGTAGAGTTTAATAAATCCTGACTGAGTAATGAACTACATTCCTTTCAGTAGCGTTGTCTAGGAGCAGGTTGGTGTTTGGGTTACATACTGCAGGTTGGTCGGTGGTTAGAGGCAGATTCAGTAGGTGATAATTACCACTAAGCTACGTTACAACCAGGTTATATTGACACTGACACGATACATTGTTTTAAGTTGGAATGAGGAGACCATTCCTCGCAGTGAAATATTAGCATGTTGGTGCAGATCACCCGATGTGGCCAATCAGTTTGGAAATGAGGAGGAAGGCACAGGGAGAGAGCAGACAGGACAGGCCTTGACCCTGCGCCTGCAGCTGGCTGCATTGACAGTACGACTGACAGTTTTGGTGATGGAAAGGAAAAGAGGGGCAGCGGCCAGCGCTAAATCATTGCTCTAGCAGCAGCGGGACAGTGCTAAATGAATGTGTAGAGACGAGGAAACTAGTAAGACTACAGCTAACATGTCCCAAGCAATCACAACGGCCAGATTCATACATCTGAAGAGTTCTGTCACTGACTGGCTCAGATGACTCACTTGTTCCCAAAACCATTTTTTTGTCGTCATGCAACACAGACTGTGCACGTGGAACAGGCTGAGCCATCGTCTTCCAGTGATGTAACTCTTCCATGATATGGCTTGGACCGCAGCCAGGGCAGAGGTGAGGTTCTGCAGCGCGCGGCTGCGGCCGAGCAGAGCTGGGAGGCGTCCAGCCGGCTGAGCCGATGGGTCTAGGTGAGGCTGGCGTTGGAGCTGCTGGTGCCGCTGTTCTTCCTCTGGCCGCTTTGCACCACGCTGGGAACCTGCAGGCCCGTCACGACTGAAAAACTGCCGTTCCACACCTGCGGGGAAGGGCGCAACAACAGGCAGTTTAGAAAGCGAAAAAGGTCATGGGACAACAGAGGAACTTGTAGATAGCAGACACATTTGGAAGGGTTTTGAGGAAATGTTTCTCACCATGAAAGCTGGTATAACTGGCTGCTGGAACTTGGTTTTGAAGGTGTGCATCAGCTGTTTAGTTTTGGCGTTGTAGAAAGACAGTACACCTGGAGAGAAGGCAAATCCCACACAGTGTGTACAATATTCAAAAACGGGGCAGCACCTGACATTTTCATTGCTGATTGATCCGTCAATTCTTTTTCACTTAGTTTACAAAATGCTTAAAATAACGTGAAAAAAGTCTGTTAGAAGTGCACAGAGTGATGAGTGAAAATGCTTGTTTTGTTCGCTCATCAGTCCAAAACCAAGAGATATTCAGATATTCAAAACAGCAGCTTTTCGGTAATGTGTGAACTGTTGCCGGATTTTATATTATTTTATCTGCAACATATTATGCTTCAGGTTCAGCACTAAAAAATGTTAGTACTATTTCTCCTTATTTACACAGCTCATTTCCACTGAAAATGGAAAATAAAAAGCTTCCTGGATCAAAGTGTAACCTGATCATTTGCAGCATAACAGATCATCAGTGATTCTATCTGTGGGCTTTCAAACACCGACTCTTTGTGTTGACCTTCGTACCTTCGTCATAGTTGACGTACACTCCTATACTGTTCGGGATGGGACAGTCCAGCGTTCGGGCCTTGTTGTTGTGCTTGGCTGTGAGGCTCTGCTGCAGCCAGTTGTTCAGGTGGATGCACCAGGAAGCGCCGCTTTTCCCCAGCTGGTCGAATCGGCCGAGGCTCCGCAGGGCGACGCCCACGGCGAAGGCTTTGCTCTCCTTATCAAACCGCACCTCCCAGTACTGCTGGCCAGCGTCGATCATGGTGTCAGCTGTCACGACATGTAAGTCCAGGTGATACATTTAGTCACAGTGTCGACACCGGCTGCAGAGCGCTGCTTTGTGCTTGAGAAGTGTGCCTGCATTTGTGCAGATTGAGGTGGCTGCATAACACTTGGCTTGGTACAACTGGAGCGAAACTTCTGTTCAAAGTTATTTGTGTTGGCAGTTTCACAGAAGAACCATCCAACAAATATGGGTTTTGATTGCATGAGAAATAACCATAAATAAAAAGAATATGGAGCTGCAAATAATGCCACAAAACCAGCTTTCATGCAAAGAACTGCAGTGTTCAGAGGACAAGTTGGCTAACTCTGGTTTAACCGTGGACAAACATAAGCAACTACTACTCTGTATATACTCATGACACTTAGCAGGATAGCTATGAGCTTGTGAGCTGGCCTGCAGCTCAGTTTTAAATAAATGTGCAGCCATAACTCAATTCTGGTGTGTTTTAGTCCTGATTGTAGAAATGCTAACAGAAATGAAATGCTCTTGCTAACAGTGTGTCTTCTTACCCAGAACTGTGTAGGACTCTGCTGTAAACCGGTCTCTGCTGGGCCGGGCTGTCGGTGCTCTCTTAGGCGACATCAGGGCTGACCTGATGACAGACAGTGAAAGACATTTTTGAGATTTATTCTTAATCACAATAAATACACAACCACAGACCTCATGAGGTTTTTTAGACCCCTGCTAACAGCCAAAGCCCAGATTTAATGTTCACATTCATACAAACCTGGCTGGAGAGTGCATCGGGGAGTTGGTTCGGTTCTTTTCCTTGCGGATGTCCTGTATCTTTCCTCCGCTGCTGTCCCACTCCACGCTCAAGTCCTCCACCTTCAGGTTCTGGTGGGACGAAACGGAGTCCAGTTTGAAGTTGAAGGCTGCAAACAGATATTGAGAAACATGTTTTATTAACACACTGAAACACAATCTAGTATTTGCATTCCTATTAACAAAGACCCCACAGACATATCATGCATTGCACAGCCTTATTAACCCAGTCTGTGTCCAGCATTCTCACCGTGGGTTTCTAGTGTAACCGGCTCGGAGAACTCTCCCGCCACGGCCTTGTTGCACGCTCTCACTCTGAACGTCATGTAGCGGGTGTCAAAGCGCAGACCTGAGAATAAAAAAACACAGTCAGCAACCTTTGTGAGTCAGCTTCATCAAAGTTCAGGCAGCAAATATCTCCTCCTCCTACCTGTGAGCGTGTGCTCCATCTCTCGTATCCCCTCCACCACCATCCAGGGGTAGTCCTCTCTGATGCGCGGCGGACCCTCGTGGTTCGTGCGCCGATGCTCCAGTATGTAGTGGTCTATCTTGCTGTCGGGCTCCGGCAGGGTCCAAACCATGCACACGGTGTTGTCGCACACCTGGCACTCTGACACCTGGATCTCTGGAGTGGCGGGAACTGGAGAGAAGACGCAAATTAATGCATTAATTGATTTTTGCCACTTGGGGGCAGAATGACCCCAAAATTAGCTGACAGGTTCGCAGCATAGCATAAACTTCTGGCTAAAGTGTTAGCAAACAGTTGTATATTTACACATCAGTCATATATAGAGCAACATTAGCATTCATTAGGAGTCATGTTTGTGTCAAGTTTAGCTCTGTTTCGGTCTTTGTGCTTAATGTTCATCTGTTCACCAGCTAGCCAACACTAGTGAAGGTTTGTCCGTTTGCTGTTGAACAGATGGCGTACGGTGGCTTTATCCGAGCATTGTATTCTACAGTGGATACGTGGGCTGTAAAACCACACCAGTGCACTGAGAGGTGAAGGAGTCTAGCACAGCTGCAGCCTCTGCACTTAATTTTCTGTGGTTTCATCGCTGCGAGCATCCAGTCATGTGACTCATTATTAAGTGAGATACTGAGAAGCGGAGCTGAGTGAAGCGGCTGCAGCAGGCGGCCTGTTTGACACGGAGCCCTTGTTTCACCGCGGTTAGACTTTCTGACTGAGTGTTTGATTCGCAGCAAAGGCACAGAGGTGTGTGTGTGTGTGTGTGGGTGTGTTGCCATGTGTTACTCATGTTGTGGGGACATTAATCTGCTTGCACAGTCACACTGTGGAGACGAAATGCAAAGTCCCCATAATGTAGATCATTAAATGTTAGGGTGAAGACTTGGGTTAGGGTTAGGCAAGTAGTGGTTATGGTTATGGTCAGTCTCCAGGAAATGAATGTAAGTCTATCTAAGGTCCCCAAAAGTGAAACCTAACGTGTGTGTGTGTGTGTGTGTGTTCACTCCTGATTTCCAAAGACTATCGACTAACGACCCACATCCATATCCAGCAGCAGCCACTTTATATAAAGAGACGATAAAATAAAATCTGCTATTTGTTGCACTATGGACCCAAAGTATCTGCACCACATTGTATATGGTAGCTATTTATCCAAAAACCTTGATATTTCTAGTACTTTTCAGCAGTTTTGTGCTTCTGTATTTATTTCTAAATACTTGTTGTGTTGTTTTATCTTCAGATTTGTGCACATGCTGTGAGAAACGATATTTCGGTCTCTCTGAATGTCCTGCACATGTGGCAAAATTGACGAAAAGTTGACTTCCAATTTGAAACAAAGGAGATTTTTGTTATTTTTTGCATGAATGAAGAAACTAAAACTGTTAAATAAATGTAGTGGAGCAAAACCTATGCTAACTCCCTCTGAAATCTAGTAGAAGTATAAGCAGCATGAAATACTGATACTCAAGTAAAGTACATGCACAGTATTGGCATAAGTGTGGTTGATGCCGCCGCCGTCCGCAGCTCTTTTATTCCTGTCTGTATTTCTTTGCATTAAAAGTGGAGCAGACCTGGGAGAAATTTGAGGCCCTGCAACATCCCCCTCTCCTGGCTGAAATCCACCATCAAGTGACTCATGTTGTCACTGGCTTTAGCCTTGAGGGAGAGGCGAAAGGCTGGAGCCATTGTCACGCTGCGGACAAAGAGAGAGACACACAGAAACACACAAACACACGGAGTGGAAACAAGCGTGCGCCATTATTCAACTGGATCAGAGGCAAAAAGAAAGGGGGGGTCTAACACTGCTCGCTAAGAAAAGGCCACTAACTAACTAGACCTCTGCTACTGCCACTGGACTCGTCACCCTGATGGACATTTAAAAAGCAGAGCTAGAGAGGGAGCAGCAGTCATCCAGGGAGGGGCTGACACAGGATGGTACAGACTGGAGAAGACAGTGGGAAACACAAAGACAAAAGGCTCTCGAGTGGACAGTTCTCATTGTGCTTATTGTCTACGAAATGGGTGCGGTGGCTAGATAGATTGAATGCATGCATGCTACAGCACGAGATGGCTCAATGGTTACAGGAGGCTATGACAAAAAGGGAAGCAATGGATGGCTGAGTACTATACCTATCCTTAATGTCTTTGGCCGCCTGGAGAGGAGAAGCAGAGAGGGAAAGGAAAAGGAGAGATACGGAGCCCATCATGTCGTCATGTAACACAAAAAGTCGCTGGTGGCTGTGTTAAAATAAATGGTAGCATGACACCACGAGAACGACAGATTAAATCATGTGCAAACACCGATTCCAAAGGAGTCGGTACGCGAAGCGGAAACAAACACAGAGTGTGATGGTTTATAAATGAACTGCTGCTAATGGTTAACGAAGTGCTCCTGAGCCCATGTAGTAACATTCTTTATCCAATCATGTGTTCACAAAGTGGTGAACCTCGCTCCATCCTCGCTTGTGAGTGACTGAGCCTTTCCAGGATGCTCCTTTCATACCCAATCATGATGCTATCACCTGTTACCAATCAGCCTGTTTACCTGTGGAATGTTCCAAACAGGTGTTTTTGGAGCGTTCCTCAGCTTTCCCAGTCTTTTGTTGCTCCTGTCCCAACTTGTTCGAAACACGCATTAAATTCAGAATAAGCAAATATTTACAAAAATCAATGAAGTCGTCTTTGTTTCAATTGAGCGGATGTCAAAAAGGATTATAAATGATTTCACACAGCGTCCCAGCTCTTTTTGGAATCGGGGTTATACAGTATATGGACACTAAATTCACCATCAGTCATTTAAAAAGTGAAGTTATAAACAGCGAGCAGAGGGAACAGTGCAGCGGCATGACATCAGCGTCGGAGCGGCTCGCCTACCTGCGTGAAGCCGTCCGTCTCGGAGGAGCACAGCGTCTGATTGGCCAGCTCCAGCAACTCCTCTGAACTCTCCAGGGCTTTGGAGCAGGCGCTCAGCTGACTCTGAGGAAAAAGACAAACAGAGTCACGTCTGCCCACTTCCACGCGTTCACCTTCGGTATAATGGGACCACTGTGCTCCCTGCAGAAGCTCCGGAGTTTGCGGCATCATTTGAGAGTCATGGCTTGGTCCTGAGGCTGCACAGTTGTTGACGCATGCGCCAAACACAGTCTATGATGTTATGACCTGGGAAGAATGATGTGGCAACATTTCAGCACGTGAGCTGGGACGACTGCTGTGAAAAACTTCTGACTCAATATGAGCTATCTGAGGACAGAACTTTAAACGCCATGATGCCAAAAAACTGCTTCACATATTTGTGGCTAAACAACTCCATTAAATGAATCTAATCATTAATTATCTCTCTAAATGATCTCACATGCAAACACATTTTGTTTATTGCTTTATATGAGGCTCTTTTATGCATATATACACTTTGTTTGCCTCTGTTTTATTCTCTTTTTACCAAAGACCAGCTGTCTTTAATTTGTTTGTGTGTGTATTGTAACACTGCCGCCTGTCTGTTTTTGTTAGAGCACAAAGAAAAGTTGATGACATTTAAATCTTCCTGTGCAGAGCCAGGTTCTCGCTTTGACACCTTCTCAGTTTTTAGTCAGACACTGAAAAGGTCAGGTGCCTGTTTTTTGTTTTTTAATGTGGCGACCTAAAAGCAACACATCATTTAGTGATGAAGATGTGACAACGTCAGAAATTTGACTTTTTTGCTTATTTGCTTGGCAGATACAACCACAGATTAGATTTCTCTCCCACGCTTGAATATTCTCCCTGAATAAAACAAACCTTTAGCATTTAAACACATTTGCAGCTACTTCGTAAGTCTGAAGAAATGCAGCTACCTGCAGCTCATAGGTGCGGCTGGCTCGCTCCTGTTTGATGCGCGTCACCATGTTCTCCTTCATCTCGTCCAGGACGGAGTGGAGGGAGTTGAACTCAGACTCCAGGTCCTCCTGCACTCTGTTGGAGTTCGCCTGGTGTCACCAACAGCAACAAAAAGAGTGAATACAGGAAGTAACCCGAGCACACTGACAGGAAAAAACCCTGAACCGTGTGCAGCTGGGATTAAATTTCACCTCAGCCTCTTATGTTTCTGTACCTCCAGGTTGTCGAGGCTCTGTTTGAGAGTGCAGGCGAAGTTGGAAAGCTCTTCGTTCTTCATGGCCAGCGTGTGGGTGATCTTACGCAGGGATTCCTACGGAAAGAGACAAAATGTTAACACAAAATCTGATGCTTCCAGGCTGAGAGAGCAAAGCCTATGAAGCTGATCATTGTCCTTTAAAGCCTGTAGCACAGAGGGCTGGATGGGTGCAGGTTTCTCCTCTGCACCAGCTCACTTCACTGCATCCTCTGTGGTTGAATTTGTGCTCATCATTGTTTGACACAAGCAGCTTTAGGCTTTGAGCTGCCTTTTAAACACGCTTAAACGTTTGTTCTCCAGGCTGGATGAGCCTCAGAGCGCAGGGAGGGAGGACACTTCACGGGCGGACGGATGCGCATTCATAATTTAATAATGCAGCTTCGCACCCATTGAACATGCAGGGGACTTAAAAGGGACTGGACGCACACTGGGTCGATTATTCTCCGGATCACAGCTTTGATATGTCCCCACTCTGGTTATATTGTGTTTCAAGCTGGCTATCCCACAGCGAACGAGCCCATTCATACTGAAGGACTGTGTTTGTTGATGCGAGAGGAGCTGCACCAAGGCCCCCCGTCCTTGACTAAAGCACCGATACATCGATAAGAAAGTGATCGATGGCATGAGCAAGATAAAGCGTCTTCAACCGGAAAACACTGATTCAAATAAAACGGTCACTATGAAACACGAGTCCGGACCGCATCCACAAACTCCCCAATTTCGCAGCTTGTCCCCCTCCTTCCTTTGTACACAACGCCCTGAAACGGCTTCCCCCATCAGAGACACCTGTTCCTCCGGCTCCGGCTCACCTTCTGGTCTCCCATCTCGCCGCTCCGATGCACCGGCGCCCCTCGAGCCGCAAACCCCGCCGGTATTTCTGCTCCGTCCCCCGGTTTTTTGGTTTATTAGCACGGCGGAGATGGTACTGATGCTGCCGGAGTGCAACGCATCTTCGTGTGGACACCAACCACCAACGCCTTTGGGCCGTAGTGCGTAGTGCGCATGCGTTAGAAGAGAATTCTGGGTACTGATGTTTCTTATTAGCGGGTAAGAAATGCTGCCTTCAGGGGCTATCGGAAAATTGCAAAAGCACATACTGTAAAATAACCACAGGATCATTGAAAAGATAATTTAAGCTTAAATTAACAAAAGTCAGTCAAAAATACACTGTGTTTGGCTGAGGGTGAAGAGGGCTAGTTTAAGACTTGATTTAAGACATAATTGTGAAAAGACAAATTAAATAGACAAACATTAAATCAAGATTAAAAGACTCTTTGTGTGAAACAATACAATAAACAACAACAATACAATGAATAAAAGTTTAAACAAAGGGAGCTATTTTAATGAACGTAAATATTAATGTGTCCTAACGATGGACGTGTAGAGACAAATTTAAAATATTTCAATGAAAACTTCAAATTGACATCATGTGGCCGGTCAAAATGACAAAATGTATCTGGTCTTTCCGATCTAAAATGAATCAGGGTGTAAAATCACATCTAATCGAAACTAAAACTGTTGCATGCGGATTTATCTGTTTGGGGGGGCCCATCAGGTGCAGTGCATACAGTACACTACAGATAGTGTATTTTATCCTGCTCTGTTTGCTTTTTGAAGGAAATGGTAGGGTTTGCTGCTTCTTGAAGGAAATGTTAGAAGAGGCTGTTAAATCTAGTCTGTGGTTTAGGCCTCCACCTTCAGCACCTTCTAAATTTTCCACCCCCTACCCGAACAAGGGTCTGTATCCAATCCCTACTTTCATCTTTTGACTCTACCTCTTTATTTTCTATCCCCTACCCGAACCAGGGTTTGTATTCCCACCCCGCTTTTTCTTGGTGCAGTTGGTGAGAGGCAGGGGTAGATGATGGTAGTGTGGCAATCGGCAGTTACATGTGGCATCTAGGCCTGTGGTAGCATTGTAGCAGCTAACAATAGCTAAAGCGGTGAGAGTATGATAGTATCTTAGCAGTTAGTATTGGTAGCTAGCAATTAACATTAACAGTATAGGTGAATCTAGCGTTATTGTCTTCTTCTGTTCCTCTTAGCAGGTAGCGGTTAGCACATAACATTAGCTAAATGGTAGCATCGGAACTGTATTGTCTTCTTCTGTTCTTCCTAGCGGTTAGCAGTAGCATTAGCAATAGTTAAATGGTAGCATCGGTACTGGCCACTACCTGGAGCATCTCTGGGTCAGTTGAACGTGGCGGTGCTGTTTGGATTGTGTAGGAGCAGTGTGAACTGGCACTAGGGGGGGTGACTCTGGGACGCCGGAGTTCACTGCCTAACCTCCTGGAGGTGTAGTGGGACTAAGTAGGCGAAACACTGTTGAAGGGAGGTTTCCACCTGATGACCCCCAGAGACGTGTTAGGAATCACTGCTCTTTGGCAAGTATAGAGGCAGATTAGAGCTCCAAGGTTCTTCACTGAGAATGAATCCTCTTTTTGAGCACAAGTATCTTGTGTTTAAATTAACTCACAACTAGCTTGGCTAGTGACTGTTGTGAATAGAGCAGCTGACAACATGGGAAAGACCATGTGACTGCTTGGAAAGACAGCTGACAGGAGGGAAAAGACCCCACAGGTGCTGGTATGGGCTAGCAACCCATGGCAGCAGTGGCAAGCCTTAACCTTGCTACAACCAGACTTAGCTACAACCAATATAAGGAAAATACCCCAAGAGTCAGCGAGAGCAGGGGTGGAAGATGACTCACAGGTGGATTGCATGGTAACGAACAGGATAACGGATATGACTATGCCTTGGATACATGACTCAGTGAGGGATGGGGGCACGGACCCATCTCTTAGGGCCAGAGGTAGCAGTACTCAGGTGACAGGGAAGGCAACTAAGGAGAGCAAAAGTTGTGCAGCAGAGGATAAGAAGCTTCAAGTTTGCCCATGTGGCTGGCAGAAAATAACATCAATCCGAGGCCTTAGAACTCATCAGGGAAGGAGGAAGTGTTTAGCGGTGGAAGGGCAGAGTGGCCGCATCGACCAGTATTTCTTGAGAAGTCAGTCGAATCAGTCGGATGAAGTCCAGCGACAGGTAGAAAACCACAGTTCGCAGGATATCAGTAACACTATCCCTGGAGAGGAGGAGGTACGGAGAGGGGATGCAGTTGGTGTTGAGGGCAACAGGCCAGCCAAGGAGAGAAGCATGGAGCAGAAAGCTAGAGTTAAGTGGCCGAGGGCTAATGATAGCAAAGAGTGGGAGGCAGTTGATAGAGATTTATCAGTCATATTAAGCAGGCTTAGAGGAGATGTAGTGGAGAAATTGGATAAAATTGGAGATGTGATCTACTCCTATGGTCGAGAGAGATTTGGGGTGCTTGTCAAAAGGAAAGGCGAGAGGGTGCAGGTCGGCAAGTCTAGGCGGCAAAGAGAAATAGAGAAGTTAGTAAAGGAAAGGAGGCAGTTAAGAAAGCAGTGGAGGAAGGCGACAGAAGAAGAAAGGGAGGGAATTAAGGTGTTGCAGGAGGAACTGAGAAGCAGGTTAGCAGTACTCAGAAGGGCAGAACACCTTAGGGAGAAGAGAAAGAAGAAGGAACGTGCAAGGTCAGCATTTTTTAGGAACCCCTTTAATTTTGTGAAAGGCTTGTTTAATCAAGAAAAAGGAGGGCAACTTAAGGCAACGAAATCAGAGATTGAACAGTATTTGAAGTCGACGTATTCAGATTCAAAGGAGAATAGGAACATAGGTCTTCCACCTGACATGCCACCATTAGGGGAAGTGGAGCAGGAGATGGATGTGAGCCCACCTAGGTGGAGAGAAGTGGTGGAGGTGGTTAGGCGTGCAAAGGCTTCTTCGGCCCCAGGGCCTAATGGAGTCCCCTACCATGTCTATAAGAGTGCACCTGGCATCTTAAGGACACTATGGAGATACCTGAGAATAGTTTGGGAGAAACAAAGTATTCCAAGAGCATGGCGCAGGGCAGGAGGTGTCTTCATCCCTAAGGAGAAGGAGTCATCGGACCTTAGCCAGTTTCGGATGATTTCTCTCCTAAATGTTGAGGGAAAGATTTTCTTTAGTATCGTAGCACAGAGGCTGGCTAAATACTTAGAAAGGAATGGTATGATAGATACGACAGTGCAAAAAGCAGGGATACCAGGATTTGCGGGATGCTTAGAGCATACTAGCATGATTTGGCATCAGATTCAGACAGCTAAGAGGGAGAAAAGAGACTTGAATGTTGTATTTTTAGATCTGGCTAATGCGTTTGGGTCAGTGCCACATAACCTTATTTGGAGTTCCTTTGACTACTTTAAAGTGCCGGAGATAGTTGTTAACTTGGTGAAAGCATATTTCCAAGACATCAGACTGTGTGCAAGTATCGCAGAGCTCACAACAGGCTGGCAAAGATTGGAGGTTGGTATTATGGCAGGATGTACAGTGTCCCCGCTAGCTTTCACAATGGCTATGGAGGTAATTATTAGGGCTTCCAAGTGGGTCGTAGGTGGAGAGAGACGGCAGAATGGAATGCGTCTTCCACCAATTAGGGCTTATATGGATGATATGACACTGCTAACTTCAACAGTGCCATGTACAAGGAGGTTGTTAGATAAAGTCAATCAGAATCTCAAGTGGGCTAGTATGAAGATTAAGCCTAGTAAGTCAAGGAGTATTTCAATATACAGAGGGAAAGTAAGTGATAGAAAGTTTGCTATAGATGGTGAGGAAATCCCAACAATTAGGGAGAAATCAGTTAAGAGTCTAGGACGGTGGTACAATGTGGACCTGAATGATGTTGAACAGGTTGTGCAATTTAGAAAGGATGTTGCAGAAGGGCTGGAGAGAATAGATAAATCAGGGCTCCCAGGAAAACTGAGGTTGTGGTGCTTGCAGTTTGGCTTGTATCCTAGGTTAATGTGGCCAATGTCAGTATATGAAGTCCCATTATCTGTAGCAGAGAGAATGGAAAGGCTAGTTAGCTCTTATATTAGAAAATGGTTGGGTGCTCCCAGGTGCTTAAGCAATGTAGCTTTGTATGGGAAAGGAATGCTTCAGCTGCCAGTATCCAGTCTAACAGAGGAGTTTAAATGCACTAAGGTTAGGACAGAACTTTTATTATCTGGGAGTAAGGACATGTTAGTTAGCAATGTGGTTCCGAATCCTTCTGGGGGAGGAAATGGAACCCAAGGGCAGCAGTGCAGGAGGCAGAGGCAGCTCTTAGGCATGCAGAAATAGTAGGAAATGTTCAATTTGGCCGGGGAGGCTTGGGGCTTGGCCCAGGCAAACCAGTGTGGAATAAAGCAGGTCTAAAGGAGAAAAGAAAGCTTGTAGTGGAACAGGTGCGTAGGCAGGAGGAGTTGTTAAGAGGGGCAAAAGCAGTTGGTCAAGCCAAACAGGGACAATGGTTGAATTGGGAAGGTGTTGAGAAGAGGAAACTTAGTTGGAGGGACCTGTGGAATATGGAGGAAGGCCGTATTAAATTTCTGATAGGGGCGACATACGATGTGTTGCCAACCCCGCAGAACCTAAGTCTCTGGGTACAGGGCGATCAATCGTGCCCACTCTGCTCAGGTACAGCAAGTTTAAAGCACATTTTGTCAGGTTGTAGAATTAGCTTATCACAAGGCCGGTATACATGGCGGCATAATCAGGTGCTGAGAAGCTTAGCCGCAGGCATTGAGGAGAGAAGGAAGCAGGTGAATTCTGGAAGTTCTAGAAAGGAGAGGTTAGATGTGCAGTTTGTTCGAGAGGGGGAGAAAAATAGAGCTGCTAAGTCAGGGAGAAAGCAGGGAGGTGGCTGCCTGGTAGGGGCTGATGATTGGCAAATGCAGGTCGACTTGGGAGGACAGCTAGTTGTGCCCCAGGAAATAGTTTATAGTAATCTGAGGCCAGACATTGTCTTATGGTCCATGAGTAAAAAGACTGTGTATTTTATTGAGTTAACAGTCCCTTGGGAAAATTCAGTGGAGGCAGCTTATGAAAGGAAGAAGACTAAGTATGCAGATTTAAAGACAGAATCTGAGCAGAGGGGATGGAAGACCAGGGTCTGTCCGGTTGAAGTGGGGTGTAGAGGTTTTGTTGCAGGGTCAGCTGTTTCACTGTTGAGGGAGCTGGGAGTGCATGGGCAAAATTTAAGAAAGACAGTGAGGGAGATGTCAGATGAGGCTGCTAGGTCTAGTCAGTGGATATGGATCAGGAGAAATAATAGTAGTTGGGGGGTGAAATAGGGACAGTGGGGGGGCAGGCAGAGGACATGCATGCCTAACCCGGCAAGAGAAGAGGTTAAAGTCTGAACAAGACACCTCTCCTCTGCTCTGCTTTCCCCGCCCCATCTTCTCGCTCTGCCAATAGGAAGAGAACCAGGAAGTTTAGATAAGGTGGGGGTGTGGCCAGCTAGAGTCTCTCTTTGGGACCATGCGGCCTGTTCAGGTGAGTTTGCGTGGTAAGACACAGAGTTGGCTTGTTTTTTGATCTTTTTGGTTGTTTTCCTGTTTTGTCTGCTTCTTGAAGGAAATGTTAGGGTTTGTTATCCTGCTCTGTTTGCTTTTTGAAGGAAATGGTAGGGTTTGCTGCTTCTTGAAGGAAATGTTAGAAGAGGCTGTTAAATCTAGTCTGTGGTTTAGGCCTCCACCTTCAGCACCTTCTAAATTTTCCACCCCCTACCCGAACAAGGGTCTGTATCCAATCCCTACTTTCATCTTTTGACTCTACCTCTTTATTTTCTATCCCCTACCCGAACCAGGGTTTGTATTCCCACCCCGCTTTTTCTTGGTGCAGTTGGTGAGAGGCAGGGGTAGATGATGGTAGTGTGGCAATCGGCAGTTACATGTGGCATCTAGGCCTGTGGTAGCATTGTAGCAGCTAACAATAGCTAAAGCGGTGAGAGTATGATAGTATCTTAGCAGTTAGTATTGGTAGCTAGCAATTAACATTAACAGTATAGGTGAATCTAGCGTTATTGTCTTCTTCTGTTCCTCTTAGCAGGTAGCGGTTAGCACATAACATTAGCTAAATGGTAGCATCGGAACTGTATTGTCTTCTTCTGTTCTTCCTAGCGGTTAGCAGTAGCATTAGCAATAGTTAAATGGTAGCATCGGTACTGGCCACTACCTGGAGCATCTCTGGGTCAGTTGAACGTGGCGGTGCTGTTTGGATTGTGTAGGAGCAGTGTGAACTGGCACTAGGGGGGGTGACTCTGGGACGCCGGAGTTCACTGCCTAACCTCCTGGAGGTGTAGTGGGACTAAGTAGGCGAAACACTGTTGAAGGGAGGTTTCCACCTGATGACCCCCAGAGACGTGTTAGGAATCACTGCTCTTTGGCAAGTATAGAGGCAGATTAGAGCTCCAAGGTTCTTCACTGAGAATGAATCCTCTTTTTGAGCACAAGTATCTTGTGTTTAAATTAACTTACATGGGGATCCAGGAACCAACCAACATTTGTACATGATAATACCACTTTGTCTCAGGTTTTCTCTGTTGTTATGTGGTAAATTGATGAAAATTGATGAGAGCACAGCATATACAGAAAAAAAATAAAGCTGTATTTGCAAGACCTCTTCACATAACACATAATTATATAATATTGCAGAACCCAGTTGTACAACAGTGGTGAGAATGTCTTTTTAATGTCTTTTTAAATTCTGGGGCCCTTGATTGCATCCAGCTTTGCTAATATGGATTTATTTACTTGTTTGATTAAAAAAAAGGAAAATAATCACATTTCCCACACGATGGAGCTTTTAAGTATTTGTTCTTGATGCACCGCCTTCGATATGAAACGCAGTATTCATTCAGGTAGCGTGTAGCTTCTGGCTATGACACTTTCCTGCCATCACTTATAGAGCATCTGAATGACACAAATATACTTTCAACATTTTCATCAAAGTAGCAGTTAGAAAGAAGACAGAAGCAGTTTCTTTCTGAGAGTGCAGAGCGTGCTGTATCCACGCGAGCAAAATGTAAAAAAAAAAAAAAAAAAAACAGCAGAGAGAACAGTAGAACAACACTATTATGTTTCATGGATGTTAAAAATTTTGTCCATTTAATCAATCAATCAATAAACTCTTGATTAAAAGAGCTCATTGATATTGCAATTACATAGATAGCCAATTAAAGTATGTTGAAACATTCAACTGGTTGGCCAATAAAGATAATGACATGCTGGATTGCTTTATTCTCAAACATCAAAAAGCATGTTTGCTTTGGAGACACAGCTGCCATTGTTTCCAACCACAAAGTACTCAAGTGTGCAGAAGTTACTCATAAACTATAGGAGCACAGGAACT